>NC_091992.1:105818597-106122431 GCF_044704955.1 Pristiophorus japonicus
AATAGCATGGGGCCATCGCCTGGTACCACCCAGAGTGCTAACTCGTGCACTGCTCCATCATAGGAGACCTTTACGGTAGAACTGCCAATTACGGGAATCAGTTCCTTTGTGTACGTTCTAAGTTTGGTACAAATGGGAGTCAGGGTTGGCCTTGAAGCCTTGTTGCACCACAACTTATCAAAAGTCTTTTTGTTCATTATGAACTGGTTTGCGCCCATGTCCAGCTCCATGGACACCGGGAGTCCATTTAATTCAATCTTTAGCATTATCGGGGTCACTTTGTGGTAAATGTGTGCACCCCATGTAACTCTGCCTCCTCGATCTGAGGCTCTGGTTTGTCATGATCCACCGTGGATCTGTCCTCCTCTGCAACATGGTGATTTGCAGGGTTTGCAGCTCACCTGCACATGCATTGGAGGTGTTCCATTGTTCCACAGCCCTTGCAAATGTATCCTTTGAAGCAACATGAATGGAAACGATCACCCCCGCAGCACCAACAAGGTGTTAATGGCCTTGTATTCACCATCCTTGATGGTGGACTCTGCTCTGAGTCATCTGCGGACGTGCAGCTACAGGCGTGTAAGTTCTGCCATGTACATTTTGATTAGAAAACAACGTTACTTTGTTCACGTTACTTGCAGCAGCACGAGTGTTCTGGGAAATTTGTTGGGTATTGTCACTGGTGGAGATAAACGCCTGGGCTATCGCTATGGCTTTACTCAAGTTTGGCATCTCTACAGTCAGAAGTTTGCGAAGTATTACTTCATGGCCAATGCCAAGTACAAAGAAGTCCCTGAGCATATGCTCCAAATGTCCTTCAACCTCGCAATGTCCTGCAAAGCGCCTTAGCTCGGCGACGTAGTTCGCCACTTCCTGGCCTTCAGACTTCTTGTCTGTGTAGAACCGATACCTCGTCATCAGAACGCTTTCCTTTGGGTTTAGATGCTCCCGGACCAGTGTGCACAACTCATCATATGACTTGTCTGTGGGTTTCGCTGGAGCGAGCAGGTTTTTCATGAGGCCATACAGTTGATGTCCCGCAAACGGCGAGGAGGATCGGCCTTCGTTTGGCAGCGTTCGCTTCTCCTTCCAGCTTGTTGGCCACAAAGTATTGGTCAAGTCACTCCACGAAGGTTTCCCAATCATCTCCCTCCAAAAATTTCTCCAGGATCCCCACCGTTGGCTGCATTGTTGCGCTGGGGTTCGTCATCTGTATCTCGTCGCCAGTTTTTATGTCTTGAATAAAGAGTCAGACTTGATACTGCAAGCTCAAGGTAAATGTGACCGTAGTCCTTTATTACAGATCTCAGAGTGCCTCTCCAGCCTGTGAGACCTCCTTATATACAGGTGCTCCCAAGGAATTGTGGGATCCCTTGGCACTCCAGGGGATAAGCCCTCTGGTGGTTAGACATGGTAGTTGCAGGTTTACATAAATAACAGTAAGAACATAACAGAAGAAATAGGAGCAGGAGTAGGCCATACACCCCTCAAGCATTCTCTGCCCTTCAATAAGATCATGGCTGATCTGATCTTGACCTCAACTCCACTTTCCTGCCCATTCCCCATAATCCTTGACTTCCCGAAACTTCAAAAATCTGTCTATCTCGGCCTCGAATATATTCAATAATCCAGCCTCCACGGCTCTCTGGGATATAAAATTCCAAAGATTCATGACCTTCTGAGAGAGGAAATTCCTTCTCATCTCCATCTTAAATGGGTGCCCCCTCATTCTGAAACTATGCCCCCGAGTTCTAGATTCTCGCACGAGGGCAAACATCCTCTCAGCATCTACCCTGTCAAGCCCCCTCAGAATCTTATATGTTTCAATAAGACCACTTCTCATTCTTCTGGACTCCAATGAGCATTGGACCAACCTGCTCAAATTTTTCTCATACGACAATCCCTTCAACCGAGTGAACCTTCACTGAACTGCCTCAAATGCAAGTATATCTCTTCTTAAATAAAATCAAAACTGTATGCAGTCCTCTCGGTGTGGTCTCACCAACGTCCTGTACAGTTGTAGCAAGACTTCCCTACTTTTATACTCCATCCCCCTTGCAATAAATGCCAACATTCCATTTGCCTTCCTAATTACTTGCTCTACCTGCATGCTAACTTTTTGTGTTTCATGTACAAGGACCCCAGATCCCTCTGTACCTCAGCAGTATCTCTCTCCATTTAAATAATATTTTGAATTTCTATTCTTCCTACCAAAGTGGGTAACCTCATATTTTCCCACATTATACTCCATCTGCCAAATTTTTGCCTACTCACTTAACCTATCTATATCTCTGCAAATTATTTGTGTCCTCTTCACAATTTGCTTTCCCACCTATCTTTGTATCATCAGCAAATTTGGCTACAATACACTTGGTCCTTTCATCCAAATCATTAATATATTTTGTAAATAGTTGAGGCCTCAGCACTGATCCCTGTGGACACCCCACTCGTTACAGTTTGCCCAACTGAAAAAGACCCATTTATCCTGACTCTCTGTTTTCTGTTAGTTAACCAATCCTCTATCCATGCTAATATATTATGCCCAACACCATGATCTCTTATCTTTGGAAATCCACTACATCCACTGGTTCCCCTTTATCCATCCTGCTCATTACAGCCTCAAAGAACTCTAATAAGTTTGTCAATAAATTTCCCTTTCATAAAACCATGTTGACTCTGCTTATAATTTTCTAAATGTCCTGCTACTACTTCCTTAATGGATTCCAGCATTTTCCCAACGACAGATGTTAGGCCAACTGGCCTTTAGTTTCCTGCTTTCTGTCTCCCTCCTTTCTTGAATAGGGGTGTTACATTTACGATTTTCCAATCTGCTGGGACCTTTCCAAAATCTAGGGAATTTTAGAAGATTACAATCAATGCATCCACTATCTCTGTAGCCCCTTCTATCAGGTCCAGGGGACTTGTCAGCCTTTAGTCCCATTAGTTTGCCGAGTACTTTTTCTTTGGTGATAATTGTTTTACTTTCCACCCTGATTTTCTACTATTATTGGGATATCTTTGGTGTCTTCTATCGTGAAGACAGATATAAAATATTTGTTCAAAGTCTCTGCCATTTCCTTGTTTCCCATTGTTAATTCCCCGGTCTAATCCTCTAAGGGACCAAAATTTACTTTAGCTATTCTCTTCCTTTTTATATACTTGTAGAAGCTCTTACTGTCTGTTTTAATATTTCTTGCGAGTTTACTCTCAATCTATTTTATCTCTAACGTAAGAATTAGGAGCAGGAGTAGACCATTCGGCCCCTTGAACCTGATCCGCTATTCATGGCTGATCTTCTACCTGAACTCCACTTTCCTGCACTATCCCCATATCCCTTGATTCCCTTAATATCCAAAATTCTATCAATCTCTGTCTTAAATATACTAAACGACTGAGCCTCCACAGCTCTCTGTGGTAGAGAATTCCAAAGATTCACCACCCTTTGAATGAAAAAGTTTCTCCTCATCTCAGTCCTAAATGGCCAATTCCTTATTCTGAGACTGTGACCCCTGGATCTAGACTCCTCAGCCAGAGGAAATATCCTCTTTATTTTTTTTAGTCATCTTTTGCTGGGTTCTAAAATGTTCCCAATCATCTGGCCTGCCACTAATCTTTTCTTTCAAATTTGATACTATCCTTAATTTCCTCAGTTAGCCATAGATAATTCACCCTTTCATAGTCTTTTTTTCTCGATGGAATATATCTTTGTTGAGAATTATGAAATATCTCCTTAAATGTCTACCACTGCTTATCTACTGTCTTACCTTTAATCTATTTTCCCAGTCCACTTTAGATAATTCTGTCTTCATACCTTTGTAATTGCCTTTATTTAGGTTTAAGACACTAGCTTCAGACCCAAGTTTCTCGGCCTCAAACTGAATGTGAAATTCTATCATGTTATGATCACTGTTACCTAGAGGATCCTTTACTATGAGATCATTAATTAATCCTGTCTCATTACACATTACCAGATCTAAAATAGCCTGCTCCCTGGTTGGTTCCACAATGTATTGTTCTAAAAAACTGTCCCTAATACACTCTATGAACTCATCCTCAAGGTTACCTTTGCCAATTTGATTTGTCCAATCTATATGAAGATTTAAGTCGGCCACGATTAGTGCAGTACCTTCCGTACAAGCCCCCCATTAATTCTTGATTTATACTCTTTGCTAGTGTAGCTACTATTAGGGGGCCTACTGTGGATGACTGCTCCCACCAGTAACTTCTTTCCCTTGCTATTTCTTATCTCCACCCTAACTGATTCTACATCTTGATCTTCCAAGCCAAGATCATTTCTCCCTACTGTACTTATTAACAGAGCTACCCCACCTCCTTTTCCTCTCCTTTCGAAATGTCAAGTAACCCTGAATATTCAGTTCCCAGCCTTGGTCACCTTGCAACCACATCTCTGTAATGGCTATCAGATCTTTAATTTAAATTTGTGCCATCAATTCATCTATCTTGCTGTGTGCATTCAGATAAAGAGCCTTTAATGTTGTCTTTTTACCATTTTTCCCTACTCTGACCCTATTTGCTGGTGCACTCTTATGTTTGTACGCTCTGTCCCATCCTCTCACACTCTGGTTAACATTACTCTTATTGTTACGCTACACTATTGTCTTGTCCTTTCTCTTTAACTTTCTAAATTTCCCCTCACTTGAACCCTCCCCCGGCACTATTTCATTTAAAGCCGATCGACAGCCAATTATTCGATTGGCCAGGACACTGGTCCCAGCGTGGTTCAAGTGAAGCCCATCCCAACGGAACAGTTCCCTCTATCCCCAGTACTGGTGCCAGCACCGCATGAATTGAAACCCATTTCTCCCACACCAATCTTTGCGCCACGCATTCAACTCTCTGATCTTATTGACCCTACACCAATTTGCTCGTGGCTCAGTTAGTAATCCACAGATTTTTATATACTTCCAATGGAATTGTGTCTTCCATTCAATAGAGTGGCCTAATTTAAAGAAGAATCTAAATGGGCTTATTATTTAATTGGAACAAATAAAAGCTTCTCTGAAGACATACTGGGGTTGAAATTCAGGTGCACCAGAAAGCTGGCGCACCTATGAGTTTTGGAATAGTACTTACCGCTGGAACTCCTGGTACGGTAAGTAGATCCATTTTCAGGACTTTGAAATTCAAAGTCCTACAAGAAATGGATCATAATGGGGGCGGGCTTTAGATTCAAAGCCAGGCTGATTGGCTGAAAATGGATCGCTTGGGGCCTCCGCCACTGTCAATCAGTGATGGAGTCGTGGTAACGTCACAGCACATGTGCATCACCACGCTCTCTCCCCTCCGTTAAAGGGGAGAGAATCTATCATTCTTTAACGTTATCCACTGGGCCACCAGGGAAGGTTTCGGCCGGGTCAGCGGATAACGTCCAAGAAGGGTGCCAGGTTGCTCGTTGACGGCCCGGCCGAACCCGGAGGCAGTATTTTACTGGCTGATCAGCAAGTCGGACGGCAAAAATGTTTCCATTGCGGCTGTGGCAGTGGGCCCTCCCCTTTAAGGGTGGCCACACTGCCGGGCCGCACTCAGTGTGGAGATGGTGCACCGGCAGAAAAACCTGTCCGGGGCACCATGCGGTGAGGGATTGACAGATTCAAGTGAAAATCGATGGGTAAGTATTTTTTTGCTTTTTATTGTTTTTTTTTATTGGTGGTGCAACCACTTGGGCAGGATGGGGTCCAGGCTGAAAAATCCCTGACCTAAATTTAGGTTGGGTCGGCCTGTTGACCCAAAAGCGGCGGCCATTCGATTCTTACGAATGGCCACCGCAAACGGGCATTAACGGATCTCTTTGAGACCCTGAATTTTGGCCCCACTATTTTTTTCTTGAAATTGATTTTTCAAAAGACTGGAATTTTTAGTTTTTGACATTAAAAAAAATAAACATGGGTTGTAGATTGAGAATGGATGTTTAATCTGTTTTTGCCACTTATCCTAGAAATAGATTTACATGCCAGTAGCATTACTCAGGCAGACAATACGAACAAATTCTAAAAGTAAATGACCTTTCAATGCAGGCACATTCATGACTTGGATTTAGTTGTCATTATAAAATTGGATTTGCAGATACTGACTCCAAATTTTGCAGTCCCCCAACACTGTAATGGCAATGAGAACATACTGATGCATTGCTACGACCTGTGAATAATGCCATTGTAAAGCGTGAGCTTACTGTGGATGATTGGATCAGCATCATGGCCTTGACGAAAACCTGGCTGAGGGATGATGACTCCTTCCCCCTAAATGCAGCCTGGCTATAGCTTCCACCACTTGCCCTGCCCAGACTGTCGTACTGGCAGTGAAGCTCTCATCACCAAATCACACCTTGGTCTGTCCAACTACTCCTCTGGCACATTCTCCTTTGAGCATCTCACTTAGTTCCACCCCTCTTGCCTCTCATTTAAAATCATTATTCTCTACCGCCCACCTAAGTATCATGACAATTTTCTCAACGAGATATCTTCACTGCTTTCCTCCCTCCGCCTCGGTGATTTCGAACTCCATCTAAACTCTTCATGCTCTCGCTCCGCTCTGAGTTCACTGCCCTCCTATCCTCCTTGGTCTCTCCCTCCATATAAACTCCCTTACCCATATTCACGGCCACCTCCTTGACCTTACCATCTCACATGGCCTCGCAATTCCCATCATGTCAATCACAGATATGGCCATCTCTGATCACTTCCTTGTATTCCATCCACATCACCCTTCCCCTTCCTTCTGTGTCCGGCCCTGGAAAAAAATTCTCTCCCAATTCACTTACAACTTGTCATGTATTCAACTGTCATTGTAATCCATGTATAAACTGACCTAAGTTGTACACCGTGAAAACACTGACCACTAGGTGGTGAACTTGTGGGAGACACTCCTAACCTGGACTTTCAGGTATAAAAGGGGAAGCTCCACCCACCTTCATCACTTAAGTGCTGGCTAATAAAGGTTACTGGTCACAGAGTGACCTTCTCTCTAGTATGGGCCTCGTGTGCATTTATACTGTATAGCAAGGACATATTACAACTGAACTTTCAAAATCCCAACTGTCCAGCCTTTGGCTCTCCAGTCACCATGACATTTCTGCAGCAACCGATCTGCTCAACCACATCCTCATCTCCATCTTTGATGCTATTAAAACCATTACTCTCTGGTCATTTCCCCAGTACAGCCTTCATCTCTGCTCCCTTAAGTCCAAGTTTATGGTGGACAACTGGTTTAGTCATTCACTGCCAGATCTGGATGGACCACATAATTAACTATCCGGTCCTACTTTCGTCTGCTAAAAGTATTCAATATTCCAGGATCATCCTGGAATGCAAAGATAACCTTTGGCATCTTTTCTCAATTGCAAACTGTCCCTTTCCCCATTCTTCTGCACCCTTACTTAAGGAAGGATATACTAGCTTTGGAAGGGGTACAGAGACGATTCACTAGGCTGATTCGAGAAATGAGGGGGTTAACTTATGATGATAGATTGAGTAGACTGGGTCTTTACTCCTTGGAGTTCAGAAGGATGAGGGGTGATCTTATAGAAACATTTAAAATCATGAAAGGGATAGACAAAATAGAGGCAGAGAGGTTGTTTCCATTGGTGGGGGAGATTAGAACTAGGGGGCACAGCCTCAAAATACGGAGGGCCAATTTAAAACCGAGTTGAGAAAGAATTTCTTCTCCCAGAGGGTTGTGAATCTGTGGAATTCTCTGCCCAAGGAAGCAGTTGAGGCTGGCTCATTGAATGTTTTCAAGTCAAAGATAGATAGATTTTTAAGCAATAAGGGAATTAAGGGTTACGGGGAGAGGGCGGGTAAGTGGAGCTGAGTCCACGACCAGATCAGCCATGATCTTATTGAATGGCGGAGCAGGCTCGAGGGGCTAGATGGCCTACTCCTGTTCCTGATTCTTATGTTCTTATGTTCTTGTGTTCGATCAGATCCCCTCTCATTCTTCTGGACTCTGGTGGGTGCAGGCCCGGTTGACCCGGTCTCTCCCCGTGCGGCGGGCCTGCCGTCCCGGGGGTCGGTCTGGTGGGCCTTCGCTGCACTCCCTCTGTGGCAGGTGTATCCTTTCTTGGGTGGGGGGGCCGAGGCTGCACGCGGTGCTCCGGGCGTGGTCTCGCCAGGGCCCTGTATGGCTGGGGTGGGACCTCCTTGCTCCTGTGCTCAGGTCCTCTTGCGGTGAGGGCCAACATACCATATTTGCAAGGACCATCAGCAGGTCAGGGCATTCCAAAGAGCATGCTACTTCAAGGTACAGCGCGTGCTGGAGAGCGACGGCTGTGAAGAAGGCGATTGGACTGGACGTCACCAAGGTCCAGGTCGCTGATTGGAGCGTGGACAGGTACAGCAGGAACAGCGAGGTCGGGGCGAAGGAGCGGAGAGTGATCATGGAGCGACGTGATCGGGGCCCAGGAGAGTCGCGAGTTCAGGGCCCAGAAGAGCCGAGGGCCCAGGGGCAACACGGGCCCAGCCCACACTGCGATATGTATGCGCACTAGGTCCGTGCAGCAGAGCTGGTCTCCAGTCGTCTTGGTCAACCCTTGCCACTGGACCAAGACCTCGCTCTGTCAAGCCCGTGTGGTGGCTGGTGAGCAACGGCCACCCCACGTTAAAAAAATCCACGCACAGGCATCTTCCACCCTTCAGGATGTAGTTCGGGATCTGGAATATTAGTTCCTTCATTGAAACACCTGGGAACTCATCCCTTTTTGGCGTGGAAGCAAGTCATCCTCGATGCGAGGGCCCACGTATGATGATGTTGCATATTTCTCTAACTTGAGTTAAAGTAAAGTTGGCATGCAGGTACAGCAGGTGGTGAAGAAGGCAAGTGGTATGTTGGCCTTCATGGCTGGGAGATTTGGGTGTAGGAACGGGGGGGTCTTGCTGCAATTGTGCAGGGCCTTGGTGGGGCCTCGCTTGGAGTGTTGTGTTCAGTTTTGGTCTCCTAGTCTGGGGAGGGGCGTTCTTGCTGTTGGGGGAGTGCAGCGGGGGTGCACCGGACTGGTTCCTGGGGTGGCTGGGCTGGCGTGCGGGGGGAGACTGGATCGACTGGGCCTGTGTTCATTGGTGTTTGGAGGAATGGGAGGGGATCTCATAGAAACATATAAGATTTTGACGGGACTGGACAAGTTAGATGCGGGAAGAATGTTCCCGATGTTGGGGAAGTCCAGAACCAGGGACACAGTCTTAGGATAAAGGGTAGGCCATTTAGGACTGAGATGAGGAGAAACTTCTTCACTCAGCGAGTTGTAAACCTGTGGAATTCCCTACCGCAGAGAGTTGTTGATGTTAGTTCATTGGATATATTCAAGAGCGAGTTAGATATGGCCCTTACGGCTAAAGGGATCAAGGGGTATGGAGAGAAAGCAGGAAAGGGGTACTGAGGGAATGATCAGCCATGATCTTATTGAATGGTGGTGCAGGCTCGAAGGGCCAAATGGCCTACTCCTGCACCTATTTTCTATGTTTCTATGTTTTCTATGTTTCACCTCCAATGACAAGTGTGAGGAGCTCATGGACTTCTTTGTCACTAAGATTGAGACATTCATTCAGCTGCCTTTGCTGCTTCATTCCCTTCCCCGAGCTCACCGGGCCAAATTTCCTCCAAGGATCTCCTCTGCCCTAGCCCTGAACTCGCATTTTTCTCTAGTTTGAATAATAAAATCATAGAAATTTATTGCATTCGGCCCATCATGTCAGTGCCGGCTGAAAAATAGCTATCCCGCCTAATGCCACTTTCCAGCTCTTGGTCCATAGCCCTGTAGGTTACAGCACTCCAAGTGCATATCCAAGTACTTTTCAAATGCAATGAGGGTCTCTGCCTCTATCATCCTTTCAGGCAGTGAGTTCCAGACCCCCACCACCCTCTGGGTGAAAATTTCTCCTCAACTCCCCTCTAATTCTTCTACCAATTACTTTAAATCTATACCCCCTGGTTATTGATCTCTCTACTAAGGGAAACAGATCCTTCCTATCCACTCTATCTCAGCATCTCATAATTTTATATTCCTCAATCAAGTCTCCTATCAACCTCCTCTGTTCCAAAGAAAACCACTCCAGGCCATCCAAGCTTTCCTCATAGCTAATATTTTCCAGTCCTGGCAACATCCTCGTAAATCTCCTCTGTACCTTCTCCAGTGCAATCATATCTTTCCTGTAATGTGGTGACCAGAACTGCACACAGTTCTTTAGCTGTGGCCTAACTCGTGTTTTATACAGTTCTGGCATAACCTCTCTGCTCTTATATTCTGTGCCTCGGCTAATAAAGGCAAGTATCCCGTATGCCTTCTTAACTACCTTATTGATCTGCCTTGCTACATTCAGGGATCTGTGTACATGCACTCCAGGGTCCCTCTGTTTCTCTACAATTCTCAGTATTCTACCATTTATTGTGTATTCCCTTGCCTCATTAAATGCATTACTTCACACTCCTCTGGATTGAATTCCATTTGCCAGTTTTCTGCCCACCTGACCAGTCCATTGATACCTTTTTCAGTCTAAAGCTACCTTCCTCACTATCAATCACCCGGCCAATTTATAATCTGCAAACTTCTTAATCATGCCCTCTAGATTGACGTCTACATCATTGATATATACCACAAAAAGCAAGGGACCTAATACTGAGCCCTATGAAACCCCACTAGAAACAGCCTTCCAGTCAAAAAAATACCCATCGACCATTACCCTTTGCTTCCTGTCACTGAGCCAGTTGTGGATCAATTTGCCACTTTGGCTTGGATCCCATGGGCTTTTACTTTTTTAACCAAGCTGCCATGTGAGACCTTGTCAAAAGCTTTGCTAAAATCCATGTAAACTACATCAAATGCACCACCCTCATCGACCCTCCTTGTTACTTCCTCAAAAAATTCAATCAAGTTAGTCAGACACGACCTTCCCTTAACTAATCCATGCTGACTGTTCTTGATTAATCCATGACTTTCTAAATTATGATTTTTACTGTCCTTAAGATTTTTTTTCCAATCTCCCTTGTCTCCTATGTCCCCTCATGCCCTCTCCAAGCTCATCTTGTCCATGAGACTCACTTTCTGCTCCCTCGACCCTATTCCCACTAAACTGTTTGACACCCAACTTCCCTTCCTGGCCCCAATGTTAGCTGATATTTTTAATGGTTCTCTGTCCTCAACAGAGGAGATGTTGTGAACTGTCCTCCTCTCCTTCAAATCTTCCGCCATCACCCCTCTCCTCAAAAAAAACAACCCTTGATCCCTCCTTGCAAACTACCGCAAACTACTGTGTTATCGCCTCCTAAATCCGTGCCCATCCATCCCGGAACTTCATGTTTGATTCCCTCCAATCAAGTTTCTGCTCCTGTCACAGTATGAAGTAGCTCTTATTGAAGACACATCCTATTTGACTGTGACAAAGGTAAGCTATCCTTCCTCGTCCTTCCTAATCTGTCTCCAGCCTTTGACATGATTGATCACACCATACTCCTCCAACGCCTTTCCACTGTTGTCCAGCTGGGTGGGACTGCACTCGCCTGGTTCCGTTCTTATCTATTCAATCATAGCCAGAGAATTATCTGCAATTGCTTCTCTTTGCACTCTGGCGCCATTACCAAGGATCTAACCTTGGACCCCTCCTATTTCTCATCTACATGTTGCCCCTCGGCGACATCATCCGAAAACACGTCAGTTTCCATATGTATGCTGAAGACACCCAGCTTTACCTCCCCACCACCTCTCTCTCACCCCCTGCACTGTCTCTGAATTGTCACACTGCTTGTCCGATATCCAGTATTGAATCAGCAGAAATTTTCTCCAGCTAAATATTGAGAAAACCAAAGCCATTGTCTTCAGTCCCCGCTCCAAATACCATTACCTAGCATCAAGCTCCATCCCTCTCCCTGGCAACTGTCTGAGGCTGAACCAGACTGTTCGTAACTTCTGTGTATTTGACCCCGAGATGAGCTTCTGACCACATATCCACGCCATCATTAAGAGCGCCTATTTCCACCTCTGTAATATCACCCTACTCAACCCTGCCTCAGCTCATTTGCTGATGAAACCCTCATCGATATTTTATTATCTCTAAACTTGACTATTCTAATGCACTCCTAGCTAGCATCCTATCTTTCACCCTCCGTAAACCTGAGGTCATTCAAAGCTCTGCTGCCAGTGTACTAACTCGCACCAAGTCCCATTCACCCATCACCCCTGTGCTCGCTCGCTGATCTACATTGGCTCCCAGCTATGCAATACCTCGTTTTTAAAAATCTCATCCTTGTTTTCAAATCCCTCCATGGCCTTGTCCCTCCTTAGCTCTGTAACTTCCTCCAACCCTACAACCCTCTGAGATCTCTGTGCTCCTCCAATTCAGGCACTTAAGTATCCCCAATTTTAACCGTTCCACCATTGACGGCTGTGCATTCAGCTGCCAAGGCCCTAAGCTCTGGAATTCCCTCCCTAAACCTCTTAGACCAAGCTTTTGGTCATCTGCCCTAATATCTCCTTATGTAGCTCGGTGTTAAATTATATTTGATAACTTTCCTGTGAAGCACCTTGAGACATTTTACTACTTTAAATGCGCTATATAAATACAAGTTGTTGTTGTACTGTACAGCAACTAAAGCCTACAGGTAAAAGTTTAACAAAATAATTAAATTTAGACCTCTGAGGACCAAAATTCCATTAGCACCCGTGGAGGCATGAATTAATGCTGACAAATGCAGTGAGATGAACAAATCTGAATGGATTTTAAGATTGACTGACTTTAAATTTTTCATTAAACCTAAGAAAGATATGATGCTTGTGTGATAGTAACTACAGATGGGTATTTGTGCCAATGACATAATACTAATAAAGGAATCAATAGCTGTCAGGAAGGAAACTGAAAGCGATACCTTATCACTCTGTAACTACTGCTGGATACTTCCCCACTGATGGAATCCTAATGTGAATTTTGCTCATTATTCTAGCGCCGGTTTTCTGAGCATGCTAATCAGTTACTTTGTGTACATTGCTTATTTTACCAATTACTTCTCACTTGGTAAGCGAGAGTGTCTGAGCTCACCTTAAGTAAATTATTACATAGCACAAACTATTATTTGATCTTCAATGCACATCATTTCAAGAGTAACACCCTTATTTCAGAGCAACTACCTACAATTTTTATATATATATATATATGCAAATACATCTATCTCATTTCTCCATTGTTACCTATTGAACCAAACAAATGCAATGGAAGGTCTGCAACAACCCAAAGCTTCCAGTGGTCGAAAGCAATCCTGTCCACAGCAAAGTTGGCTACACCTCTTACAATCTTCTCTGAACTGCCTCCAATGCAGGTATATCCCTCCTTAAATACGGAGACCAAAACTGTACGCAGTATTCCAGGTGTGGTCTCGCCAATGCCCTGTACAGTTATAGCAAGACTTTCCTACTTTTATACTCCATCCCCCTTGCAATAAAGGCCAACATTCCATTCGCCTTCCTAATTACTTGTTGTACTTGGATGCTAACTTTTTGTGTATCATGTACAAGGACCCCCAGATCCTTCTGTACTACAGCATTTTGTAATCTCTCTCCATTTAAATAATAATTTGCTTTTTTATTTTTCCTACCAAAGTGGATAACCTCACAGTTTCTCACATCATACTCCATCTGCCACATTTTTGCCCACTCTCTTAGCCTGTCAATATCCCTTTGCAGATTCTTTGTGCCCCCTTTACAACTTGCTTTCCCACCCATCTTTGCATCATTAGCAAATTTGGCTAAATTACATTCGGTCTCTTCATCTTAGTCATTAATATAGATTGTAAATAGTTGAGGCCCCAGCACTGATCCCTGTGGTGCCACACTAGTTACAGTTTTCCAAACTGTAAATCACCCAACTCTCTGCTTTCTGTTAGTTAGCCAATCCTCTATCCATGCTAATATATTACCCCCAACCCCATGAACTCTTATCTTGTGCAGTAACCTTTTATCTTATCGAATGCCTTCTGGAAATCCAAATCCACTACATCTACTGCTTCCCCTTTATCTATCCTGCTCATTACATCCTCAAAAAACTCTACCAAATTTGTCAAATATGATTTCCCGTTCATAAAACCATGTTGACTCTAGTTGATTGTATTAGGATTTTCTAAATGTTCAGCTACTACTTCCTTAAGAATGGACTCCAGCATTTTCCTAATGATAGATGTTAGGCTAACTGGTCTATATTGTCCTGCTTTCTGACTCCCTCCTTTCTTAAATAGAGGCATGACATTCCAATCCGCTGGAACATCTCCAGAATCCAGGGAATTTTGGTAGATTACAACCAATGCACCCATTATCTCTGCAGCCACTTCTATTAAGACCCTAGGATGCAGGCTATCAGGTCCAGGGAACTTGTCAACCATTAGTCCCATTAGTTTGCCCAGTACTTTTCCTCGAGTAACTTTCTTAAGTTCCCCCTCCCTATAGCCCCTTGATTATCTATTATTGGGATTATTTAGTGTCTTCTACCGTGACCGATACAAAATATTTGTTCAAAGTCTTTGCCATTTCCTTGTTTCCCATTATTAATTCCCCAGTCTCGTCCTATAAGGGACCAACATTTACTTTAGCTACTCTCTTCCTTTTTATATACATGTAGAAGCTCTTTCTGTCTGTTTTTATATCTCTTGCTAGTTTTCTCTCATAATCTATCTTCTCTCTCCATTTTTTTTTCATTGTCCTTTACTGGTTTCTAAAAATTTCCCAATCTTCTGGCCTACCACTAATCTTTGCAACATTGTATGCTTTTTTTCTAGTTTGATACCATCCTTAACTTCCTGAGTTAGCCACAGATGGTTCCTCCTTCTCTGAGAGTCTTTCTTTCTTACTGGGAATATATCTTTGCTGAGAGTTTTGAAATATCTCCTTAAATGTCTGCCACTGCTTCACACCTGTCTTATCCTTTAATCCATTTTCCCAGTCCACTTTAACCAACTCTATCTTAATACCTTTGTAATTGCCAGAGGATCCTTTACGATGAGATCATTAATCTATCTCATTACACATTACCAGATCTAAAATAGCTTGCTCCCTGGTTGGTTCCATGACGTATTGTTCTGAAAAACCATCCCGAATACACTCTTATGAACTCTTCCTCTAGGCTATTTTTGCCAATTTGATTTGTCCAATCTATATGAAAATTAGAATCGCCCATGATTATTGCAGTACCTTTCTTACAAGCCTCCATTATTTCTTGATTTATGCTCTATCCTACAGTGTACCTACTGTAAGGGGACTTATAGACTACTCCCATCAGTGACTTCTTTCCCTTATTATTTCTCATCTCCTCCCAAACTCTTCTGAGCCAATATCATTTCTTACTAATGTACTGATCTCATCCTTTATTAACAGAGCTACCCCACCTCCTTTTCCTTTCTGCCTATCCTTCTGAAATGTCAAATGCCCCTGAATATTCAGTTCCCAGCCTTGGTCACCTTGCAACCACATCTCTGTAGTGGCTATCAGATCATACCCGTTTATTTCTATTTGTGCCGTCAATCATCTATCTTGTTACAAATGCTGTGTGCATTCAGATAAAGAGCTTTTAATTTTGTTGCCATTTTTCCCTACTCTGACATCACTTTCTGATGCACTCTTAAGTTTATATGCTCTGTCCCTTCCTGTCACACTCTGGTTATCATTACTGGTGTGTTGGCCTAGATTATGTGTTTAAGTTTCTGAAGTGGGACTTAACTCCACAATCTTCTGTCTGGGAGGTGTGAGTGCTGCCAGTGAAACAAGGCTGACCCATCTGGAATAGGTTGAAGAGCAGAATGCACTTAGGTACAGTCAGATACCATGGGTTACAGGAAATAGGATGAAGTTACTGACTCGGCCCAGAATTGAAAATAAAGGTTTCAGCAAGACCCACCCAGGAGTTGAAGCCTATACCTTGGCCAAAGGTCTGAATGCAGTAGTTTTGTTCATTGTTTTTCTTCAAGCCTATTTGGGATACTGAAACTTTGCCTCACAGGCAAAAGGAAAGAAAGAGAACAGCTGTGTTTGCTGTTTTCATAACTCTCTCTGGCACCCTACTGTGAATTGCCAATACCAGCAACTGTGAAAGGGGATTTATCCATATTTATTCCCTCTACAGGCAGTTGTAGTTGTGGGTTATTAGGTATCAGAATGTTCGATACCACTTAAACTCAATAAAATTAAATGTAATGTGAACCATAAAGAAAGGAACACAAAAACGATTACAAAATCAGAATGAGCCAGAATGGGGATGTCTTCCATTCCTGTACTAGAAAAGAGAAATCTGAAAATACAGTGAAATGAAGAAATAAAATTTGGAAAATTTAGAAGTCGGTTTAACTGTATTTTTGCAGGAAGTGATTCCAGCAAATTTAAATTTACGTTGTTTGAAATCCTGATTAAACTATAGGAAAAGCAATCTATGCAATTTCTGTTCAACTATAGCTGGCGTGTCAAATTTTAAACCATGAAGTGTGAATTTACCTGATCACTCTGTGGGAAGGATGGATTCCGTTTGAGGGATTTTGATGAGGTAAATCGGGAAAACTGTTCCCAGTAGTCGGGTGATATAACATTAAAAACATCACAAAGGAATGAAGGAAAATGTTAGGAGAATGTTTTTTTTTCCTCACAGAGACATGTTGGGACATACCCAACCAGAAATAGTGGTGGAAGCAGAAACCATAGTGGCTTTTAAAAGAGAAATTAATAAAAAGTCAAAAAAGAAAATAATTAAGTGTATGAAGAAAGAGCAGAAGAATAGAACTTGATGGGTAGCTTTTTCCAGAGAGCCGGTACAAGCGTAATAGACAAATGGCCTCCTTTTGTGCTGTGAAATGCTATGGTTTTATGTAGGAGATGTGAATTTAGCCAAATGCCCCTGTTGTGCTGTGTTAGGTGAGAAACACAGCACTGCAGCAATTGTTTCGTTTTCCTCCTGCCCACACAATGAATCAAAAGTGTCTCAGCGAAAATGTCTTGCTCAAATCTGTCCCGGCTAAACTCATTCTGTGTGAATGAGCTACCAGCCTCGGGTTGCATATGCTTTGCATTGCCATTTCTGGATTTTGGTATGTTATGACCGGTGAGCAGACTCGCTCTGGCAAAAGGGCGTGGGACTCTTCAGAATCCTGACAGAAAATGGCGGGGGTGGAGCGGCTGGCCCAGTAATACAGCATTAAGGAATCATTCACGGGGGAGCTCGAGAAATCTCCTGATTTCCCACACACTCACCGATTCTGACTTGTCTCAACATATCTTACTGCATCATTTTTCTTTGAAATTTCCTTTTATTTCTATATCTATATCTATATCTATAAGTATCTATTACATGTTGTTGTTATTTCATATGACGGGAAAAGCTTAAATTGGGATGTCTAGTTTGGCTATCCACTCGATGGCCTCCTGAAATGCTGAGTGGAGAAATAAGGTGCCTCCCACGTTAGATCTTAGTGGGCCAATTGATGTGGGACTCATGGCCACAGTCGTACTTCGGGTCATCCCTCGTCTTCCACTTGTGGCCGCATCCTCCATGCCCTGTGCGGATTGGATTGAGCGCTGTCCACTGTCTTTGAAGGAGCTCGAAGCCAGGGACCTCTGCTGTTGGGTCAGTGATGAGGTGTTGGTTTTTTATGTTGCATAAGTCTCGCAATTCCATCCATCGGATAGTGGGTCAATACCAGCTGCATGAATATTGGCTGCTGTTTCCCAGAATGGTCGGCGTGATTTTAAGCGCTTTCATGGTGAGTTTTTCAAGTCTTCGTGAATGAGAAGATCGATGTTGCTCATGAGTTTTTCCATCTCACGGAGCACGGTGGCATCGGGGCGAATGGCAGGCGGGGAATGTGGGGCAGCACCGGGAGCCACTCGGTTAGAGTGTACTTGAGCGTTCCTAACACTGTTCTCATGACGGTGTTTAGGCTGAATGTCCACAACCTTTGTGTGGCGGCTGCAGGACCATGAGGCAGAGCAGTATTCTGCAGCAGAGTAGTCTAGGGCCACTGTTGTGGTGCAAAGTGTTCTGGCTGTGCTCCCCCTTGACGTTTCAGCGAGTTTCCAGACCAGGTTCACCCTGGTTTTTACTTTTTGGCCGGTGTTAGTGGGAAGAGGCCAATCAGTGAGAATCCTGTCTAGGGTGATGCCCAGGTTATTTTGGGTGGGGTTCATGATTAAGTTGCCTTCCACAGAAGAAAACGTTGAGTTCTTTCCTGGTGGTGTTATTCAGATGGAACGTGGACACAACTGCGTTCGTTGGCTGGGGTCGGAAGTGCCAGGTCTGGAGGTTGTCTTCCAGCAAGCCCAGGTCACTTGTTACCGTCCTACTTGCTTCCTCTAGCAGTGCTATGTCATCGGTATATGCGACCTTCTAGGATTGGTGCAGACCATGTCCACCATATAGATGTCCTGAGATCCTATAGCAAGTCTTTATCTTTACTTTCCTTTTTTAAAATGTACTTACACTGGAATGGATAAGTCCTTTCTTGTGTGTTTAACGGGTATCTATCACGTAAGTACCGCAACTTCACGCCCTTCCATTTGAATACTGGGTCTCTCGGTGAGATAGTGTCGGAGCGAAGCTTCTGGAGGAGCAGGGCAGCTTCTTGATTTCTGCGTATGTGTGGTCACCGTAAGTTTTGTCTGATGAACTCTAATAACGGTGAGCCCCTGATAGCCTCGCTTTTGTTCATACCCCAAATTCCGGGCCAATGTCTCAATATCCTTTATGAAGTAGGGTGATTTAAAAACTGCAAAGAATACTCCAGGACTAGCCTCACTGGTTACTGACTCAATCTTATTTTTTCTGATTTGTAATCCAGTGCCTTTCAGATTTGTTTCAAAATTTTAGGCTGCCTCATTCTTATTAAAAACAAATAAGTGTTTGATAAAATCTTGTCTCTCCCAGAAATCATGAGGTTTCTCTCTTAATGCAAATGAGACTCTTTTTAAATTCAAAGCAAGTTTCAATACATACACCTTTAAAAAACAAAACCCTCAACTGTTCAAAACCCAAGATGCATTTAAAATATGCAAAAGATACAGGAAAGTATTATTTGAATTTGCTGACCTGCACTAATACCTATAACAGCAGATGGGTATCCAGCTGGAGAAATACCGTAAAACTGATGCTGAATTTCAATCTAAAAATATATTTTCCGTTTTCTCTTTGAGGTCCTTTCAAAAACCACAGAGGTATGGCGCAGCTCGAGACATAGCTAAGCTAATAATAGCAGTATTTTTGAAAAAATAAGAACATAAGTTTGACCTTTGACTTCTCTGTGAAGGGAACTCCTTCTGATTCAACTCCTCAGAGACTAAATAAAGATAAACAAAAGCAGGTAAGTTGCAATTTGTTTGTAAAGGAGCTCAGTTGGATAAAATCAGTATGTAAATCAAACTGAAGTAGGAATGGGTTTTGAATCTCATTATCTAGATAAATAATCGCAACATCTGTACAAATTGCTCATACTTCCCTCCTGGAAATGTAAGCGGAATGCAAAAATGCTAATTTCCTCTTTGAATGTTTGGATAGAAAAAAACTTGCAGAATAAATTCACCTCTCCAGAGATTAATGGCCCCCCACTATCAAATCTGTACACGTAACCGTAGCCATCTAAATTACAGGATCTACCAAAAGCAGCATCGAAACTCTAGGCTCTGCTGGAAGAATCACTCATTATCTTTCAGTTGCCCTCTGCCCCACTCCCTCCAGTTTTGGCAGCAGTCTGTGTAACATCTTCAGTGTCACCCTGCAGTTTCTTCCCAGACTCTTCATATTTCTTTTCCAAGTGTCACCAAGTTCTTTTCACCACCCTTTTCTACATCCTTCAACCTCCATTCACACTTTGTAGCTTTGCCTTTCATGTGGTCCACAGTGTTGCCCTTAATCAGCCAAGTCTTTTTCTGTCTAAGGTACGATTTCTGAAGAGAATTTAATACCTAATGAGGATCCTGCTATTTTTATTTACATATACAAAAATGAGTATCACATAAATCCTCAGGGGAGAAAACGAGGCTGCACCACAGGCATAACCGAGCCTGATTTAGAGCAGAATAACAAAGTAAAACCAATCCCATGCTGAATGGACATGACTTTAGACAACCTCCAGCTACAGTGTGCACCCGATCCATATAACATGGACAGGCTTGGAGCCTAGTCAACTCAAGTAGAGTTTAAAATGGAGAGATGTAGTTTCAGTTGCTGGTAACATTCTCTTGCTTGCAATTACGTTTTACTCCTTGTAATGGTTCTTTTTGCAGTGTGACATTTCTGCATTTTGCCCCCACTAATTTCCTTCATTATTCTTGGCAATTTGCTGGCATTTAAATCGCACGAAAGTGGTGAGTGTGAGTATTCCTTTGGGAATTCCAAAGTTCCTTTAGAAAAAAGGACACCCGAGTCATCTGGTTGGTGCCCATCACATCCCTGGGACTCACATTTATAAATATAGATTATACATGTCAGACAATCCTGTCTTTACTGCCTCCTCTTCAGAAAACAAGCTGTAAGTGTTGTATCACCTGCAGACAACATCCGGAACTGGAATGACTTCTCCCATAGAAATGAAGGTTACCTCAGCATCAGACTTTCATTTTAATGGGGCATCCCATTCCCCTCCTGAAAATGTTGATCTTGGCTGAGATTCTCTTCTTTGGGGCAGAGTTTCGATGAGACTGGACTTCTGCCTGCCCCTCCAAATACTCCCCAACCCTAGCCTACTTCCCTGGGCCGAAGTACCTCCTGTACGCACGACAGGCTTGCGGCAGGATTCCCACTGCTGAGGAAGCCTGCCAGTGCTGGGGGAGTGGGGAAGAAATTGTCAGTGTTGATGCAGCAACGGCATCGCTCCAGCAACAGGAGAGCTGGTGAGGGAGCTTAAAGGGACGGGAGCCATCCCGAAGATCAGAATTCGAGGCCTCAGCCAAGAACCGGGGCTTTCAGCAGGTAAATGTTTGGGGCCAGACTCGAGGGAGAAGAGACCATTATGATCTATACTGCCTCTTCCAAGGGCTGCGGCCACCTTCCCCGGAAAGGATTGGTAAGTGGGGCGGACGGGGAAAAAGATCCTCGGGACCCGAGATCTGTTCCCCGCCCCCCCCCCCGCCCCACCATTATTAGCAGCCAGCAGGTAGGGAAGGAACGGCTAGTGCTCGTGGCAGTGGGAGCGGGGTGGAGAGAAATCCCAGTGAGGTGGCAGTAGGCTTCACCGCAATGCAACTCTTATACTTTGTTATGCTGAAAATTATGAATAAATTCCAGGCCCAGTATGTTTATTACTTTTAGCAGAAAATACCTGAGTTTGTTTCATCTTTCCTGGGAGTGGCAGTGAGCTGAGCTAAAATCCAGGGTAGCTCCCAATTCGGAAAGTTAAAGCAGAGTCACCTAATGACGTCAGTTTGTCCTGCTAAGTGCAGGAGTCACGTGAGGCAGCAGAGCAGACATTGAAGAGGTGATTTGTGAGGCAACTTTTGGAGAATGTTGGAGGGATAAGTCTGCACTTATTTTTACCTGTAAATGTGATAAACATGGTGCTGGTTCTGAAGCATTCCCTGTCTGTGTAAAACGCAGATGGTCGCTGTGTGTCTGCTATTGTATTGCGATGTGTCAGATTGCACCATATCTCATCATGTTTGTGTTGTTCTGTGTACTTTGTAAGTAGAATGTGATAAAAAGACCACCGTGGGATGTCGGCATTAGAATTAATTATGTTCCTAGTTTCAATGTACAAGAGCTCTTTATGCTATGAAGGTTAGCATGTGAACCAGTTAATAACATTCATTGAATATGATGGTACAGGGCCTAGTGATGCACCATAGCAACAACACATATCTGATTCCATCATTGGAGGCTGTTGGTTACTGTTCCACCTTGACAGAAATGAATAGTTGGTGCAACTGATGATTAAAATGTACTAAAAAGCTTCTATCTTTGTTAACTTTCATAATATAAATAGAATGCATAGCTTGCCAACCTTACTGCTGGCAATTTACTTTCCTCCGATCATCACAGAATATTTTCTGCTTTCCACGGTTATCTGTCATTCATGTTATACGTGGATTCACAATGTTAGCTGCTCCGTCCAGTAAGTGATGGAAGTTGGATCTGGCAATTGCTACGGCTTTTATTGCTGTTAGAAATGCATTACCCAAATTCCAAACCAGTGAAGAGAAAAGTGGCTATGCTGGAATTCTGAAATCGAAACAGAAAATGCACAGGAGGTTGTTTCACATCTAGAAGTTATGTTCTTGTTTCACTTTGGGTGTAATGCTTCAGTATCTTTCTCTTTCAGATATTAATTTACTTACCGTGCAGTTCCACCATTTTATTTTGTTGTTTTATGAGAAGGGAACATTTTGAGTAGGGTGCGGAGTATAAAATGCTCCCTAATGCAGGTGGGACCGTTTTTCTTTGCAGATAACTATGCTCAGCCTTTCCAACTGAAGAATACTTTTTTAAAACTTTGTTTCACGTATTTCAAGCCACTTACAAGTAAAATTAATGTGGACGAGGATTAGTTCAGGAGAAGAGTGTAAAGAAGAAATACAATGGAGGAAGGAAAGGGAACAGAGGCTTAACTTGAACGTGAAGGAAATATTTCAAAAGGAGCAGATCTAGAGAAATACAAATTAATTCACTGCTCTGGAGGTTGAATTAGTGTTTTGGTGCTCACTGAGGTATTGATACTTATTGGCTATGGAGCCTGTTAAATTCCATATATCCCTGTGGATTTCTCTGGGATTTTTGTCATTTTTCATCATGACAGCTTGCTTGTGGTTTTTTATGCATCATTGTCTCTGATTTGTGGAATAGCTCAGATGGAGAAAGACATCCAAAACTTGTCGAGATTGCAACTGAAATTTGCTCCCATTGCAATTCAATTTTCCTGTTAAACTTCTCTATGCTTGGCCGAGCAGGGCAGCAGGAATTTCATGAGAACCCCTCCAGACTGGCAGGTAGAGTTATTGAGCCATTTTTTAGGCAATCAAGTAGCCATCACTTCTGTTTTTTGATAACCTGAACTGATTGCTGGCAATGTCACGGCTTGTTTCCTGAACAGTTATACAGTAATCCATTCCGAATACTTAGAAAGTTTTCCATTCTATAAAGGGAGATAGTAACCATTCCAAAGAGCCAGATCTGTATTTCATTTGGATAAGGTTTGATTTTTATATTCTCTATTTGTGCTATCTGTTTTCTGTAACGTTGCAACATAATTGTTTTATTATTGTCTTGGTGTCGTATGATTTTAGCGCAAGGTTCAGCTGGCCACCGTGCAGAAATCACCATGTTTGTGCATTAAAGTAGTGACCAATACTAACTTAGTTCTCGAAATATGCCCCACTGATAGTTTGAATTATTTTCTTCTTAGAATAGGATGGATATATGCCATTCCTTTCTATTTTAAAATCAGTTTCCTCCTTTAAATGTTGAATAATTTACAGTGCTGCAATTGGTTGAATGGCACTGAGCGTATTGTGTGATGGCCATAGAAATATGATATTGAATCTATGGAAGAAAAATTTAAAAAACACCTTATTGTTCAAGTCACTAATTCTCCCTGAGCATGCAGTCTTAGTGCAGGCACCCACAACTACTATTTTATGGAGCACTCCTAAAGAAGAAAAGAAATAACTTGCATTTATACAGTGCCTTTCATTACCTCATAACTGCTAATTAAGTATTTTCAAAATGTAGTCACTGTTGTAATGTAGGGCAACATGGCAGTGAAATAGCACACGGCAAGGCCCAACAAATACTAAAAATAATGCAATGCACCAGAAATACTAAAAATGTTGTCTATTACAGCGTATTAAGAGGCGCATTGATTTCGTTTTTTTTAATGTCAGCAGTGAATTCCTCTACAAACTTCAGAGGTCTTGGCTAGCATCCCAGTAACATGTTAACATGTGTTAGCTTGCACGACAATATTTCTGACAGAAAGCTTGAAAAATTCAAATTATTTTGATGTTTTAAAATAAAGGCACTAACGTAACAAAAGGTGGATTTGCCCTGAAAGAATGAATCATCATGTTTATCAATACTTACATTAATAACTGGGATTGCCTTGTAAGTAACCTGCACAAGGCTTCTAATCGTTAAATGTGGTTTATGTGGTGCGAGTGATAAAGTGGATTTTGTTTCACAATGACACCTTCAGGAATTAAGCCAGACCACTGACAACCAGAACTTCATGGGCCCGAAATTCACCGTCCCCGAAGGGACGACTACGGCGGGGTTTGGGCGGTCGATTGAAAAAATCGATGGGCTGCCGTGGTTGGGTACTTTTCCCTCCCCGAGCCTTATTCAGCTCGGGGAGGATTTCAGCGGTGTTAACTTCCGCCGGAAATGGCGCGGTGAAGCCGCTGTAAAGGTGAGTTACCAGCGGTGAGCTCTGCAGCGTGTGGGCCTCTGGAAAGGGACTACCACAGCGAAATTCACCGAGGATAAGGTAGGACTTTTCCCGGCAGTGCCCCCACAAGGTTTTCGATGCATGCTCGAACGAGACACCGCTAGGGCCCTTTGGAAGGTAAAAAGTTGTTACTTATTAGTGTTTTCATTTCACTTTCTAGCATGCATGCACAGTATTTATCTTTTCATCTAGTTTTATTTATTAGCGTTCTTATTTTATTTTCCAGCATGCGCAGTATTTATCTTTTCATATTTTATTAATTGTTTTGGTTCCATTAAACCTGCTGAGTGCTGCTCAGAGGTTTGCACATACCCCTGTACTTTTGTACAACTTTCAGGTATGACTCTTTAGTGGAGGCCTGTGGGCTGCAGAGACCTGCTTGGCCGGGTTCACCCTGCGGATGGGAGGAGTGTTGGGAGGGCGACACCTGGTCAGAAGCAGGGCGGCACGCAGGAGAAGGCGTCACCGTCAGCACCGTGCAGACAGGCAGCGGGCGAGGGAGGCAGCAGCCATGATTCGTTCATTCTGTGCCAGACCAGTGTGCCTGTCGTCTTCACCGGCCCGAATCAGGATTGCGGTTGGCTGCTTGGGGACAAAGGATATCCCCTGCCCACTTGGCTGCTCACTCCTCAGCGGAACCCCAGGATAGCGCCAGAGCATGCATACAATGACGCTCATTGTGCACCAGGTGCATCATCGAGCAGTGCATAGGCATCCTTCAGCAGAGGTTCTGGTGCCTGGACCACTCTGGTGGCACCTTGCAGTACTCTCCTCAACGGGTCTCCATAATCATCATGGTCTGCTGCGTGCTGCACAACCTGCCATCATGAGGGAACAGCGGCTGGAGATCGAGCCAGCAGTACCACCTGAGGAGGAGGAGGATCCCTGTCGCCCCAGAGCTAGGAGGCGTCGACCCATCACCACCCTGGAAGGGCCGGATGCAGACTGGCCAGCACCCTTCTGCTTTACGTACTGCCGGTCTGCCAGATCACCCCATGTCAGGAAACAGTATTCTTTTTCTGTCCTCCACACCGTCCATCAGTGTCTCTAGCTCCATATCAGTGAACCTGTTGGTTCTCCTTGCATCTCTTACACCAGCCATCCTTCCAACCTCCTTCCCCCCTCAGGGTCTTACTGCCAATCCTGGCGTTTAAAAAGGCCAGGGAGCAACTGGCTCATTAGAAACCCTTACCTGCCTGTTGAATTTCTCAGTGGTGATAACGCTCAAATTAAGACAGCCACACAGCTGAAAAATCCACTTTGGAAGGGTTCATTAGCGCTGGAACCCATTTGTTCACTTTTGGAGCTGAATATGGGGTGGCCCAGCCATGAAACATTTTCGGCGCTAATGGCCACACAGGTTGGGGGAGCACCAGCTTTCCAGCGGTACTGAATTTCGGGCCCTTAGATTCCAGTATATGCCATTACCACCACAGTTTTCACTTTATTTCTGGATTTCTTTGTAACAGATCTTTGAGTATATATTTATATATAGGAAAATGCCAAATTGTCTGCCTGGGTGTTCAGAGGCTGTTTCCTCATATATTCTGGGCTTTTTAGGCATGAAAAGAAAGAGAAAGTGACCTAGGTGCTCAGGAGAATACAGAACTCTGCAAGTAGGCCGAGATCAATCCAAATATGAGTCTCCCGTATGAAAAATAATTAGAAAAGCAAAATGTTTTGAAGCAATTTTCTCACGTGGTTGTGAAATGGTGGGGGTCCTGATCAAAGACCATTGTAAAATGCCTTTGTGCTTTTTATCTTTTGATTGGATTTGGTGGATGAGATCATTTATGCAATGTTGAAAATCTTGGACACTTTTAACCCCATCGTGTACGAGGAGAGAATAATTCAAGGGGAAAACAAACTAGAGTAAAGAGACGATGGAACAGGTTACCTCTGTTCAAAAATGAGAAGTGCTCGATTTTCTTCAAAACTTCCAGTCAGCAAACAAGGGCCTGAGACATATGGCTCTCCATCGTGCAATTCTATTCGTGGAAATAAATAAATAGCAACCCATCTGTAATAATGATCCTTCAACACTTTTTTGGATAGCTAAGTAGCTTCTTGCATAGTATAAATATTGAAAAGTTCATTAAATCAGCTTTGCAGAGCATGAAACATACAGAGATAAGTTCTCAGAATTTTTTTTTAAAAGTGTAATTTTCCGATCGAGCCTCAGATCATCTGGTAACTGCCGAAATAGAGAATCAAGAATGGATTTTTAGAGGTAGATGATGGGACCAAACATGAAAAGGTGCCAGTAAGCATGGAAAGAGAGATGAGAACCTCGATCTTCTGCTTGGTCATTTTATTGGTGGAACTGGATTGGGAGGGACTTGCCTGCCACACTGGTATGAACCAACGGGTTGACTTTGTGATGCAAGTGCCATTTAAATAATTTTGGTGAATCTCCTGGTTTCTGCCAAGGAGTTAGGGGGGGCAGGGGGCAGGGGGTGGGGGAGGTGGCGGGTGAGAGGGGAAGATTGGCTATGTTATGTATGTAAACATTACCAATGCAGAATTGCTAATGAAGAGAGCACTCAAAACCAGGCTCTCCTTAGTCTACCCGGATCTCAATGATCATGTAGAAACCTGGCGTCACCGGCATAACATGTACCACGATCACGCGGCTGTATCGCGTGACATTGAGGTTAATGACCCTGTGTTTGTTCTTAATTACGGTCGTGGTCCCAAATGGGTTGCTGGCACTGCGTTAGCCAACGAGGGGAATAGAGTGTTTGTTGTCAAACTTTTCAATGGACAAACATGCAGAAAGCACTGGGATCAGACCAAACTGTGGCTCACTGACGAGCAAGAACAGTTTGAAGAGGATATTACCATCAATGATCCACCCACACACACCCAACCAGCAATCGACCTCACGGTCAACCACGAGGCTGAACCCACCATTCCCGACAGTCCAATCAGACCAGCCACACCACAGTGCAGTAATGATCTGACTGACTCACCCATGCCAGGACTTCAACTCAGGCGACCAACTCAGAAACGCAGAGCCCAGGGTCGCCTCAACTTGTAAATAACTTGTATTAAGACTTTCCGGAGGGGGGGCGGGGGCGAAGAATGATGTTATGTATGTAAACATTACCAATGTGTAAGACTTTCCACCAGGGGGTGCACCTGTGGGAGACCCAAGGGTCACCTGCACACCCTGGACAAGCAGGTATAAAAGGCAGTCTACCATGCTGCTTCCTCACTCTGGAATTACATTAAAGAGACCAAGGTCACAACAGTTTGAGCTTACAATATAGTCTTGTGAAGTTATTCTGAACATCATAATTGGCGACGAACTTCCATGCGGTTATGGCTGCCATTGATATTCTTGAGAGATTTGTTGAGGGTGATGATTGGGAAGCCTTCATTGAGCGCCTTGACCAGTACTTCGTGGCCAACGAGCTGGATAAGGAAGAAACCGCGGTCAAGTGCAGGGCGATTCTCCTCACCGTTTATGTGTCCACGATATATGACCTCAACAAAAATCTGCTAGCACTGATGAGACTAATGGAGAAGACACTTGAAGAGTTGTGTATGTTGGTTCAGGAACATCTCAAGCTGAAGGAGAGCATCTTGATGGCCAGGTATCGCTTTTATACGCACCACCGCTCCGAGGGCTAGGACGTGGCGAGCTATGTTGCCGGCCTAAGAAGCCTTGCGGGACCATGCGTATTTGATGGATTTTTGAGGGAAGTGTTGCGGGACTTTATCGTGCTTGGAATCGGCCACGAGTTCATTCTTCGCAAACTGCTGTCTGCCGAATCCCTAGATCTGAGCAAGGCCATCACGAAAGCCCAGGCTTTCATGTCGACGAACGACGACACGAAACAGATGTCCATTATCATCATAGGCAGTCCCTTGAATCGAGGATGACTTGCTTCCATGTCAAAAGGTTCACAGGTGTTTCAATGAAGGACCCAAAATTCCAAGTCTCAAACTAAATCTTGAAGGTGGAAGATGCCTGTGTGTGGATATTTTTTACAGCATCGAAGATCACCGGCAAGTACTGTGCATAAAATAATGCCTTCAGCATCCAGAACTGTACATGACCGGGCCTACATGCCTGCAGAGGCCAGACCTAGGATGACCAGAGTCCGTCGTGGGGCGTGAATGCGAATACATTAACACTATGTTGGCGCTGCGGGGGTAATCATCGAGCCCATCAATGTTGATTCAAGCACTACGTGTGCAAGGGCTGTGGAACAATGAGGCACCTCCAGCGAATGTGCAGATGTGCTTTGACTCACCACGTGGCAGAGTCGGCAGAAGATGACCGATCCGGTGTGGATCACGCTGAACGAGTAAGAGAGGCAACTCAACCCGAGGCTGAAGAGGAATTGTATGGGGTACACACCTTCACCACCAAAAGTCTTCTGATAATGTTAAAAGTCAAATTAAATGGCATTCCAGTTTCCATGGAATTGGACACGGGGGCGAGTCAGTCAATTATGAGCCAGGAGGCTTTTGAGAAACTGTGGGGCACCAAGGCACAAATGCCAAAACTAAGCTCGATCCACACCAAGCTGTGCACTTACACCAAAGAGCTCATACCAATCATTGGCAGTGCGGCAGTGACGGTATCGTACGATGGAGCTGTGCATGATTTACTAGGATTGTACCAGGCGATGGCCCAATGCTGTTCGTCAGAAGCTGGCTCGGAAAAATTCGATGGAACTAGGACGACATCAAAGCACTGTCTTCGGTGGATGACGCCTCGTGCACCCAAGTGCTAAACAAATTCCCGTCGTTATTCAAGCCAGGCATCGGCAACTTCACAGGCGCCAAAGTGCAGATCCATCTAGTCCCTGATGCAGGACCCATTCATCACAAGACCCGAGTGATTTCATACGTGATGCGAGAGAAAGTTGAGATCGAGCTGGACAGACTTCAACGAGAGGGGATCACAACGCCAGTCAAGTTCAACGAGTGGGCCAGTCCAATTGTTCCAGTGTTGTAAAGCGATGGAACGATCAGAATCTGCAGGGACTACAAGGCAACGATCAACTGAGTCTCATTACAGGGTCAGTACCCACTACCCAAAGCGGATGACTTGTTTGCAATGCTAGCAAGGGGGAAGTCGTTCACCAAGCTGGATCTAACCTCGGCTTATATGACACAGGAGCTGGCTGAACCTTTGAAAAAATTGACGTGCATCAATACGCACAAAGGACTGTTCATGTACCATAGATGCCCCTTTGGGATTCGCTCGGCTGCGGCCATCTTCCAGAGGAACATGGAGAGTCTGCTGAAATCGGTTCCACGCACCGTGGTGTTTCAAGAAGATATCTTGATCACTGGCCACAACACCACCGAACACTTGCACAATCTGGAAGAGGATCTAAAGTGACTGGACAGAGTGGGATTCAGGCTGAAATGCTCTAAGTGTGTTTTCCTGGCACCAGAGGTCGAATTTTTGGGGAGAAAGATTGTGGCAGATGGCATCAGACTCACAGATTCCAAGATGGAGGCCATCAAGAATGCACCCAGATCACAGAATGTGATGGAGCTGCGTTCATTCCTGGGACACCTCAACTATTTCGATAACTTTCTACCCGGGTTGAGCATTTTGCTAGAGCCTTTACATTTATTGCTATGCAAGGGTGATGACTGGGTTTGGGGTAAATCTCAAGAGACAGCTTTAACAAAGCAAGAAACCTGCTATGTTCTAACAAGTTACTTGTATTGTATGACCCGTGTAATCGTTTAGTACTAGCTTGTGATGCATCTTCATACGGGGTCGGTTGTGTGTTACAGCAAGCCAATGTGTCAGGCAAACTGTAACCGGTTGCATATGTGTCCATAAGCTTACCTAAGGCTGAATGAGCCCACAGTATGGTTGAGAAAGAAGCATTAGCATGCGTATACGGAGTTAAGAAAATGCACCAATACCTATTTGGACTCCGGTTCGAGCTCGAAATTGACCACAAGCCGCCCATTTCACTGTTCTCAGAAAGCAAAGGTATTAACACCAATGCTTCATCCCACATCCAAAGATGGGCACCAACGCTATCTGCGTATGACTATGTAATCCGCCACAAACCAGGCACTGAGAACTGTGCCGATGCCCTCAGTCGGCTGCCATTGCCCACCACCAGGGTGGAAATGGCGCAACCTGCAGACTTGCTTTTTGTAATGAGAGCGAGGGGTCACCCATCACGGCTCGCCAGATCATGACCTCAACTAGCCAGGACCCTGTGCTTATCACTAGTAAAAAGCTGCGTCCTCAATGGGAGCTGGTCAGCGGTCCCAGGGAAATGCAAGACAAAATTAAGCCGTTCCACCGACGCAAAGATGAAATATCCATCCATTCAGACTGTCTCCTATGGGGAATCGTGTAGTTTTGCCAAAAAATGGCATTGACTCAGAATTGGAGTACACCAATGTAACACTTGCTCACAGTTGAGCAATGCACCAAGGGAGGCCCCACTGAGTCTGTGGTCATGGCCCTCCAAACCGTGGTCCGGGGTCTACGTAGATTTCACTGGCCCCTTTCTAGGAAAGATGTTCCTAGTAGCAGTGGACGCTTACTCTAAATGGATTGAATGTATAATAATGTTTGTACGCGACCTTCACAGTACTCACCCAGGCATAGCCATGATGAAGGCTATCGCCAGGTCACATGTTTGGTGGCCCGGCATTGACTCTGAATTGGAATCATGCGTACACCAATGTAACACTTGCTCACAGTTGAGCAATGCACCAAGGGAGGCCCCACTTAGTCTATGGTCATGGCCCTCCAAACCGTGGTTCAGGGTCTACGTAGATTTCGCTGGCCCCTTTCTAGGAAAGATGTTCCTAGTAGCAGTGGATGCTTACTCTAAATGGATTGAATGTATAATAATGTGGTCATGTATGTCCACTGCCACCATTGTAAACCTCCGGGCCATGTTCGCCACCCATGGTTTGCCCGACGTCTTTGTTAGTAACAATGGACCATGTTTCACCAGCTCGGAATTCAACGAGTTTATGACCGCAATGGCATCAAGCATGTCGGGTCTGCACCGTTTAAGCCCGCATCCAATGGTCAAGTGGAATGGGCAGTCCAAACCATCAAGCAGAGCTTGAAACACGTGACGGACGGTTCCCTGCAGACCCGGTTATCTCTGATCCTGCTCAGCTACCGCACGCAACCCCACTCGCTTACCGGGGTTCCCCCTGCAGAATTGCTAATGAAGAGAGCACTCAAAACCAGGCTCTCCTTAGTCCACCCAGATCTCAATGATCATGTGCAAACCCGGCGTCACTGGCATAACATGTACCACGATCGCGCGGCTGTATAGCGTGACATTGAGGTTAATGACCCTATGTTTGTTCTTAATTATGGCCGTGATCCCAAATGGATTGCTGGCACTGCATTAGCCAACGAGGGGAATAGAGTGTTTGTTGTCAAACTTTTCAATGGACAAACATGCAGAAAGCACTTGGATCAGACCAAACTGCGGTTCACTGACAACCAAGAACAGTTTGAAGAGGATATTGCCATCAATGATCCACCCACACACACCCAACCAGCAATCGACCTCGCAGTCAACCACGAGGATGAACCCACCATGCCCGACGGTCCGATCAGACCAGCCACACCGCAGTGCAGTAATGATCTGACCGACTCACCCATGCCAGGACTTCATCTCAGGCGATAAACCCGGGAACGCAGAGCCCCGGATCACCTCAACTTGTGAATAACTTGTATCTAAGACTTTGGGGGGGGGGGGTGGGGGGGGGAAATGATGTTATGTATGTAAACATTACCAATGTGTAAGACTTGCCACCAGGGGGTGCACCTGTGGGAGATCCAAGGGTCATCTGCACACCCTGGGCAAACAGGTATAAAAGGCAGTCTACCATGCTGCCTCCTCACTCTGGAGTTACATTAAAGAGACCAAGGTCACAACAGTTTGAGCTTACAATATAGTCTTGTGGAGTTATTCTGAACATAACAGGCTACTTCAGGAAGTATTAATGTTTGCGAATTTTCCTTTTTTTAAAGTGTGTTGACCCTATATAATTAATTTGCATAGGCTTTCTGGTCCTTGAATTATTAAATGCCCCTCAGCTATCCATAATAATGCTTTATACAAGGAATGCACTTGTATCGAATGTTCCGAGTATGCAAATAATATAAATTATTTTGTATGCTGCATATCTACCTCGTCGCTGAGAGCATGCAGAAAACAAGTGCAGGCAGTGGAGGTGCATGCGGCAAACCAGACTCCCCACCCACCCTTTCCTCCAACGACTGTCTGTCCCACCTGCGACAGAGACTGTAATTCCTGAACGGACTGTTTAGTCACCTGAGAACTCACTTTTGAAGTGGAAGCAAGTCTTCCTCGATTTCGAGGGACTGCCTATGATGATATCTGGATATTTGGATTGTCATAGTCTATATGTTGTTCTCCATCCACCGCCCCTCCCCACCATCTCTACTGTTACGATAACCTGAACGTGGACAGGATATTTGCGGAGCTGGCGGAACGACTCAAGAGACGGTCTCCGCCACATTCTGCTGGAGTTATGCCTGCTCCCCAGTGGAACTTCAATAGTAAATCTAGGCCGAGATATCCACAATTCCGAGGAACTGCCAGGAGGTCCAGAGGAAGTTCAACAATTTGAAGAAGAGCACAAATCCACGACAAGAATATTACTGCAGTATCGCAGCACAGGACATTTATGGACACGAAGGAAAGCCATTTCTATAAATAATTAAAAATATCAGCCGAGATTTTCCAATCATTTTAACATTAGTGTTAAGCCATTCGTTTTAAATGAGTTAAAATAATGGCCTGGAAATACAAAAATATAATTAAATTAAATTTAAAAAACACATTTTATTTTTAAAAATCCTGCCCACTACGTTAAATTTATTTTAAACCATAATTTAAAAAATCTTTTTAAAAACTCAGAATTTTTTTTTCTCTAAATATTTATTAACTTTAATTTCAATTAATATGAATTATGTGAGATGCGTTTTAAATTTTTTATTTGGTGTTATTGTTTTTTTTCTCCATTATTAGCAATGAGAACTCGTAGATACAGAGTTCCCATTGCTATTAATTGAGAATATTTTACCTGATTGAGCAGTCACATGCGACTGCAACTTCTGCGTTCAAACCTGGAGGATGGGAGCGCGCTTCGCAGCGCGGGAAGAGAAGGCCTCCCCAATGGAACCTCACGCTCTTCCGGGACCACCGGGTACTTGCGTAGAAATTTTTCAGGTTGAAAGCCTCCGACCGCAATTTCAGCCCCATTACCAATCAGAAAATCAAAGCAATTATGCCTGGAGTCTGCCAATTTTAGTGTGATTTGATTGGTATGATACTTTGGGGCCGAAATTGTGTTTTGTCCCGTTTGGGGGGCGGTAACCTTTACGGGGCGGGACTTCCTGTGCCCAGTGCTGAAATCCTGCAACGGAAGCGAAATTGGGGTTACGAACAATGAGGGACAGGTAAAGACCATCTGTTCCATCAAGCCTGTCCCACACAATTGCGATACCTTGTGTATCACAACACACACATTCCACCCCACCTGAAACCATGTGATCTCCTGGGAGAGGCAAAAAAAACCAGAATAAAAACCCAGGCCAATTTGGGAAAAAAAATTGGAGAAATTCCTCTCCGACCCATCTAGGCGATCGAAAATAGTCCAGAGATCACTCTGGCCATTGAATTCCCTGCAGTACCTACCTTCTGTAAGAGATGATCGCTGCCACAGCCAGAAACAATTTTGCTTGAAGGAATTCAGTAAGAATGCATCCACCACTTATTCTCTGGAAGAAGAATCACCACCTAACATCTAACCAAGATCTAGCCTTATACAACTTAATTGAAATAAACTGTCAGCTGGAACACCATCTATTCCCTTCATTATCTTATAAATCTCAATCATAACCCCCTAAATTTAGAGTCCCAACTCTTTTAGCCTAACTTGATAACTAAAATGCTTTAGACTTGGAATTAGTCTAGTGGCTCTTTTCTGCACCCTTTCCAGAGCCTCAATATCACCCACTATGTGAGGAGACCAAAACTGGACACTGTATTCCAATTGCAGCCTGACTAAGGTCTTGTACAAGGACAAAACAGTACGCCTTGTCTTATACTCAATTTTCCTGTGGATACACCCCAACATAGACGCAACATGGATTCATGAAGGGGAAATCATGATTAACTAATTTACTGCAATTCTTTGAGGATATAACAAGCATGGTGGATAGAAGTGTACCGATGGATGTGGTGTATTTAGATTTCCAAATGGCATTCGATAAGGTGCCACACAAAAGGTTACTGCAGAAGATAAAGGTACGCGGAGTCAGTGGAAATGTATTAGCATGGATAGAGAATTGGCTGGCTAACAGAAAGCAGAGAGTCGGGATAAATGGGTCCTTCTCGGATTGGAAATCGGTGGTTAGTGGTGTGCCACAGGGATCGGTGCTGGGACCACAACTGTTTACAATACACATAGATGACCTGGAAGAGGGGACAGAGTGTAGTGTAACAAAATTTGCAGATGACACAAAGATTAGTGGGAAAGCGGGTTGTGTAGAGGACACAGAGAGGCTGCAAAGAGATTTGGATAGGTTAAGCGAATGGGCTAAGGTTTGGCAGATGGAATACAATGTCAGAAAATGTGAGGTCATCCACCTTGGGGAAAAAAAAAACAGTAAAAGGGAATATTATTTGAATGGGGAGAAATTACAACATGCTGCCGTGCAGAGGGACCTGGGGGTCCTTGTGCATGAAACTCTTTTTGGAGTTTATCTGAAAAACATAAAACATTAAACCGTGCCACCCGACCTGGATGACACACCAGACATTTACAAGGCCCTTTTTTTTTTGGGCACTAAAATCAAATTTTTTCCAGTGCCCCCTATAAAAGGGGAGGGGGACACTAAAAGCACCGGCAATTAAAACAAATTAAACTTTAAAACATAAAATCAAATTAAAATTTGGTTGCCGGGCGTGACGATGCACTCCAGTCCCTTCGGTGCCCACTTCTCGCGGAAGGCCGCGAGCGTACCGGTGGACACCGCGTGCTCCATCTCCAAGGACACCCTGGCGCGGATGTACGCGCAGAAGAGAGGCAGGCAGTCAGGTTGAACGACCCCCTCGACCGCCCGCTGCCTGGACCGGCTGATGGCACCCTTGGCCGTGCCCAGGAGCAGTCCTACGAGGAGGCCCTCGGACCTACCTGCTCCCCTCCGCACAGGGTGCCCAAAGATCAGGAGAGTGGGACTGAAGTGCAGCCAGAATTTCAGGAGCAGCCCCTTTAAATAATAAAACAGGGGCTGCAACCTCATGCATTCCATAAAAACATGGAACACGGACTCTTCCAGACCGCAGAAATTGCAGGCGGCCTGGGAGTCCGTGAACCGGCTTAAAAATTTGTTGCACGGCACTGCTCCGTGCATCACCCTCCAGGCCAAGTCCCCGATGAATAGTGGGAGGACTCCCGCATAGAGTGCCCTCCATCGGGGACCCCCGCCTCCTCCGGACGGCAAGATGGTACGCCATGGCGTGTCCGGACGGCCGGCGAGGATGGCAAAGTTGAGAGTGTGCAGGAACAGCCCGTACAGGAAACCCCTCCGCGCGGAACTGAAAGGCACGGAGGGGATTTCCTCGAGGCGGCTCAACTTGTGAAGCGCCGGCTCCCGAGGGAGGTTCCGGGGTTTGGCGCCGATGAGGAATTCCGTCCGGACGGGGGTCAGTTCGGACGGGATCTCCCCACGTGCTTGAGCCTCCTCGATGCACCTAACAGAGTCAAGGCCCAAAGCTGTTTTTAGTGACTCGATGGCTTCGGCCGCGCGGCAGACGTTGGCTGAATTTAGGCGCCGCACCAGCATGCCTGGCGCCATCCAGCCCGCTCCTCCGTCATCGAGCAGGTCCCTGACCCTGGTCACCTCACCAGCCACAGCCCTCTCTTCCGACCGCCACATAAAACCTCGGTCGTGGAGGTACGGATTCCCGAGCAGCGGCTCCTGCAGGACAGCCGCCACTCCAGCCGGCGGAGAGCTGCGCTTGGTGGAGACTTTGTTCCAGACCCTGATGAGTTCCTTGTAAAAGACAGGCAGCTCCTGGAGGGCGGTCCTGACACCCCCCAAGTTCACAAACAGGAGCTGCGTGTCGTAATTGAGGTCGCGCTGCTGGTGGAAGAAATACGTCGCCAGAGCACACCACCTAGGAGGGGGCTCGACGTAAAGGTATCTCTGCGGGGTCTGAAGACGGAAAGTCGCGAGCTGGGCGCTGACGCACACCAACGACTGACCGCCTTCCTCAAGCGGGAGACTCAAGACCGCGGCAGAGACCCAGTGCTTCCTGTTGTTCCAGAAGAAGTCCACCAGCTTCTTCTGTATCTTGACAAACGCAGGGGGAGGGGTCAAAGTGACCAGCCGGTACCACAACATTGCGGCCACCAGCTGGTTTATGACTAGCGCTCGACCCCTGTAGGACAGCACTCGGAGCAGTCCTGTCCAGCGCCCTAGGCGAGCGGCGACCTTGGCCTCCAGCTCCTGCCAGTTCGCCGGCCAGGCTTCCTCGTCGGGGCTAAGGTAGACTCCCAGATAAAGGAGATGGGTCATGCTCCAGGCAAAAGGCCTGAGCTCCTCCGGCAGGGAGTCCACCCGCCACTGACCCACCAGGAGTCCGGAACATTTCTCCCAGTTGATTCTGGCGGAGGATGCGGCTGAGTAAATCTCCTGGCACTCACGTATCCTCCGCAGGTCAGCGGGATCCTCTACCGCGTAAGCCGAGAGGACGACCTCCACGCCCGGCCCTTGCAGAGCCAGTCCCGTCAACCTCGTCCGCAGGAGGCGCAGGAAAGGCTCCACGCAAACGGCGTATAACTGGCCGGACATGGGGCATCCCTGGTGCACCCCTCTCCTAAAGCGAAGGGGCGCCGTCAAGGACCCGTTAACCTTAATCAGACACTCCGCGGCGGCGTACAAAAGTCGGATCCGGGCGACGAAATGCGTCCCGAACCCGAAAGCGCGCAGAGTTCCGAGCAGATAGTCGTGATCCACCCTGTCGAACGCCTTCTCTTGGTCGAGAGATAGGAAGGCGACCGACAGACCAGCCTCCTGGGAATGATGGATGAGGTCCCGGACCAGATGGATGTTGTCGTGGATTGTCCGGCCCGGGACCGTGTAGGACTGGTCGTGGTGGATCATGTGGTCCAGCACGGTGCCAAGGCGAGCAGACATCGCCCTGGCGAAGATTTTGTAGTCCGTGCTGAGGAGGGAGACCGGGCGCCAGTTCTTAAGGAAGCGGAGATCGCCCTTCTTAGGCAGCAGGACGATGACTGCCCTGCGCCAAGAGAGGGGCATCTCCCCGGTCGCCAGACTTTCCCCCAGGACCCGCGCGTAGTCGCTCCCCAGGACGTCCCAGAACGCCCTGTAGAACTCCACGGTAAGCCCGTCCAGCCCCGGGGATTTTCCCCTCGAGAGCCGGTCGAGGGCAGGCTTAGCGGAGCTTCCAAATTTTCACCGCCCTCCGGGCTGACTTTCGGCAGGTCCTCCCACAAAACTCTACGCGCTTCCTCGCTGGACGGATCCGGAGAGAACAGAGCCCCGTAATATTCACGGGCCCTGTTGTTGACACCCTCCGGATCCGAGACGAGAGAGCCGTCGTCGGCCAGCAGCGTCAAGAGCTGCTTACGGACACTCTGCCTTTTTTTCCGCGAGTAGAAGAAGGGGGAGCCGCGGTCCAGATCCCGCAGGAACCGGATCCGCGACCTCACGAATGCGCCTCGGGACCCGACGAGCTGCAGGTCCTTCAGCGCGGCCTTCTTAGCTTCGTACACCGTCCGCAGGGCCGGGTCCTCGACGACTTGACCGAGACGGGATTCCAGGTCGAGCACCTCTTTTTCTAGGCGCCTGACTCCGGCCGCCCACCTCTTGGTCGACCCCCTCGCGTACTCTTGACAGAAGACGCGGACGTGAGCCTTGCCCACGTCCCACCAGAGCCTCAAGGAGGGGAAGCCCCCCTGCTTCCTTCTCCAGTCGGCCCAGAATCGACGGAACGAGTCCTGGAACCGCACGTCCTCCAGCAGCCGGTTGTTAAAGTGCCAGTACCCGGACCCCGTCCTCGCGCGGAGCGAAGCGAGCTCCGCCCACACCAGGCGGTGGTCCGAACACGGCACCGGCCGCATGGAGGCCGCCGGGACGCAGGAAACGTACGCCCGAGACACGTAAAGGCGGTCGACTCTGGACCATCCTACTCCAGGCCTCACCCAAGTAAAGGCGCTGGAGTCGGGGTGGAGATTTCGCCAGATGTCCACCAAGTCGAAGGACCCGACCAGGTCCCTCAACTTCTCCATCGCCGTCATGCTCTGCGGGGCACCGGAGCGGTCCCTCGCCTCGAGGGTGCAGTTAAAATCCCCCCCGAGGACAATGCAGTCGACGACGTCGACGGAGCCAAGAAGAGCGGACACTTCTTCGAAGAAGCGCGCCTGCTGCGGGCCGGGCTGAGGGGCGTACACGTTCACGAGATGGAGCGGCACGTCCCCCAGGCGAACCGTTACGTGCAGCAAGCGGCCTGGCACGGGCTCCTCGACTCCCAAGATCTCCGGCTGAAAATGCGGGCCCAGCAAGATGGCCACCCCACTAGAAATGGCGGTGAGGTGGCTCATGCGGACCTCTCCTTGCCATTCCAGGAGCCACGTGGCTTCGTCTCCCGGAACGGTGTGGGTTTCTTGCAGGAAGCACACCGCATATTTCCCCTCCCGCAGGAGCGAAAAATTGTTAAATCTACAACGTGCCCCTCTGCCGCCGTTGATGTTGAGGCTGGCTATGGTTATCTTCATGGCAAAAGCATAGTGCAACCTCTACCTTAACCTATTGCGGGGGAGGGAGCGGAGTCTTTTGTTGACCTCCACTCCTTCAGCAGCCCAGCGAGGAACTTTTTGAGCCGGCGCAGCTCAAGGCCTTGCGCCCTTGATAAGGGCCCGCCCGCGGCCATGGTTTTAGCGGCGACGCGGACGGAAGCGATGAGCAGCCCTCGGACCATCTTTCCCGGGCCAGATGGGCTCGGTTGCAGCGACCCTGGCTCTCGACCAAAAAGTCCCGGAGATCCTCTACGGGAATGAGGGGGGACTCAGCGGCGGGCACGAGGAGATCCACCGCCTCACTGGCGATGGACTCGAGCTCTTCACCCGCGTCCTCCACCGAGTCCCCGTCCTCCTCCGGGAGGTCGCCGCTAGCAGCCGGCCCGTCGACCGCACGAGGTACGGCAAACGGCCCGGCCGCTCCATCCGGCCCTGGCTCTGCCCCGATCCCACCCCCAGGATCGTCGGCAGAGGAGTCCCCACTGGGCTCTTTTAGAATTGGTGCTGGGTTGGGAAGCGACAGCGGAAGGGGTTCCTCCTCCGCCCCAGGAACCGGGGAACAAGGAGAGACCCGGCCATAGAAAATCCCCAGGCCCTCCAAGCGCTCCAGCTCCAAAGTAGGGGGCGAGGGTGGGTGTTCCTCCCCCTCCCCGCCGCCACCCCCCGGCCCAGCGTGTACAGATTCATTAAAAGTGCTAATACTTTGTGTTTCTGCCGAGTCGAGCAAATCCCGGGGGAAGTTGGATATTGGCTGGGCGGGCTCAGGTTCGGCCTTTTCGGCCCCGCCCGCCTCAGTCCCCGGGACGCTCGACCCGGCGGCTACGCATTCTTCCGCTGGCCCCACGCCCCCCACGACAGGCAGATCTTTCACGCCATCCCCGGGAGGCAGCGGCTGGGCAGCCTCGACTGCCTCACCCTCTGCGGGGACAGATTCCTCGTGCCTATGGCGCAGTTTGGGGGCGCCGGTGGGGGACGCGGGACACGCGGTGGGCACCGACTCCTCCGCGGAGGGATGTTGTTCCCCCCCCGCCTCATTGGAGCGGCGCCTCCTTTTTTTCCTGGGGGGGCACGGAGACAGGGAGACACCCGTGTCTGCCGAGGCCTCCCGCTCCACTCCCCCCTTTTTCTTATCTTGCCCGCACCCGAACCTCTGCGGTATTAGTCAAGGGCTCGGGCACGGGCTCAGGGCACCCCATGCTCGCCGGTGACGGGGTTGGGCCGAGCGCGGTGAACAGCTTGTCTGGCGCACTAAGGGGACCCGCCTCTAGGTGTTTCGCCTTCTTCCGCGCCTTCTTTCCGGCCCGACGCTCTCCCTCCCCCCCCGCCGGAGGCCGTGAAAACAAAGGCCCCCGACGATGCCCGCGCACCCACAGCTCCCGGCACGCGGACGCTACTAGGGGGAGGGGTGGCGGCGGCGCCAGCCTTGGCCGCCCTCGGTGGTTTGGCGGCTTTGGAGGCGGGGCAGTTCTTGCGAACGTGCCCCACCTCCCTGCAGGCACGGCACCGCACGCCGTCCGACGTCCCAAAGACGCGGTAGGCAGTCCCCTCGTGCACCACATTACAATTGCTCTCTGTCGTCTCTTCCCGCGCCAGCCGGACAAAGAGCTGGCGGCGGAAGGAGAACACATGGCGCAGGCTGTTCTCCCTGAGGCCAAGCGGTATGGGGTTGATCCCCGACCTTACCTCCCCCAGTTGGTGTAGGTGAGGGAGGAGGAGCTCAGCGGGAACAAAGGGCGGGACGTTTGATAGAATGACCCTCTGCGCGGTGGCCTCGAGAGGGTCCACCGGCAGGAACGCCCCGCCCACCGTGAGCCCCTTTTCAATGGCCAGGGACACCGCCCGCTCCGACCCCAGGAAGAACACGGCCTTCCCAGACATCTTGGAGGTTGCGACAATGGCCGAGGGGCCGACTACCCCAGCCATCGCCCTCACGCACTCCTCAATGCTCATTGTGGGGTGAGTGTAGCTCTTGACCCCGTGTTTCTTAGTTATAAGTCTGAATGGTGGCAGGGCAGCAGGTGGCGCAGGAGGTGCCGTGGATGCCGCCTGCGCATAAGTCCTAGCTGGCCCTGCCACCGGCGTAGATGGGGTCGCCATCACGGGGTCCCTTTAAGGGCTACACCCACCCCAAAGTCACAGGCCTTAATGGTCTTTAAATGGCCTCGTTTAATAGACTGAGCAGAGGAGCTCTTAACGAGGCACACCTCTCCCCTTGTTGACAATTGGGGCGGGGCCTTGCTCCCTCTGCTCTGTTGTCTTAATTGTTTTATATTTTTCCAATCAATTTGGGAGGAAAGGGCTCTCAGAGAGAGAGGGGAGAGACAGAGAGTAACAGAAAAAGAGAGAGGGGTGTGGGAAGGGGGGGAACTGCGAGGGCAGGTCTCCCCTCGCAGCTGTGGATGGGTGCAATCCCCAGATGGCAAACAAAAAATAGTCTTTGGGGTGGTCTTCGGGTGAGGGGAGAAGATGTCTTCACCTGGTGCAGCTGGAGCCACACAGGCACACACTCCCAACGATGTTAATTAGGGTGGATTAATTGTTTCTTCAGCCTGGTAGCTCCAGCTATCCCAGGCTAGGCAATGGGGGAGGAGTGCTTCAAAAGTGTGTGGGGCCTGGTTGTAAGCAAGGCCCCCACACACACTTCCACACACACACACCCCCCGCGATGTTTCGGCCCCCGACTGGTGTTCTTTCCTCCCCCCACCGATACAGCAAAGTCTTTTAGGGACTGCACCAATACACCCACCTGTAGAATGGTAGAGTCTCCCTCCTTCCACACTGGATGTTGTTGTTGGTCTTTCCCCCTCTCTCCAACTCTTTGTAGAAATGGTGAAGTTGTTAAAGTTTTCTGCTTTTTCCTCCTCTCCCTCTGGGTAAAAGTTGGTGGTGAAGCCCCTTCCTTCCTTCCTTCCTTCTCTTCCTGGGCTGATTCACAGGCCCAGCCAGGAGCAAAAGCAGCAGCTCCTTCTCTCACTGCTCACAGCTCCAACTGTTTAGGCCACGCCTCCACTGCTCCACAATTGGCCCAGGTGCAGCAGGTAATCAGGAAGGCGAATGGAATGTTGGCTTTCATTGCGAGAGGGATGGAGTAAAAAAGCAGGGAGGTCCTGCTGTAACTGTACAGGGTATTGGTGAGGCCGCACCTGGAGTACTGCGTGCAGTTTTGGTCACCTTACTTAAGGAAGGATATACTAGCTTTGGAGGGGGTACAGAGATGATTCACTAGGCTGATTCCGGAGATGAGGGGGTTACCTTATGATGATAGATTGAGTAGACTGGGTCTTTACTCGTTGTAGTTCAGAAGGATGAGGGGTGATCTTATAGAAACATTTAAAATAATGAAAGGGATAGACAAGATAGAGGCAGAGAGGTTGTTTCCACTGGTCGGGGAGACTAGAACTAGGGGGCACAGCCTCAAAATACGGGGGAGCCAATTTAAAACCGAGTTGAGAAGGAATTTCTTCTCCCAGAGGGTTGTGAATCTGTGGAATTCTCTGCCCAATGAAGCAGTTGAGGCTAGCTCATTGAATGTATTCAAGTCACAGATAGATAGATTTTTAACCAATAAGGGAATTAAGGGTTACGGGGAGCGGGTGGGTAAGTGGAGCTGAGTCCACGGCCAGATCAGCCATGATCTTATTGAATGGCCTACTCCTGTTCCTAATTCTTATGTTCTTATGTTCTAACACCCTATTTGCTCTAGTTATCGTTGCACAGCATTGCTCATGCACCTTTAAGAATATATGCATTAGAATTCCCAATCCTCTTTCTATCGCTACCATCATTAATGCCTTTCCCTGGAGGGTGTACGAATGTTGAGCATTTGCCCTGCCCACATGCATAACACTGCACTTATCTAAGTTATACATCATTTTCCAGTCTTGAGCCCAATCTCTCAACACATTAAGATCTGCCTGAAGCAAACGAGCATCTTCGACCATTCTAACACTCGCACAGATCTTGGTATCATCTGCAAATTTGCAAATTGTGCCCCCAGCCCCAAAATTCAGATCATTAATAAAAATAGTAAAAAGCAACAGTCCCAGCACCGATCCCTGACCGATCTCCAAACAGATCCAAATCCATCTATAACTACTCTTTGCCTGTGTCCTGCCAGCCAGTTCTGAATCCAATTCAATATATTTCCACTAATACCAGAGGCTCCGATCTTATAGAGAAGCCTCTTATACGGTACCTTTTCAAAGGCTTTTTGGAAATCTAAGTAGACAATGTCTACTGAGCTTCCCTCATCCACCAACTTTGTAACTTCTTCAAAAAATACAATTAGATTGGTGAGACATGACCTCTTTTTTTTTATGAAGCCATGTTGGGTGTCCCTAATATGTCCCTCCTTATCCAAGTATTTGTATATTGCATCATTTATGATTCTTTCAAGAATCTTACCTGTTACTGATGTTAAATTGATGGGCCTATAGTTACCTGGTTCTGCCTTGTCACCTTTTTTAAAAGGCGCAGTGTCAGGTCACTTCCTCTTGGGGGCGGATCGTGGGTGCGAAGGGTATGCAAATCAAAGCACTACGCAGCCTCTTCGCGTAGCGCAGACACGATTCCAGCTCCCTCCCCTTCAGTTAAAGGGTGGGGAGGGCATGCTGTGAGCTCGGCAAGGTTTTCAGGGTCCTACACTAGGCCACTGTGGGTGCGTGGGTGCAGCCCGGCACCGAAACGGAGTGCCGGTCTGCACGATCGCGGCACGGACCCCACAGAAAGCTGCACCGAGGCCGGGTCGATAAGTAGGTAGAAAAATCAAAATGGCGCCGCGCAACTCCCCTTTAAATTTCGCCCCATGAGCGGTGTGTGGCCCGGTTTGCGACCCGCGAAGGGGAGAAAAGGGGCCACGTGAGGTGAAAACGGGGCAGCAGTGCTGCGCATGGCTATAACGTCATCGCCGGAAGCACAGCGGCTCAGGGCACTACCGGCAGGGACACGGCGCTATGGATTCTGTGCCTCTGCTAACTCCCACACAATTTTGCGGAAGCCGGTAGCGCCCCCCCCCCAACCCCCTGGGCGAGAAATGGTTTGCGCCCCGTTGGCGGCCCCAGAAGACATCAATGGCAGGCGCAAACCGTGTGAATTTTGCCCCCTTTATGTCCAAGGTTACATTCAGACATTTAAAACTAAATATGTTGTTTAATCGTTTCAGTGCAACTGGCATACAGTGTTGCTCATAAATGTCATCTATAGCGATATCTAGATTGCTTATTGCAGTAAATAGATGCATGGTTTCAAATGAATAGGATATTGTTTCGTTTTTCTCTTTTTTTCATATTTCATAGGCAGGGCTGTAGCCCAATTAGGTGGTAGAAGTAAGAGAGCTCTGATCAGTGGAGGTCAGGGAAACACTGAATTTAATTTTTCAGAGAAATGGTCGCACTAGCGGTGGGACCCCCGGCTAATCACAACATAATGTCCTGTTGCAGCTGCTAGGGAACGTTGGGGCCGATTTTCACTTTCGGCACGGGCGGTTAAATGGCGGTTGTGCATTAGCACCTCTGACAATGTGGCACTCCCTCATCACTACACTGAAGAATCAGCCTCAATGGACCCACAACCTTCTGACTCAAAGTCGAGAGTGCTCCCCAAAGGAACCAAGTTGACACTCAAACCCAGGATTGTCTGATCTGCTTGCAAATGGATAAATCTGGCACTTACCTTATTCACACCTCGAATTTATTGATTTCCTTCAGACATAATTCTACAGAATCAGCAATATGGCCAGCGAGTCTCCAGTGTTGAAGTCTCTAATGACATTTATAAGTAATCTGTTGCAATCGTAAATTTATTTCTTTATCTAAGTAGAATGTGTAAGCAGTACACATCTATCTCTCAATGATTCTAGTGGCTGAGATACAGCTTGTTATCTTCTCCTATGCAAAATACATACTAAACGGCAAAGTGTTTCAAGTTTCTTTCTCCAATTCTTGTCTGTGTTCTATGCCACAGGACAGCCAGTAGTGGTTGTTAAGGATATGTGCAAAAATACTGCACTTACACAGAGGAACATTGGCAAGGATGTAACTAATGAGTTGGTAAAGGAGAACATAACCGGATTATTCAAATTACTTTGTACATGTCCTGTTGGGAACAAAAAGCTACTGAAGGAAAGCATTTCCATGGGCCAGATCAACCTGCCTTATGTTTAAAGGCAAAAGCAGTGTATAATCAGAAGTCACAAGGTAGAAAAAGTAACGAGCTCCAGACTGCAAATGCTTTACAAGCAAATTACTGTTACGTATGCAATAAAGACTCAAACTGAGTACTGTTTAACTAAGCAAGGTACAACCTTGGCTCTACTTTACTTAGGCCCAAAGTGCCTGACTCTCAAAATAGCTGGCCTTTTATACCTGAGCAGCACCGTGTGCATGCTGCTCAGTGGCCTCCAACAATGACGCCATCTGGTGACTACAAACAGAATGTACATACATGACAGTACCCCCCTCTGAGATCTTAGCACAGTCTTTCACAGGTTGAGATGATCCGGTGCTTTGCGCTCCCGGGTTGACCGTCTCAGTTCGATTCCCGCCTTGGGTGAGTGTGCGAGGTCTGTTGTGGCTGATGGCTGGATGACTGACTTGTTGGGGGTGGCAGTGGCCATGTCAGGAATTGCAAGTCCATGTTTATTGACCAGGTCCGTGATGGAAATTACGGGTTCACTGATGACCCTTGAGTCCTCTGAAGACTGCTGGTAAGTTGGTTAGTTGTCGATGGTTTCTTGTCCAACTGTTCTGGCTTGTCTGTGTGCCTCAGCTTTGTCTGATCCATGTGTTTCCTGCAAGTTTGCCCATTCTTGAGCTTAATAATGAATACTCTGTTGCCCTCCTTGGCCATGACCGTACCAGCGATCCATTTGGGACCCTGACCATAGTTCAACACACATACAGGATCATTAACAGAAATCTCGTGTGACACAGTTGTGCGATCGTGGTACCCTTGTTGACTCTGTCTTCTGTATTCAACATGGTTATTTAAATCCAGGTGTACCAGAGATAGCTTGGTCTTAAGACCTATCTTCATCATGAGTTCAGCAGGCGAGACCCCTGTGAGTGGGTGGGGTCTTGTCCTGTAACTCAGTAGTATGCAGGACAAGCGGGTCTGCAGTGACCCTTGGGTTACTCTCCTCATGCTTTGCTTGATAATTTGTACTGCATGTTATTTGCTTGATAATTTGTACTGCACGGTCTGCTTGCCCGTTGGACGCAGGCTTGAACGGTGCTGACCTTACATGTTTTCTGCCATTAAGTTTCACAAACTCCTGAAACTCCTGACTGTTGAAACACGACCCATTGTCGCTCACCACTATGTCAGGCAGACTATGTGTCGTGAACATGACATTGAGATTCCCTATGGTTACCGTGGATGTGCTGGATGACATGATTATGCATTCTATCCACTTCGAAAAAGCATCCACCACCACTAAAAACATCTTGCCCAGGAAGGGACCTGCAAAATCTACATGGATCCTGGACCAAGGTTTGGATGGCCATGACCACAGACTCAGCAGCAATTCCGCTGGTGCTTTGCTGAGCTGCATGCAGGTGTTGCACTGATGCACTCATGGTTACAACTCAGAATCAATTCCTGGCCACCATACGTGGGACCTGGCGATGGCCTTCACCATCACGATACTCGGATGTGTACTGTGTAACTCACGCACAAACTTCTCTCTCCCTTTCTTGGGCATTACAACGCGATTGCCCCACAATATGCAATCTGCTTGAATAGACAGTTCGTCCTTGCGATGAATGTATGGTTTGGCCTCCTCGCACATTTGCTTAAGTATGGCAGACCAATCCCCTTTTGAGGATGCAACCCTTTAAAACCGATAAAATCGGGTCCTGGCTGGTCCAGATCTTAACTTGTTGAGCCGTGACAGGGGTTCCTTCATTATCAAAAACATTCATAATTAACATTAGATCCACCAGTTGTGGCGTTTCCACTTCCGGAGTGGGCAACGGCAACCGGCTGAAAGCTACGGCACAATTCTCTGTGGCAGGTCTGTGGCGAATGACATAATCATAGGCAGATAATGTCAGCACTCACCTTTTGGATGCGGGATGAAGCGTTGGTATTGATACCTTTGCTCTCGGAAAACAATGAAATGAGCAGCTTGTGATCAGTCTCTAATTCGAACCACAGACCAAACCGGTATTGATGCATCTTTTTAACACTGTACACACACGCTAAAGCTTCTTTTTCTACCATGCTGTAGGCTCATTCCGCTTTAGACAAACTTTTGGATGCATACGCGACAGGTTGGAGTTTCCCCGACTCATTTGCTTGTTGGAGTACGCAACCAATTCCATAGGATGATGTGTCACAGGCCAAAACTAAACGTTTACATGGGTCATAATGTACCAGCAGCTAGTTTGAGCAAAGCAGATTGGTGGCTTTCTTGAAAGCTCTGTCTTGCAATGCACCCCACACCCAGTTGTCACCTTTTTTCAATAGCATGTGCAGTGGTTCTAGTAAGGTGCTCAATTTAGGTAGGAAGTTACCCAAGTAGTTGAGTAGACCCAGGAACGAACACAGCTCCGTCACATTCTGCGGCTTGGGTGCATTCTTGATGGCCTTGGTTTTCACGTCAGTAGGTCTGATGCCATCAGCGGTGATTTTCCTCCTGAGGAATTCGACCTCCGGTGCCATGAAGACGTACTTCAAGCGTTTCAGTCTGAGTCCCACTCTAAACAAATGCAGTAGAAACTCTTCCAAATTGTTCAGATGTTCCTTGGAGTCACAACCGGTGATTAAGATGTCATCTTGGAACACGACGGTTCTGGGAACGGACTTCAGTAGACTTTCCATATTCCTCTGAAATATTGCTGCAACTGAGTGATTTCCGAAAGGGCACCTGTGGTAAGTAAACAGTCCTTTGTGCGTGTTAATGCACGTGAGTCTCTTCGACCTCTCGATCAACTCCTGCGTCATATAGGCCGACGTCCAGTCCAGTTTTGTGAACGAATTCCCTCCGGCTAGCATCGCAAACAAGTCATCAGTCTTCGGTAACGGGTACTGATCTTGTTTCGAAACCCTGTTTATCGTAGCCTTGTAGTCTCCACAGATTCTGACTGTGCCATCACTTTTCAACACAGGAACAATGGGGCTGGCCCATTCATTAAATTCGACCGGTGATATGATCCCTTCACGCTGGAGTCTGTCCAGTTCAATTTCGACCTTCTCCCTCATCATATGCCCGAGCTTTATGATGGACGGTCTTGCATCTGAGTCCACGTGGATCTGCACCTTGGCTCCCGTGAAGTTGCCAATACCCGGTTCGAACAGCGAGAGGAACTTTCTCAATACTTGGGCACATGTATCTTCCTCCGACGGCAACGCCTTTGTGTTGTTCCAGTCGCATCTGATTTTTCCAACCAGCTCCTGCCGAGCAGCGTTGGGCCATTGCCTGGAACAATCCACAGCGATTACTCGTGAACTAATATGACACATTAATTTGTGCACTGCCAATCACCTTTATCAGTTCTTTGGTGTACGTGTGCAGCTTAGTGTTAACAGGGCTCAGCCTGGGCCTCACAGTCTTAGTATCCCATAGCTTATAAAATGCCCTCTCGTTCATGATCGATTGACTCACCCCTGTGTCCAGTTCTATCGACACTGGTATTCCATTAAACTTCACATTAATCAAAATTGGTTTACTCTTGGTTATGAAGGAGTACAGTCCACACACTTCCTCCTCTGGCATCTCGGATTGCGTATCCAGATCTGCGCTAGTTTGACTCTCATCCTCCACGTGGTGTGTCGCAGCTCGCTTGTTCATCTGCGGACACTTGCGCTGGAGATGCCCCACTCTCAGACAGCCGTTGCAACTATATTGCTTAAATCGGCACTGCTGGTGCCAATGATTTTCCCCCCCCAACGCCAACACGGAGAAGTTGGATACCCACTGGCAGACTTTGGGCAGCCACAGGTTTCGCGAACGCAGCCGGATAGGCCCTGCCATGTGCTGCCCTGCCGAATGCCGAATCAATCGCATTTACAGTACTTGCCGAGGTTTGGTTCTTCACCGCTATTTGCTTTAGACTCCTGTCTGTCATCATACATGATTGAGCGATCTGGATGGCCCTTTTTAAATCCAACTCCTCCACTGCCAGCAGTTTGCGCAGGATCACCTCGTGGTTGATACCGATAACAAAGAAGTTCGACAGCATGTCTGCCAACACCGTCCCGAACTTGCACGGTCCTGCTAGACTCTCAGGTCGGCAACGAATTATGCCGCGCTCTTGCCCTCCAATTAAATGTGTGTATAAAACCCGCATCTCGAGATGATGATGCTGTTGTCTGGCTTGAGGTGCACCTGTAACAACGTACACAACTCCTCGTACGTTTTCTCTGTTGGATCACTAAGCATGAGTAGATTCTTTATCAGACCGTAGATCTTTGAACCGCACACAGTGAGGAACACGGCCCGCGCCGATCTGCATCGTCGATCCCCTTCATTTTATTGGCCACGAAAGTACTGGTTCAAACGGCTCACAAAGTCTGCCCAATCTTTTCCCTCCACGAATTGCTCTAAAATTCCAATCGTACTCATTTTGCAAACAAAGATTCTTGTATTCTCGTCGCCAAATGTTATGTATGCAATAAAGGTTCAAACTGAGTACTGCTTAACTAAGCAAGGTACAACCTTGGCTTTGCTTTATTTAGGTCCAAAATGCCTGACTCTCAAAATGGCTGGCCTTTTATACCTGAGCAGCATCATGTGCGTGCTGCTCAGTGGCCTCCAACAATGACGCCATCTGGTGGCTACAAACAGAATGTACATACATGACAATTACCGTACAGCTGTTTGGGATGGAGAATTTGGAAAGCCACAGGATCTGGAGAAACTGGAGGAGAGCACAAATATGTGTCATTATTGAGATCTTCCATTATTTACAAAATAGGTTGCATTAACATGTCCTTATCCATAGTGCATGAGTGCATAATAATGTATGCAGTGAAAGTGCACTACCCAAATGGATAAGTACACTTATTTACTCATAATGGTAGACTTCTCGAATCCTCGCTCACAAATTCAAAAATCGCGAGTGTTTTGCCTATGATTTTCTGATATGTGCTTATAGCAGGCCAAGATCCTTGGCACAGGCAATCTCCCCTATAATGTACTATCTGTACTTCAAACAGGGCAAGGAGAACCAAGCAATATGGCTGGCTAGTCTCCAGTGTTGAAGTCTCTAATGATATTTATAAGCAGACAATCTGTTGCAATCATAAATGTATTTCTTTATCTCAGTTGAATGTGCAAGCAGCACACATTTAACTCTAAGTGATTCTTGGGGCTGAGATGCATCTTGCTATCTTCTATGCAAAATGCATAGTAAACGCCGAAGCATTTCAAGTTTCTTTCTCTAGTTTTTGGCTGTGATCAATACCATGGGACATCCAGTGGTGGTTGTTGAAGATACGTGCAAAAACACTGCACTTACACAGTAGAACATTGGCATGGATGTCAATCCAGAGCACCACCCAGTACTTCTCCACTCCCCCATCAATCTTAACTTAAAATAATAGCTAAATTGTTATTTTGACTTTGTAGATCAAGTTCTTGCAGCAGGTGATGGTGTACCGGAAATGGGATTGCAGATTTCACCCTTGTGTATTTATTTTCCTTGATATTTCCACTGGCTTTGAGCCTCTCTCCATACCATGCACCATTTCCTGGGGAAGAGGACCAGCAGTCAATTCATTATCAAACCTCTACTCCAGGTGCTCTATACCAGGACATGTGTGAGAGTGGCCAGCAAGACCCACATACTAATTTGATAATTCCACTGGTGCCGAGGCACTTAACTATTACACAATGCATTTTACAATGAGGCATGTGAGATGAGGAACTCAACTTCTTCTTGAATTTTGGCTGCAAACTGTGCGGTGCAACATGGTAGTCTAGCACATCATCAGGGTGCTTAACACTGCATTTAGTCGTCTCCTGTAATCTGGTGATGTCCACTGATATAGCTGACTGGATTTCAGATACAAAGCAATACTCGGATGGTGTACCTTATCACATCATTGTATAGAAACCCTAAATGCCCTGTTGGTTTTGAAGACTGGGCGGGTAGTATGATAACTAATGCTGGTCATTTGGAAAAGCATAATTCAATCAAGCAGAGTCAGCATGGTTTTATGAAAGGGAAATCATGTTTGACAAATTTGCTGGAGTTCTTTGAGGATGTAACAAGCAGGGTGGATAAGGGGGAACCAGTGGATGTGGTGTATTTGGATTTCCAGAAGGCATTCGATAAGATGCCACATAAAAGGTTGCTGCACAAGATAAAAGTTCACTGGGTTGGGGGTAATATATTAGCATGGATAGAGGATTGGCTAACAGAAAACAGAGAGTCAGGATAAACGGGTTATTTTCTGGTTGGCAAACAGTAACTAGTGGGTTGCCGCAGGGATCGGTGCTGGGGCCTCAACTATTTATAATCTATATTAATGACTTGGATGAACGGACTGAGTGTAATGTAGCCAAGTTTGCTGATGATGCAAAGATGGGTGGGAAAGCAAATTGTGAGGAGGACAAGCTAAGTGAGTGGGCAAAAATTTGGCAGATGGAGTACAATGTGGGAAAATGTGAGGTTATACGCTTTGGCAGAAAAAATAGGAAAGAAAATTATAATTTAAATGGAGAAAAATTGCAAAGTGCTGAATACAGAGAGACCTGGGTCCTTGTGCATGAAACACAAAACGTTAGTATGCAGGTACAGCAATAATCAGGAAGGCAAATGGAATGTTGGGCTTTATTGCAAGGGGGATAGAGTATAAAAGCAGAGAAGTCCTGCTACAACTGTACAGGGTATTGGTGAGGCCCCACCCAGAGTACTGCGTGTAGTTTTGGTCTCTGTATTTAAAGAAGGATATACTTGCATTGGAGGCTGTTCAGAGAAGGTTCACTAGGTTGATTCCAGAGATGAGACGGTTGACTTATGAAGATAGGTTGAGTAGGTTGGGCCTATACTCATTGGAGTTCAGAAGAATGAGAGGTGATCTTATCGAAACATATAAGATAATGAGAGGGTTCAATAAAGTGGATGCAGAAAGGATATTTCCACTCCTAGGAGAAATAAAAACTAGGGGGCATAGTCTCAGAATAAGGGGCCGCCCATTTAAATGTGAGATGAGGAAGAATTTCTTCTCTCAGAGAGTTGTAAATCTGTGGAATTCTCTGCCCCAAAGAGCTGTGGAGGCTGGGTAATTGAATATATTTAAGGTGGAGATGGACAGATTTTTGAGTGATAAGGGAATAAAAGGTTATGGGTAGTGGGTAGGGAAGTGGAGCTGAGTCCATGATCAGATCAGCCATGATCTGAAAAATGGCAGAGCATGCTTGAGGGATCAAATGGGCTACTCTTGCTCCTATTTTTTATGTTCTTATGTTCTTTGAGAAGAATCAACAACTGACTTTCTTAAACATAATTCCAATACCTAGCAGTGCATGTTAATTTTTAACGTGATGATTTATTTATATTTAACTGAGGTGAAAGTATGCTTTTTGGGGGAATCCTATTACGCTTATGGGGATTCCGTATGTAAATGGAATCCCCATAAGCATAATAGGAATCCCCCTTTGTGATTGGTTGGGCTGGCCCACGTGATCCCAGGGACATTTGTGACTGCATGCACCCCTGCGATCCATGGGCCTTTACACTGCAAGAGTCTGAAGATATGGAGGCACCAGGTCGGTACGTACTTTTCTTCTGGATCGGGGGCATTCGTCCGCATGAAGCCTCCAACCGCACTTTCCAGCCCCTTATAAAAATCTGATTTGGTCAGTTTGCAGGAAGTTAATTAAATAATTGTAATTTCCAACCACTCGTCCCCAGCAACTATTTATAATCAATTTCACGTGGTAATAACTTTGAAGAACCATTGGCACATTCACTACATTAACAATTGCTGCATATCTCAGTTGTAACACTGAGTGTTAATAAAGTGTTGAAAACATATAGACATGCCTACATCAGGAATTACATGATAATTAAAAAAAAAAAAGAAAAAAACCTTTATAAATCATGAGGATATGATGGAATGCTCCCAAGAATACTTTAAGAAATGAGGGCAGAAATAAAGCTCGCTGTGGTGAAAAATATTCACAGTGCATTGGACATAGGGTTGGTTCCAGTAAAATAGAATTAATAAATAGTATTCCAATCATTACCTAAGTCAGATGTGCAGCCCTGGGAATGATAGATCTGTTAGTTTGACACTATATAGATGGAACAAGATTGGATTCTTTTAAAAAGGAAATCAATTCCAGAGAATCATAGAATGGTTATAGCACAGAAGGAGGCCATTCGGCCTGTCGAGCCCATGCCGGCTCTCTGCAAGAGTGTTTAGAAACATAGAAAATAGGTGCAGGAGTAGGCCATTCGGCCCTTCGAGCCTGTACCACCATTCAATAAGATCATGGCTGATCATTCCCTCAGTACCCCTTTCCTGCTTTCTCTCCATATCCCTTGATCCCTTTAGCCTTAAGGGCCATATCTAACTCCCTCTTGAATATATCCAATGAACTGGCATCAACAACTCTCTGTGGTAGGGAATTCCACAGGTTAACAACTCTCTGAGTGAAGAAGTTTCTCCACATCTCAGTCCTAAATGGCCTACCCCTTATCCTTAGACTGTGTCCCCTGGTTCTGGACTTCCCCAACATCGGGAACATTCTTCCTGCATCTAACCTGTCCCGTCCCGTCAGAATCTTATACGTTTCTATGAGATCCCCTCTCATCCTTCTAATCTCCAGTGTATAAAGGCCCAGTTGATCCAGTCTCTCCTCATATGTCAGTCCAGTCATCCTCGGAGCCAGTCTGGTGAACCTTTGCTGCACTCCCTCAATAGTAAGTGCGTCCTTCCTCAGATTAGGAGACCAAAACTGTACACAATATTCCAACAAGGCCCTGTACAACTGCAGTAAGACCTCCCTGCTCCTATACTCAAATCCCCAAACTATGAAGGCCAACATACCATTTGCCGCCTTCACCGCCTGCTGTACCTGCATGCCAACTTTCAATGACTGATGTACCATGGCACCCAGGTCTCGTTGCACCTCCCCTTTTCCTAATCTGCCGCCATTCAGATAATATTCTGCCTTCATGTTTTTTGCCCCCAAAGTGGATAACCTCACATTTATCCACATTATACTGCATTTGCCCACTCACCTAACCTGTCCAAGTCACCCTGCAGCCTCTTAGCGTCCTCCTCACAGCTCACACCGCCACTCAGCTTAGTGTCATCTGCAAACTTGGAGATATTAAATTCAATTCCTTCATCTAAGTCATTAATGTATATTGTAAATAGCTGGAGTCCCAGCACTGAGCCTTGTGGCACCTCACTAGTCACTGCCTGCCATTCTGAAAAGGACCCGTTTATCCCGACTCTCTGCTTCCTGTTTGCCAACCAGTTCTCTATCCACGTAAGTACATTACCCTCAATACCATGTGCTTTGATTTTGCACACCAACCTCTTGTGTGGGACCTTGTCAAAAGCCTTTTGAAAGTCCAAATACACCACATCCACTGGTTCTCCCTTGTCCACTCTACTAGTTACATCCTCTAAAAAAAATTCCAGAATATTCGTCAAGCATGATTTCCCTTTCATAAATCCACGCTGACTTGGATCGATCCTGTCACTGCTTTCCAAATGCGTTGCTATTTCATCCTTAATGATTGATTCCAACATTTTCCCCACTACTGATGTCAGGCTAACCGATCTATAATTACCTGTTTTCTCTCTCCCTCCTTTTTTAAAAAGTGGTGTTACATTAGCTACCCTCCAGTTCATAGGAACTGATCCAGAGTCGATAGACTGTTGGAAAATGATCACCAATGATCCACTATTTCTAGGGCCACTTCCTTAAGTACTCTGGGATGCAGACCATCAGGCCCTGGGGATTTATCGCATCAATCCCATCAATTTCCCTAACACAATTTCCCGCCTAATAAGGATATCCTTTAGTTCCTCCTTCTCACTAGATTCCAGACAGGGATGTACAATTGTTGAAGTTCATCCATGTGATCCTTAAATGTTTGCCATTGCCTATACACCATCAACTCTTTAAGTATTATTTGCTAGTCTATTCTAGCCAATTCATAAGTTCAGGACCCTAGTTTCTGAATTAACTGTGTCACTCTCCATCTTAATAAAGAATTCTACCATATTATGGTCACTCTTCCCCAAGGGCCCTCGCATAACAAGATTGCAAATTAGTCCCTTCTCATTACACATCATCCCGTCTAGGATGGCCAGCCCTCTAGTTGGTTCCTCGACATATTGGTCTAGAAAACCATCCCTAATGCACTCCAGGAAATCGTCTTCCACCACATTGCTTCCATTTTGGTTAGCCCAGTCAATATGTCAATTAAAGTCGCCCATGATAACTGCTGTACCTTTATTGCACACATCCCTTATTTCTTGTCTGATGCTGTCCCCAAACTCGCTAGTACTGTTTGGTGGTCTGCACACAAGTCCCACTAGCGTTTTATGCCCTTTGGTGTTCCGCAGCTCCACCCATACCGATTCCACATCATCCAAGCTAATGTCCCTCCTTACTATTGCATTAATTTCCTCTTTAACCAGCAACGCCACCCCGCCTCCTTTTCCTTCCGGGAGTTCGTCGAGGAGGAGGCGGGAGTCCGGGATCAGAGGCCTATAAAAAGGCCGTGAGTTCAGCAGTCGGGAGTTCGTCAAGGAGGAGGCAGGAGTCCGGGGTCGGAGGCCTATAAAAAGGTCGGGAGTTCGTCGAGGAGGAGGCGTGAGTCCGGGGTCGGCGAGAGGCCTACAAAGGCCCAGCTGGTGCAGCTGCAGGGAGAAAGCAAAAAAGAAGTAGAAAGAAATTGAAAGGTGACATCACAGCCAAGGGGGTAAGTGATTGGCTGGTGATTGGTAAATAGTTTTTCTTTTTCTTTTTCTTTTCTTTATCAGTAAGTAACCTTTTAGCCTTGTTGTTGTCATCAAATTAAGTTAATCTAAGGGTTAAGTCATGGCAGGAGAGCTCAGACACGTGTTATGCTCCTCCTGTACTATGTGGGAAGTCAGGGATGTTTCTGGTATCCCTGACCACTACGTGTGCGGGAAGTGTATCCGGCTGCAGTTCCTGATGGACCAGCTTGTGGCACTGGAGCTGCGGGTGGATTCACTCTGGAGCATGCACGTGCTGTGAATAGCACGTTTAGTGAGTTGGCCTTACCGCAGGAAAAGGGTACACAGCCAGATAGGAAATGGATGACCAACAGGAAGAGCAGTGCAAGGAAGGTACTGCGGGGTCCCCTGCAGTCATCCCTCTGCAAAACAGATACACCGCTTTGGGTACTGTTGGGGGAATGACTCACCAGGAGAGGGCAGCAGCAGCCAAGTTCATGGCACCATGGGTGGCTCTGCTGCACAGAAGGGCAGGAAAAAGAGTGGGAGAGCGATAGTGATTGGGGATTCAATTGTAAGGGGAATAGATAGACATTTCTGCGGCCGCAACAGAGACTCCACGATGGTATGTTGCCTCCCTGGTGCAAGGGTCAAGGATGTCTCGGAGCGGGTGCAGGGCATTCTGAAAAGGGAGGGTGAATAGCCAGTTGTCGTTGTGCATATAGGTACCAACGATATAGGTAAGAAAAGGGATGAGGTCCTACATGATGAATTTAGGGCGCTGGGAGTTAAATTTAAAAAGTAAGACCTCAAAAGTAGTAATCTCAGGATTGCTACCAGTGCCACGTGCAAGTCAGAGTAGGAATTGCAGGATAGCTCAGATGAATACGTGGCTTGAGGAGTGGTGCAGCAGGGAGGGATTCAAATTCCTGGGACATTGGAACCGGTTCTGGTGGAGGTGGGACCAGTACAAACCGGACGGTCTGCACCTGGGCAGGATCGGAACCAATGACCTCGGGGGTGTGTTTGCTAGTACTGTTGGGGAGGAGTTAAACTAATAGGGCAGGGGGATGGGAACCTATGCAGGGAGACAGAGGGAAGTAGAATGGGGGCAGAAGCAAAAGATAGAAAGAAGAAAAGTAAAAGTAGAGGGCAGAGAAACCTGAGGCAAAAAGCAAAAAGGGCCACATTACAGCAAAATTCTAAAGGGGCTCAGTGCCTCAATGAATGGAGTATTCGGAATAAGGTGGATGAATTAACTGCGCAGAAGAATTAACGGGCTGATGTAATTGGCATCACAGAAACATGGCTCCAGGTTGACCAAGGCTGGGAACTCAACATCCAGGGGTATTCAACATTTAGAAAGGATAGACAGAAAAGAAAAGGAGGCGGGGTAGCATTGCTGGTTAAAGAGGAAATTAATGCAATAGTAAGAAAGGACATTAGCTTGGATGATGTGGAATCGGTATGGGTGGAGCTGCAGAATACCAAGGCGCAGAAAACGTGAGTGGGAGTTGTGTACAGACCACCAAATGGTAGTAGTGAGGTTGGGGACAGCATCAAACAAGAAATTAGGGATGTGTGCAATAAAGGTACAGCAGTTACCATGGGTGACTTTAATCTACATATTGATTGGGCTAACCAAACTGGTAGCAATGTGGTGGAGGAGGATTTCCTGGAGTGTATTAGGGATGGTTTTCTAGACCAATATGTCGAGGAACCAACTAGGGGGCTGGCTATCCTAGACTGGGTGATGTGTAATGAGAAAGGACTAATTAGCAATCTTGTTGTGCGAGGCCCCTTGGGGAATAGTGACCATAATATGGTAGAATTCTTTAACGGATGGAAAGTGACACAGTTAATTCAGAAACTAGGGTCCTGAAATTAAGGAAAGGTAACTTCGACAGTTTGAGGCGTGAATTGACTAGAATAGACTGGCAAATGATACTTAAAGGATTAACGGTGGATAGGCAATGGCAGACATTTAAGGATCTCATGGATGAACTTCAGCAATTGTACATCCCTATCTGGATTAAAATTAAAACTGGGAAGGTGGCTCAACCGTGGCTGACAAGGGAAATTAAGGATAGTGTTAAATCCAAGGAAGAGGCATAGATTGGCCAGAAAAAGCAGCAAACCTGAGGACTGGGAGAAATTTAGAATTCAGCAGAGGACAAAGGGTGTAATTAAGAGGGGAAAATAAAGTACGAGAAGAAGCTTGCCGGGAACATAAAAACTGACTGCAAAAGCTTCTATAGATATGTGAAAAGAAAAAGATTAATGGAGACAAAAGTAGGTCCCTTGCAGTCGGATTCAGGTGAATTTATAATGGGGAACAAAGAAATGGCAGACCAATTGAACAAATACTTTGGTTCTGTCTTCATGAAGGAAGACACAAATAACCTTCCGGAAGTACTAGGGGACAGAAGGTCTTGTGAGAAGGAGGAACTAAAGGATATCCTTATTAGTCGGGAAATTGTATTAGGGAAATTGATGGGATTGAAGCTCGATAAATCCCCAGTGTCTGATAATCTGCATCCCAGAGAACTTAAGGAAGTGGCCCTGGAAATAGTGGATCATTGGTGATCATTTTCCAACAGTCTATTGTCTCTGGATCAGTTCCTATGGACTGGAGGGTAGCTAATGTAACACCACTTTTTAAAAAGGGAGGGAGAGAGAAAGCGGGTAATTGTAGACCGGTTAGCCTGACATCAGTGGTGGGGAAAATGTTGGAATCAATTATTAAGCATGAAATAGCAACGCATTTGGAAAGCAGTGACAGGATCGGTCCAAGTTAGCATGGATTTATGAAGGAGAAATCATGCTTGACAAATCTTCTGGACTTTTTTGAGGAAGTAACTAGTAGAGTGGACAAGGGAGAACCAGTGGATGTGGTGTATTTGGATTTTCAAAAGGCTTTTGACAAGGTCCCACACAAGAGATTAGTGTGCAAAATCAAAGTACATGGTATTGGGGGTAATATACTGATGTGGATAGAGAACTGGTTGGCAGACTGTAAGCAGAGTGTCGGGATAAACGGGTCCTTTTCAGAATGGCAGGCAGTGACTAGTGGAGTGCCGCAGGGCTCAGTGCTGGGACTCCAGCTCTTTACAATATACATGAATGATTTAGATGAAGGAATTGAGTGCAATATCTCCAAGTTTGCAGATGACACTAAACTGGGTGGCGGTGTGAGCAGTGAGGGGGACGCTAAAAAGCTGAAGGGTGACTTAGGCATGTTAGGTGAGTGGGCAAATGCCTGGCAAATGCAGTATAATGTGGATAAATGTGAGGTTATCCACTTTGGTAGCAAAAACGCGAAGTCAGATTATCTGAATGGTGGCAGATAAAGAAAAGGGGAGGTGCAATGAGACCTGGATGTCATGGTTCATCAGTCATTGAAAGTTGGCATACAGGTATAGCTTGCGGTAAAGAAGGCAAATGGTATGTTGGCCTTCATAGCGAGGGGATTTGAGTAGAGGAGCAGGGAGGTCTTGCTGCAGTGGTACAGGGCCTTGGTGAAACCTCACCTGGAATATTGTGTTCAGTTTTGGTCTCCTAATCTGAGGAACGACGTTCTTGCTATTGAGGGAGTGCAGCGAAGGTTCACCAGACTGATTCCCGGGATGGCTGGACTGACATATGAGGAGAGACTGGATCAACTGGGCCTTTACACATTGGAGTTTAGAAGGATGAGAGAGGATCTCACAGAAACATACAATATTCTGACGGGACGGGACAGGTTAGATGCGGGTAGATTGTCCCCGATGTTGGGGAAGTCCAGATCCAGGGCACACAGTCTTAGGATAAGGGGTAGGCCATTTAGGACTGAGATGAGGAGAAACTTCTTCACTCAGAGAGTTGTTAACCTGTGGAATTCCCTGCCACAGAGAGTTGTTGATGCCAATTCATTGGATATATTCAAGAGGGAGTTAGATATGGCCCTTAAGGCTAAAAGGATCAAGGGGTATGGAGAGAAAGCAGGAAAGGGGTACGAGGAAATGATCAGCCATGATCTTATCGAATGGTGTTGCAGGCTCGAAGGGCCGAATGGCCTACTCCTGCACCTATTTTCTATGTTTCTATCTTTCCTTTCTGTCTATCCTTCCTCAATGTTGAAAACCCCTGGATGTTGAATTCCCAGCCTTGGTCACCCTGGAGCCATGTCTCTGTGATGCCAATTTCATCATATCCGTTAACTGCTATCTGCGCAGTTAATTCGTCCACCTTATTCCTAATACTCCCCTCATTGAGGCACAGAGCCTTCAGGCTTGTCTTTTTAACACACTTTGCAAACTTTAGAATTTTGCTGTAATGTGGCTCTTTTTGTTTTTTGCCTTGGGTTTCTCTGCCCTCCATGTTTACTTTTCTCCTGTCTATCTTTTGCTTCTGCCTCCATTTTATTTCCTTCTGTCTCCCTGCAAATGTTCCCATCCCCCTGCCATATTAGTTTAACTCCTCCCCAACAGCACTAGCAAACACTCCCCCTAGGACATTAGTTCCGGTCCTGCCCAGGTGCAGACCGTCCGGTTTGTACTGGTCCCACCTCCCCCAGAATCGGTTCCAATGTCCCAGGAATTTGAATCCCTCCCTTCTGCACCACTCCTCAAGCCATGTATTCATCTGAGATATCCTGCGATTCCTACTCTGACTAGCACGTGGCACTGGTAGCAATCCTGAGATTACTACTTTTGAGGTCCTACTTTTTAATTTAACTTCTAGCTCCCTAAATTCGTCTCGTAGGACCTCATCCCATTTCTTACCTATATTGTTGGTACCTATATGCAGCATGACAACTGGCTGTTCACCCTCCCTTTTTAGAATGTCCTGCACCCGCTCCGAGATATCCTTGACCCTTGCACCAGGGAGGCAACATACCATCGTGGAGTCTCGGTTGCGACTGCAGAAACGCCTATTTATTCCCTTTACAATCGAATCCCCTATCACTATCGCTCTCCCACTCTTTTTCCTGCCGTCCTCTGCAGCAGAGCCACTCACGGTGCCATGAACTTGGCTGCTGCTGCCCTCCCCTGAAAAGACATCCTGCTCAACAGTACCCAAAGCGGTGTATCTGTTTTGCAGGGGGATGACCACAGGGGACGCCTGCACTATCTTCCTTGCATTGCTCTTCCTGTTGGTCACCCAGTCCCTATCTGGCTGTGTACCCTTTACCTGCGGTAAGACCAACTCGCTAAATGTGCTATTCATGATCGCTAAGTCCCACTGCCCTGTACCTTTCGATGTAGTCTTGCAATTTTCTTTCCTTCAGGTACTTATCCAATTCCCTTTTGAAGGCCACGATTGAATCTGCCTCCACCACAAGGCGGTGCATTTCAGATCGTAACCACTCGCTGCGTAAGAAAGTTTTTCCTCCTGTCGCCTTTGGTGCTTCTGCAATCACCTTAAATCTGTGTCCTTTGGTTCTCAACCCTTCCAGCAATGGGAACAGTTTCTATCTATCTACTGTCTAGACCGATCATGATTTTGAACACCTGCATCAAAGCTCCTCTCCACCTTCTCTGCTCTAAGTGGAACAACCCCAGCTTTTCCAGCCTATACACTTAGCTGAAGTCCCTCATTAATTCTTGTAAATCTTTTCTGCACACTCTCTAAGGCCTTCACATCTTTCCTAAAGTGTGGTGCCCAGAATTGGACATAATGCTCTAGTTGGGGCCGAATTAGTGTTTTATGAAGGTTCATCATAACGTCCTTGCTCTTGTACTCGCTGCTTCTATTTATAAAGCCTATTGTGGTGAAATAACCACTCTTGAGACTGTGAGGTCCAAGCAAGAAAAGCTTTTATATGACCATATGCAAGGGAAGAAGTCTCAGTTGCCCGAGGTGCCTGTCTCAACAATACAGAGGTTGCAGCATATATTTATAGTACACAAGTTACTGTAACTTGGTTTTTGCGACAGTCATAAATCGGTACATTCTATTCCAACACATATATCACATGACGAGTTCCACAACCCAGTTAATCAATTGAGTATTCAGGCCCCGCAAATGTTCCCTGTTATCTCAATTTTCCAGCCTTGGGCCTCCCATTCCCATGGAAGCTCCTGTCTGGCCTTGTTTATCTCCTTGTTTTGATCATAACTATTGTGTTCCTAACACAGATGAGATTGCACACAGGGAGGTTAAAGTAACAGTGACCTCAGTCTTTATTGAGACACTCCAGAGTGAGGAACAGGCCTTAGGGGGCCAGCTTATACACGATCATCGTTTACATTTTGTTGCTGCCGCCTGCTCTCTACCTGATCATGCAGATTGGGGTGAACCAGCGAGAGTCTGGTTTTAAGTGTCCTTTTCATGAGTAGCTCAGCCGGGGGAACCCTGTGAGTGAGTGGGGTCTTGTGCGGTAGTTGAGCAGTATTCGGGACAGGCAGGTTTGGAGTGTGCCTTCTGTGATTCATTTGAGGCTCTGTTTGATTGTTTGTACTGCCCGCTTTGCCTGCCCATTGGAGGCTGGTTTAAACGGGGCCGAGGTGACATGTTTGATCCTATTGCAGGTCATGAATTCTTTAAATTCGGCACTGGTGAAACATGGCCCGTTGTCACTGACCAGTATGTCAGGCAGGCCGTAGGTGGCAAACATGACCCTCAGGCAATGATGGCTGTGGCGGTGCTTCCCGACATTATTTCACATTCAATCCATTTTGAAAAAGCATCCACCACCACCAGGAACATTTTACTGAGAAACGGGCTCGCACAGTCAACATGGATCCTCGACCATGGTCTGGAGGGCCAGGACAACAAACTTAGTGGTGCCTCTCTGGGCGCTTGCTCAACTGAGCGCACACGCTGCATTGCCGTACACAGGACTCTAAGTCAGAGTCGATACCGGGCCACCACACTTTCATCATTACTATACCCGGGGGTGTGCTGTGGAGATCCGAGATGAACGTCTCCCTGCCCTTTTTGGGTAGCACTACGCGATTACCCCGCAACAGGCAGTCTGCCTGAATGGACAGCTCGTCCTTTCACCGCTGGAACGGCTTGATTAGCTCTTGCATTTCAACGAGGATGCTGGCCCAGCTCCCATGCAGTGCACAGATTTTTTACTAGGGACAGCAGAGGATCTTGGCTGGTCCAAGTCCTAATCTGGCGGGCCGTGACGGGTGATTTATCATTCTCAAACGCTTCCATGACCATCAACAAGTCTGCGGGCTGCGCCACCATCAACAAGTTTGCAGGCTGCGCCATTTCGGGTGAGCCAGTAAATGGGCGAACAGCCTCTTGCCTGAAACAGGCGGGAGGCATCTTTAAAAATGTAAAGTGGGTTCCTGCGCATTTGTAGGACCCTGATTGGAACTGTTGGTTACAATGCCTGGTACAGATGAATGCAGATTGCAGTGTGCATCCTCCACCCATTTTTACCAGGGATTGAGCAGCGGACCACTGGAGGCCGCATCAAACACAGGGCCCACAAAGTTTTTCATTTTTTCTTTGGGCACAGGAGGTGCAGATGTGCTTCTCCTGAGCCTCATCCAAAAATTCTGGCTCAATCGATTTCCTCTCCCATCCCACATCTCCTTCCCCTCCCTCTTAGGCCCTCCCTGCCAGATGGCTCAGCTTGTGAGCCAGCTGATTTCCTGCCTTCCCAGAACCAGCAAACTGGAGCGATGCACCCGCTTGGCATCTACAGCTCGGCAGTGGCATGCTAATGAGGCCCAGGCCTCACAATGGCTCTGGCCTCACTCCGGCACCAACAGATGGGTGGAGGAGCTGCTTTGCCAACTTCGAGCCTCCTTGAAATTCAATCAATCAAATAAAATTATTATAATATAATTAAAAAGTGGAAAGTTTTGAAATTGTGTGTAGACGGTGGCATAGCAATGGCAGAAAGCACTAATAGATGATTCAGTCTGATTTAACATTGCTCTATGTATTGCTTCTATCCAAATGTGGGTTGACAAAGCTCAACAAATAGTGGTTTAAAAAAATGCGGCTGAACTTATTGAAGGCATTGTTAAACCTCTGCGAAACTGCTGTAATCCAACAGACAGCAACTACAATACGGCACATAGGTGAATGCAAGCCTTCATTGAGCAAACATTCATCCCGTCTTGTCAAACAAGCAACTGGCTGATGCAGGCCTTTTCCTCCTATTGGCAGCCTCTGAGAGGGAGACACTGACATAAAATAAAAATGCAATCATTTACGGAATGTGAGCTCCATTGGCATGGCCAGCATTTATTGCCCATCCCTAGCTGCCTTGAGAAGATGGTTACGGTGTGCCGCCTTCTTGCACCACTGAAATTTGTTGTCATGGTTTGATGCAGCTTGATATATTTAAACGGAAGCTCAATAAGCACATGAGGGAGAAAGGAATGGAGAGGGGCGGGAGGAGGCTTATGTGGAGAATGAACACTGGCATGGACCAGGAGGACCGAATGTGCTGTAAGTTCTTTGCAATTTGGGGTGCTAAAGGAATGCTTTAGATGCTGGGGTTGGGGTTTGGGGCCGGGGGGGGGGTGCGGGGGGGGGGGGCGTGGGATGGTGGAGGAACAGTGGGTAGGGGGTGGGGCCTTACAATATACTGTTGAAAAAGGTCTATAAAAGTCTAGCAGTTTGCAGCCCAAAGCACAATCTTGGTGCAGACAGATGTCCCATCATGGATCCCGATGAGCAGTTGCAAGCGATTGGATGATGTGGTGTGCAGCAGCCAATACTGCATGCTCGTCACTGCAGAGAGTAAAATAGCTCATTGCTCACTTCTTCCAGTGAGGCTGTAATTGGGCTCTCTTACTTTCCATCGGACATATTTACAATTGCAAAACTGCTGTTTACTTTAGCTTTATATTTGCTTTACCTGCAGATTTAGTTTTGGATAACTATGCTTTACTTTCTGCACATTACAAGAATGACAGACTTGAAAGTATATTTAAAAGTGAACAATACTTTTTGTGCGTTTCAGTGGATGAGTTCTAGATGTCTGACGTGTATTTTCTTCTTGTGCTGGGAACTTCTGCATGTTTGCTTTTTGATGTGCCTATAGCTATGTGCTGTCGTAGTTAACGGAGCACCATTGGTGGGTGCGTACATCACCATTTAAGGATAACATCAAGGCTTGCTGCTTGCCCAGCGGGAGCCTGTTCTTCTGAACTCTGGGGTACTCTTCAGCGTTTCCAATAGCTCTGAGCATTCCCCATGGCTGCTTGCTGGCTGAATCCTAATGCTCCCAAAGTCAATGTCACTACTTACTTAGTTTATTTTATTTTTAACTAGGAGAATGCGTTCAACTCAGTGCTCTGCCTCTCTTTCCCTCTTTTAAGTCATGAATTTATTCTGTGCCTTCTGCCAGGTCCTCACAACAGTGGACATTGAGTTTTCACTCTTTGTGAGATATTGTCAAGCTTGCTGTCTCGGCAGCGTGTTTGGGGGCTTTCGACAGAGAGGTTCCACTCTCCATGATAGTTAACAAGAACATGTGAAGCAATGTGGAAAACTGCATTCCTCAGCTGGGGTACTGAACCTCTAGACATTTCTACTGGTGAAGTGACTTATTCGCTGTCTCAAAAATGAGAACAGTTCATTATTACAAGTGTGTTGCAATTGGCTGTTACTTTTGTTTCTGCTCATGAAATTGTATTCTGCCATTTTGCCATTTTGTTACTGTGTTGTGAATAATGAAAAAGCTATTTTCCCATTTTTAAATGCAGCAGACAATACGGCCCAAGATTTATGTTAAAATTACATCCCTTACAATTGAGGAGATCATTTTCACTGGATAGTAAATTAGCTCGCAAGTAGGAAGCTGTTGATAGCATTAATAGTACTGGTTGTAATTGGGCATCTGTGACTAGTTAAATTCCTGTTCTATCTGAAACCCATCTTATTCACAATATTGATTACCTTAATGAGGTAGTGCAGTCAGGACAACTTCAGTTTGTGGATAGCACCGAATTTTGTGGTGAAGCAAGATGTTCTGATGGGAAAAGTACTATAAAGAGATTTATAAAAACTAAAAATTGGGCAGGTGAATGGTAGTTCATAAATGATGCGGAATGTATGATGGTGCTAAAAATAATAAATATAATTATACAATGAAATTGCATGTTCTTAAATGATTGGAATCAGAGAATAAGATACTGTTGTGGTGGTTGACTTGAGGTTGTACTTGGAATATTGGCCCCGAAATTCACGGTTCCGGGAAGGATTGTTACTGCCCGTTTGCGGCGGTCATTTATCAAAATCGAATGACCGCCGCTTTGGGCACAACTGGCCGCCCCGACATAGATTCGGCCTGGCAGATCTTACAGCGATGTGGGCCATCGCCAACCGTCGTGGCGGTGTGGGACTTGCGGCAGTCGTGACGCACTAAACGTGTGCACCGCTGCTGCTCCACCACCGGAACCATTTTCACCGTTAAGAAGCAGGCCCTTTAGCTGATGGTGCCCTTGCCAGCTTTTAGGGCCGGTGCACAGTAGCAGAGATTTTGGAACCGGTTTAGCTCCACGACAGCAGCTGAGTCAGTCTCACAGAGAAGTCCGGTAAGAGATCATCTGGGAGAGATCAGCGACGGGGCGAGATCCCGGACCCAGCTCCGTATTGCTCAGCAACAAGTCCAGGAACCTCTTCAATGGATCGGAAGAGATCAGCACGGAATCCGCACTCAAGGGAAGCGAGAGAGAAAGGGAGAGAGGGTGAGGGAAAGAGAGAGAGGGTGAGGGAAAGAGAGAGGGTGAGGGAAAGAGAGAGGGTGAGAGAGAGAGGGAAGCGAGCAAAAGAGAAAGGAGAAAGAGATAGAAGTGAGGAAAGGGAATGAGAAACAAAGAGAAAATTTGATTGGGAGAGAGAGAAATAGGAAGAGAAAAGGAGAAAAAAAACTAGAGAGAGAGAGAGAAATAGAGATCCCGAGAGGATCACAGAGAGAAAACTGAAATCTCAATCCAGCTCAGCGTTCCGAGTGGTAACAAATGGGAATCTGTTCCACCTCTGCTGCCTCCAGGCTAGATCCAAGGTCATCCCATCCTCTGTCATCGAACTACAGTAGGGAGACGACACTTGCCTCTGCGCATGCTCAGAAGCCAAACTTCAAGCCCTCGTCAACGCCTTCACTGAGGTGTATGAAAGCATAGACCTTACACTAAACATCTGTATGACAAACCAGGTTCTCTACAAACTTGACCCCGCCACACAGCACTGCCTCCCGGTTATCACCACGGTGATGCCTTGGACAACGTGGACCATTTTCCATACTTTGGGAGCCTATTGTCAGCAAGGGCAGACATCGACAATGAGGTCCAACACCGCCTTCAATGTGTCAGCACAGTCTTTGGTCCGCTGAAGAAAAGAGTGTTTGAAGACCAGGACCTCAAATCTGGCACCAAGCTTATGATGGACAGGGCAGTACTGATACCCGCCCTCCTATATGGCTCAGAGACGTGGACCATATGCAGCAGACAACTCAAAGCACTGGAAAAGCACCACCAACGCTGCCTCTGCAAGATCTTGCAAATCCACTGGGAGGACAGACACACCAATGTCCGTGTTCTCGTCCAGGCTAACATCTCCAGCATCAAAGCATTGACCACACTCGATCAGCTCCACCGGGCAGGCCACATCATCTGCATGCCTGACACGAGACTCCCAGAGCAAGCGCTCTTCTCGGAGCCTCGACACGGCAAGCGAGCCCCAGGTGGGCAGAGGAAACGCTTCAAGGACACCCTCAAAGCCTCCTTGACAAAATGCAACATCCACACCGGCACCTGGGAATCCCTGGCCCAAGACCAACCAAAGTGGAGTAAGAGTATCCAGGAGGGTGCTCAGCACTTCGAGTCTCATCGCCGAGAGCAACCAGAAACCAAGCGCAGACAGCGGAAGAAGCATGCGTCAACCCAGGCTTCCCACCAACCTTTTCCTTCAACCACTGTTTGGCCCACTGTGACAGAGACAGTAGGTCCCACATTGGACTCTTCAGTTAGCTGAGAATTTAGAGTGAAAGCAAGTCATCCTCGGCTTCGAGGGACTGCCTATAATTATGATGCTCACCTCACATTATACAGCAGCCCAGATATAGGTGCGAAACCAGAAGAATAAACAGTGCAGAAACATAACATATAAAGATCATTTATCACCTTTGTGCATTTCCTTATAACCCTTCTTACGCATGCCTAACCTGTGACTTCGCCTCAGTGTCCCCCTGTGGCTGCCTCATGGGTCTGGGAAGGCTGCTGTCATCCCAGTGTGGAAGCTGTAGATGTCTTTCTCGGAAGCCCTCGAGCACCTTTGGGCCTGGAAGGACTGACTGGAGACTGCTGAACACCCTCCTGGGAGGGTTCAGTCTGGCTTGGCTCAGGTGAGGCCATGTGTGGAGGCACTGGCGGAGTGACAGGTCTGGGGCCAGGAATACTGCGAGCCGGAGGGAGCGCATCATCGGTATCCTGGCCCGAGGAGCCTGAATAACACACCAGGGGTGGGACAACACCACCACCACCAATCTGAGGGCGCTCAGGTCGGTGCTGTGGCACCACACCGGAAGGTCCCCTGTGGCCCATGGTGGACCTAGCCGCGAAAACAACACCGAGGTCTCGTGGGGGGGTTGGGGGGGGGCATCCAGCTGAGGCTGCATGTGAGCAGCCACAGTCTGAAAGCCACCAGATATGACAGTACTTAGATGCTCTGTTGACTCTTGCAGAGCTGCGGCCATCCTCTCCAAAGCAGCACCGATACGCTCGTTCCCTCGCGCCTGTGCTGCAATGGCAGTTGCCACATCACACTAAGGATGAATTTTCCGAGGGAATAATGCCCAAATTAAGACTGTAACTTTCAGGGCTAATAAGACTGGAACACTTTTTTGTGGGTAAAAAAGCTGAATTTGGATCCAATGGCCGCTGCAACGATTGCGGCGCTAATCGGGGAAAAAAGCTCTTAACACTTGCCAGCCTTCTGGCAGCACTGAATTTCGGGGCCAGTGTGTCTGGTATTGGTCATTATCCATAGAAGACAAAGATTGAAAGAATAACAATAATGGCTCACAGCCTCTGACCTTTGAGGTATGAAGCACAATTGAAGAAGCTGAATCAATTTGCAAAGGGAGAAAAGGGAAATTTAAATCCTGAATTAAATTGATAGGGTGGCTGCAGACAGACATTTTCTTTAGTGCCAGCAGAAAAGAACCACAGAAAATGATTATAAACAAACAAACAAATAATTATTTATTGATTACAAATAAAAGAATTGACAAACTTGTATAATTTAACAAACAGCAGCTTCGTCCTCAGAGTACTTGACTTATGGAATTGATTGTCACCTAGAACAGGGAATCATTCAAAATTAAATGGAAAGTTTTATTTTAATTCAGTATGGAACAGAAGAATGCAGGCTTGCAGGAAATAAAAAAGGACACATTAGGATCTTGGATGAGGCGGTAATGTTGTGCATAAAGCCAACGTGTGCAGCAAAGTAGGATGGACAGTGCACATAGGCACCAAGGCAATTTTTCAATCTTACCTTCTTGTATGTTCACTAATTGTACTGAAGTCAGAACTGCTGATTCTGCTGCAAACTGCAGGCACCCAAGAGTATGATTCCTTAAACAAAGTCTGAGTTCCTCTTTACCAGAATTTCCAAATTATGCGTATTGAAGGTGAAGCATTGCTTCAATTTCAGCCAGTTTATGCCAACAGTCAGGAAAAAATGAACTTAATTTTGTACAAAATTCTTTTGATAGGTTGTAAATGTCAGCATTAACTGGAATAGGATTTCCATCTCTCTCTCTCTATTCTCTATCTAGCTAGTATTTGCTTAGTTCTGATTTATCCTATCGGTAAAATTGAAGGCTTTAATCCTGTGCTGTTTGAAGCTGTGTTCATTAAAATACTCAAGTCTCAGCAAGGGAGATGTGGTGGATTGTTAAGGAAGATTGACAGCAGCGACGGGTGCTCTACAAAAAGACCCCCTCTGTTCTGTCACTTTTCTCTTAGCTCTGCAAATGTAGAAAGATGTTTTACAAACTGAAAGGTGCTATTAATCAATCTAACTCTGGGGAGATTAAGACTGTCAAGTTCAAAGCATCAAATGCCTATCACCTGGATTTGATATAGTTGTATCTCTTTCAGAAAACAAGCATCTTTCACGGACGAGACATCCATCATTGTCAGAAAACCCCAAACTCTCTACACATTCCCAGAATGATGTCTTCAGAATTGTTCTAAGATTTAATAATTCAGTAATAAATTACATATCTTTTGACACTTGATGTATGTATTTCTTTCTTTTTTATGGGATACTCAAGCTGCAATACTTGCGTGAAATCAGATTATTTTAAAGTTTCTTTGTTACCATAACTTTCAATGGAGGGTAAAGTTGCTGCAGAAGTTTCAAATGTAAACTCTGATTGTGGCGGTACTGCAGCCCCATTAGCTTCCACATGTTCACCAGTTACAGATAACGTAGGTCAGTGGGTTGCAAACACCAACCTCTGAGATGATCTTGCGTCAATACTGTTTAATGACTGAGGTGAACATGCCACAATAGTCCATTCCTCTAATGGTGAAATGCTTCACTTAGTAGCTTGTCAGCAAATTACTAACAAGAGCCAGTGCTTATCAGCTCGAACTGAACTAGATTCACCCCAACAATTGTACACCGAAAGCAAAAGAAAAACTGCAGATGCTGAAAATCTGAAACATAAACCGAACATGCTGGAAACACTCAGCAGGTCAGTTAGCATCTGCGGGAACAGTTAACATTTCCGGTGTAGAACCTAATTAGAACTGGAAGTTTTTGCAGACGAACAGCATTTACCAAAGAGAAGAACAGCTGGCAATGTTAAACTTGTTTCCTTCAGCCTGGATTTCTGTTGAGCTCTATGCAAAATGCTTGTACTTCATTACCTGGGATTGACGCAGCGGAATAGCAACCATTCTAAATTCATGAATTGAGAGCAATGACGGTATATATATTTTTTAATGCCAATATTTCACTTTGTCAGTGGAAGCACCATATTAAAGAATTGTTAGGCCTTTGCAGCTTATTTAATCCATTTTTTTCAGGCGAACTTGTATTTTCTTTGGAGATTTTTCTCAAGATAAAAAAATAAATTAGTGCAAGTATTTTAACTCGCCTCACCAGAATGGCTGTGTTCAGTTCAAACAAGTTTGGAGTGCCAGTGATGTAATCCGATGTAATTAACAATGCTGTGCAATACCTTTCTCTTGCTGTTACTTTAGTGGAAGCTTAGAAACCTAATTAGATATAATCATACAGATTATTCGAAAATAATCAATTTGAAAAATGTATTTTCAGTGTTAAATTAACCCTTATTTATTTTTTTTTCAATGGAGGGGGCGTTATCGGCGAAATGCAAAAAAAAAATTGGAATATTTATTTAAAATCTGTGCAACCTACACACTCTCCTTTGACGTGAAATTCTTTCCTGTTAAGTAACCAAGACTTTTATAGTTATGCTCAGAACAGTCCTGGGGTGAGAGTACATTTATACAATATCTTTGTGTATTTAACTTGTGCATTTACTGTATAGTATGCATCGGAAGCAAACCTGCACCAATTAATGCAACATAATTCTATGTACATTAGAGTTGGATACAATGCTTTGTACCAGTGCAAATACTGTATATGGACCAATACAATTCTATTGTATCTATCTGCATTTGTGACCTGATATCAACCAAACCCACAACAACAAAAAACTTACACTTATATACCACCTTTAATGTAAGAAAACATTTCACAAAATAAATAGACGGGGAACGGACACCGAGCCTCAGAGGAGGAGATTGTGGGGGGTGGGGGAGATGGGGCGAGGGTGACTGACAGTTTGGTTAAAAAGATGGGTTTTGAATATGTTTTTAAAGGTGGAGAGAAAAGTAGAGAGCTGGAGAGGTTCAGAGATTAAGTTCTAGAAAGTAGAGCCAAGGTGGCTGATGACTCTGGGATAAATGATGGGGCGGGGGGAAGGAGGGGGAGCAGTGAATGCCAAAAGCCCAGAATTAGTGGACCAAAAATACCCCAGTTTCGATAATGTAATACTTATGTCTGTTAGAGATTATCGCCAAGTTTAAAATCTGTCAACAATTCATAACAAAAGCCAGTGCAGTGCTTTTTCGTTCAATGGCAGGGAACAATCAGTAGGAGAGACCATGATCTTTCAGTATAATTCAGTTGGCTGCTAAGCTTGATCCGATTAGCAGACATTCTTCTCCCTACCAGTCATTCGTCCTTGGCCTGTAATTGTTAATATCGCTTATAAGGCCAAGTTGAATATTTAAGGTATTTAGAAGCTAAAATGCTTAGGTCTCCGAGCATTTTATAATTAAAACATATCAGAGGAAGAGATTGAAAAGTATTGCTCCAGCAACTGTAGGCTCAACAAATCCAGCTGGAGATGACACAAGGGATACCTAAGCTCAGTGTTTCTCAAACTTATATTGGCCTAGCCAACCCAGAAAATTCTCATAGCCTCTTGTGCCTGACTAGTTTCAGATGGCACATTATAAACAGGGCTATGTGGCCAGTGCAAGTGGGCTTTTTAAATTCCATTGCACTATTTTAAGAAGAGAAGAAAGTTCTCCTGATGTCCTGGTGAACATTCTTTCACTTACCAAGATTTTTTGAAGGCACTAAAAATACCAAAAGTAAAGATTCTTTGCAACAATTAATTGGACACCATGATTGAAAAGCACTTCTAAAGAAGACAAAACATGGAACTGCTAAAGCTTGCTCTGTATATGATGATTGTGATGACCTTGCAGCTATCTCCTTCTCCCTGTTGCTGATGACCTCATCACTCTCAGTTTCCTCCCATTCATCACTGAGAGACTCCCCACCCATATAGCTTTCAGTTCCATCTGCCCAGCTATTGCTGGTCCTCACAAATGCATGTCACCTCCAGCAACTCCTTCTGAGAATCATAGAATCATACTGCAGAGAAGGAGGCTATTCGGCCCATCGTGCCTGTGCCGGCTCTCTGGCAGAGTTACCAATTAGTCCCACTCCCCTGCTCTCTCCCCATTGGCCTTACATTTTTCCTTTTAAAGCATATATCTATTTCCCCTTTGAAAGTTACTATTAAATCTGTTTCCACAACCCTTTCAGGCAATGTATTCCAGATCATAGCAACTCGCAGGGGGAAAAGAATTCTCCTCATTTCCGCCCTGGATTTTTTGACAATTATCTTTAATCTGTGTCCTTTGGTTACTGACCCTGTTGCCAGTAGAAACTGTTTTTCCCTATCTGCTCTATCAAAACCCCTCATAATTTTGCATTGCTTCTGGTGTATGAACATAAACATCTTGTCTCCTCTGTCACTGCGGCTGAAATATTCACCAAGCAACAGACTGGGCTGATGATGGTCCTGCACTGACCATCTGTCCAGTATGTTCAACCGTGACTGCAAACTGCACAGACTTGTGGAGCTGCTCCTCCTCACTCTCCACAAACAAACTACTGTGCAGATTATCCGCAACTGTAAGGGAAAATAAGCATCACAAAACTTCTTGCCGATTTGCGTGGAGTAGGAATTAGTTTTGCATGGTACAGCTCCTTGCTGCACTCTTCCTGGGTCAGCCTGGTGTGTCAGAATTTGAGAGCCACTGCTCCAGCTCGCACAACTGCAGTGAGCACCGTGTCTTTAACTTTGTGCTTCTCATTGCATGCTGTAATAATCCTCTACCCCAGGCTGTCCTGGAGAGATTTTGGCCTGGATTTTCAAGGGGTTTGCGACCAGTTTAATGACTGGGGAGGGGCGTGCAAAAATGACTTTTTTGGGCGCTAAACGAGATGCACAAGATTTTGTGCCTGGGGGAACTTTCGGCAGTGGTTTTGTGGCGGTGCTAAAACTTACCGCCCGCCCGATGTTTTCATCGTTTGGATGATGTCAATCATCGAGCAACACTGCGCTAGCGCCCCGGGCGGAATTTTCGAGCATATCGCCCAACTTAGCGTCCGCCCGGGAACCCGTCAGCAAAAAACAGTCACACCCAGGGCCCATCTTGAAAACGGAGCACAAGTTGAGTACATAAAAGGATTGGGAGAAGAAGGCTGTGTTTTTCATACTGTAGTTTTATGTGAGTTTATTGTTTGTTTTAAAGAACATTTAAAGACATTTTAAAAGATGGGGGCTACACTGTGTCAGTCATTATTCCTGGCTGCTATATTTATATGGTGTTGAGCTGCAAGAAGGCTTATTGATGATCATTTTCAACATAATCGAAGAGGTCACAGACGTATGGGGAGGAGGCCTTACCCACAACGAGTTTACAAGGAACATCACTCATACCTGCAGCTCTCTGAGGCACAGTGCATTAGAAGGCTGTACTTCTGAAAAGAGGTGGTCACAGATATGCCAGCTCATAAAGGCAGACCTACAGCCTACTAGCAGCAACAGGACTGCACTGCCCGTCGAGGTGAAGATGACTGCGGCATTTGCCTTCTATGCCTCTGGCTCCTTTCAGGCATCAGCAGGGGACATCTGCTTCATCTCACAGCATGCTACACATTGCAGCATTCACCAGGTGACTACTTAAACTTCCAAATGACCAAGGAGGCCCAGAATGAGAGGGCTCTAGACTTTGCACGAATTGCTGGCTTCCCCAAGGTTTAGGCTGCCACATTGACTATATGTACGTCACCCTACGAGCACCTTTGCTCAATCCAGAGGTTTACCAAAACCAAAAGGGATTCCACTCCATGAACGTACAGATCATCTGCGACTATACTCAGCGCATCATGGCAGTCAATGCCCAATATCCAAGGAGCATCCATGATGCTTTCATCTTGCGTGAGAGCAGCATCTCAGGCCTGTTCGAGCGTCAACCATAAGGCCAGAGCTGGATGCTGGGGGACAAAGGTTACAGCCTCGCCACCTGGCTCATGGCCCCCCTCTGGGACCCTCAGACAGAAGCTGAGCATCGCTATAATGAGAGCTGTGCAGCCACATGCAACCTCATCAAACAGACAATTGGAGTGCTCAAGCAGCACTTCCGATCCCTGGAGCATTCTGGAGGCTACCTGCAATACTCCCCTCAGCAGGTCTCTGAGTTCATTGTGGTGTGCTGCATGCTACACAACTTAACCATCACGAGGGAACAGGATTTGCCAATGGGGATTGCAGGAGCACCTCAGAAAAGAGGGGAGGAAAGAGGGAAGGAGGAGGAGGAGGAGGAAGATGAGGAAGAGGAACCTGGCAAAGAACCTGTGCCACCAACCCACCACCACAGGGAAGGCCTCGTGGAGCTTTCGCCGCTGGAAAAGCCTAACATCAGCATCTGATAATTTAATGCTTTGCTTGAAGAGTGAACGGCATGTTTGACCATTGCCTGGTCACGTTATCACACCATGTTGATTATTCTCCCTCTTTTTCTGCAAAGGAGATACTACACAGGAATGGTTACGGTGAACAACAAATTTAATGAAAAATGTAAACTTTTAGGGCCCAAATTTGCCGAAGGCCCCCGCCCGCCCAAGTGCCGAGCTATTTGGCTCCAGATTTTTCTAAATACTGATGGGAGGGGTCTAGATCAACCTCTCCTCTTTAATTCAGGCCATCTGCGTTCCACTGCCCCCATTAGCACCTCGATCGCCTCTGGGCTGAATCTTCTGGCATGCTGCCTGCTGTCCTCTTCCTCCATCGTGAAAATCAAAAAATAAAATGGCTGATTCAGCCCCAGGTTACTGCGCATGCATGCAGTTGCGCCCTGCATTAGCGTTTGCGATCGGACAGCAGACCAGAAACGCGGGGGAAAAAATTCACACACGCACAGAACGGGCGATTTTTTTTTTGCGGTCGGAACTTTCGGCACCGGCGCACAAATTCTGTTATGCAACGCTGGAGTTAGCGCTAATGCCCGACGTCAACTTTCATTTGGCGAAAGTTGCACGCTCTGGCGTTGTCACTAACCCGTTAATAAAAAATGTTCACCGCAATTACCGCCCAGAAACAGGCGAAATCGCGAAAACCCAAAAATCTACCCCTTAAGTTTTTGTGTGGTAGGGGGCAGTGCAAATAGTTGGTATCTGTTTACACAGGTGGCAGGATTGATATATGAACTTATAAATCATGGGGATAACAGTCAATTTTCTTCAGTGGAAAGGCTTGTAAAAGTGTTTTGGAGAAGAAGGTGAGCAATTTTAATGAAGGAACGAGGCCACTGATCACTTTTGGAAGTAGCAGAAAAAGATTTGTTCTAATGTTTTGCAGATAAGCAATGCAATAATGTAATTTGTGACAATTCACATCAACAAAATGTAATCAAATCCCTTGTGCATGATGTTATTATGACACAGATGATGCACAGCAATTTTGTCGTGCTCCCCCCCACCTATCAAAGCAGCAATAAATCTTCTTTGTGTAGTTATTTAATGAGGTAGTGAATTAACTGAAAATGCGCTATAATTGTTGTGTACTGTTGATGCATATAATACTTTTATTTGGATTATGGAAGAGAGGTAGTTGTCTCTGTGTAATGTAAAGGATCATGTTGCAGTGTTTGTAGAAAGACAGTGAGTTCTCCTCATGCCCTGGCCAACTTTCATCACCGGCCAAAACCAATAAAAACAGAATCGATTTTTGCAGGATCTTGCTGTGCACAAGTTGATTGCTCCGTTTGCCGACAAAAGAACTTTAAACGTAACCTATTATCTGTGAACCACTTTCAGATGTTATGGATGACATGGAAAGGTCCTGTACAAACACAAGATTTAAAAAATCTTTCTATCCCTATGACTTAACCTCTTTGTAATCGAGATTAGCCTTGTTGCTGATTTCTGTATCCTTTCCGCATATTATTCGTTCTACGGTGACCAGAACTAAACATAGTACTCCAAGTGTGATCGGAACAATATGTTGCAAAGCCACTGCAAAATCTCTTCAGCACTGTATTTTATTAATCAGGTTATATATCTCGCATTCTACCAGGTGTTTTGCACGAGAAAGGATGATCTACGTTGAGCCAGATGTTAAGGGTCACCATTTATCCGTAAGGTGAAAATGCTGATGATATTCCTTCTTCTTGATAGTCAAGCGAATGGTAAATAATGTATTGGAGCATTTGGATCAGGTTTGTTATTTGCTTGGGGAAACTTGCTGCAATAAAAGGCGAAATGAGTGAAAGAAAAGAGTTTCACTCTCATGCAGGAATTACAGCCACCAGCTTGTTTATCATGCACTTACTAGGCTGTAATTAGCCATAAACGGTACCCTAATGGGTTTCATTAGAGATGTCTGCTGTGGTCCCTTAGCTGTGCTGCTACAATGAGATCCCGATGAAAAACATTTACCACTTGCTGTGATACAGGCAGTCACACAGGCTGCACATTCAAATGAATCTCTGCCTGGGAAAACGCTCTAACCTCCCACACTGGGAGATAATGTGCCTATGCTTATTCTTTGAAAGTGAATGCTGTAGTAATGTAATTTTGTGTAAGAGAACTAGAGACTCGATCACACAAAAGCAAAATACTTTTGCTGGATGCTGGAAATGTGAAATAAAAGCAGAAAATGCTGGAAACATTCAGCAGGTCAGACAGTATCTGTGGAGAGAGAAACAGAGTTAATGTTTCAGGTCAATGGCCTTTCAGAACTGATGAAAGGTCATCGACCTGAAATGCCAACTCTGTTTCTCTCTCCACAGATACTGTCTGTGACCGACTGAGTGTTTCCAACATTTTCTGTTTTTATTAGAGACTCTATCATCTGGAAACCAAGTTGTTGTGGATAGAAATATGTATTTTAGTCTTTTGATTTAAGCTACATAATTTGTACAAGAATAAATCTTAAGTATATTTTCAATATTGGCAAAGCAACCTTCTGAATGCCAACAAACCCTAGTAATATTCCTAATATATTGGAGCTTTGAACTTTGTTTTGCTGGTTTCAAATCCTGCAGTGATTCAGTGAGGAAAATGAACATTAAAGAGCATAAGTAGACATGGACCAAGAGAAGGCCACTTGCCCTGTTGAGTGCAATTCTTCTAATTGTTTTTAATGTAAATTAGATTGCCTTAAGAAAATGCCAGCAGTCACTTGCAGTACTGCAGTTATTCCACATACAGACTGTGAATCACGAGGAAGTTGACTATATGATATTTAGACTTGCAACTATCTACTCTATCTGTAAATTGATCAGTCTATATACAGAGTGGCACATACTTGCAGTACAGCAATTATCTCAATATTATGACATTTCTCTCGTGTTTATTGCACTGAATATATTTAAGGTGGAGATGGACAGATTTTTGAATGATAAGAGTGTTATGTATTTAACCCCTTGTAACCCCTTGGATCCCAGCATCCCTTGGGAGCACAGTATATAAGCAGGCCACCCACGAGGTACCTGCACTCTGGAGTCTTATTAAAGGAGCTAAGGTCACACTTGCTCATTGTATACAGTACTCAGTTTCACCCTTTATTATGAGTCTACCAATTGGCGACGAGGTAACGAACAACCCCACGAAAATGCAAAGAACAATCGGTATCCTGGAGAAGTTCTCAGAAGTGAACAATTGGGAGGCCTTTGTGGAGAGACTCGACCAATACTTCGTGGCCAATGAGCTGGAAGGGGACGAGACACCTACCAAATGAAGCGTGATACTCCTAACTGTCTGTGGGGCAACAACCTATGGCCTCATGAAGAATCTCCGGCAAAACCAACAACTAAATCCTACGAAGAATTGTGTACGCTGGTCTGGGAGCACCTAAATCCTAAGGAAAGCGTTTTGATGGCGAGATATCGGTTCTACATGTGTCAACGATCGGAGGGCCAGGAAGTGGCGAGCTATGTCGCCGAACTAAGGCGCCTTGCAGGACACTGAGTTTGAGGGATTCCTAGAACAAATGCTCAGGGTCTTTTTTGTACTGGGCATTGGACATGAGACAATCCCTCGCAAACTATTGATTGTAAAAACTCCGAATCTAAGTAAAGCCATAACGATAGTCCAGGCATTTATGTCCATCAGCGACAACACCAAACAGATTTCACATAGTAAAGAAGTTTCGGCCAGTACTGTGCATAAAGTAACGTCAATTTCGAGCAGAAATGTACACGCCGGCTGCTGCTGCCCGACCTCAATTGACCCAGAGTCTGCCATCAATCATTAATGTGAGGCAATTAACACCTTGTTGGCATTGTGGAGGTGATCATTGGCCCCATCAATGCTGCTTCAAGCACTATGCATGCAATGGTTGCAGAACAATGGGACACCTCCAGCGAATGTACAGGTGAGCTACAAACCCTGCAAACCATCACGTTGCAGAGGAAGATCAATCCACTGTGGATCAGGCTGAATTGGAGACTCGCACCGAGGAGGCAGAAGTGTACGGGGTACACACATTCACTACGAAATGTCCACTAATAATGTTGAAAATTGAACTGAACAGTATTCCAGTATCTATGGAACTGGACATGCGTGCAAGCCAGTCCGTAATGAGTAAAAAGGCCTTTGACAAGCTGTGGGGCAAAAAGGCATGCAGGACCAAGCTCAGCTCCATTCACACCAAGGTAAGGACTTACACCAAGGAACTAATCCCTGTAATTGGCAGTGCAGAAGTCAAAGTCTCCTATGACGGAGCAGTACACAAACTCCCGCTGTGGATTGTGCCAGGGGATTGTCCCACATTGTTTGGCAGAAGCTGGCTGGGAAAAATCCGCTGGAACTGGGACGACAACCGAGCGCTTTCGTCAGTCGATGACTCCTCACGTGCCCAGGTTCTGAGCAAGTTCCCATCATTGTTCGAGCCAGGCATTTGGAAGCTTCTCGGGGGCGAAAGTGCAGGTCCATTTGGTTCCCGGTACGCGACCCCTCCACCACAAGGCACAGGCGGTACCGTTCATGATGTGTGAAAAAGTGGAAATTAAGCTGGACAGGCTGCAGCGAGAAGGCATCATCGCGCCGGTGAAATTCAATGACTGGGCCAGTCTGATTGTCCCGGTACTTAAAGAGGACGGCACAGTTAGAATTTGTGGGGACTATAAAGTAACAATTTACTGTTTTTCACTGCAGGACCAGTACCCGCTACCCAAGGCAGATGACCTATTTGCGACCCTGGCTGGAGGGAAGACGTTCACCAAATTGGACCTGACCTCGGCCTACATGACGCAGGAGCTGAAGGAGTCTTCGAAAGGCCTCGCCTGCATCAACAGGCACAAAGATCTGTTCATCTATAACTGGTGCCCGTTAGGGATTCAGTCGGCCGCAGCTATCTTCCAGCGGAACATGGAGAGCCTGCTAAAGTCAGTTCCTCGCACCATAGTTTTCCAGGACGACATACTGGTTACAGGTCGGGACACCATTGAGCACTTGAATCTGGAAGAGGTTCTTAGTCGGTTGGATCGCGTGGGGCTCAGGTTGAAATGCTCGAAGTGTGTTTTCCTGGCGCAGGAGGTCGAGCTCTTGGGAAGAAGAATCACAGCAGACGGCATCAGACCCACCGACGCCAAGACGGAGGCCATCAAGAACACGCTGAGACTACAGAACGTGACAGAGTTGTGGTCGTTCCTGGGACTCCTTAACTATTTCGGTAATTTCCTACCTGGGTTAAGCACCCTGCTAGAACCGCTACATGCGCTACTGCGCAAGGGAGATGACTGGGTATGGGGAAATTCACAAGAGGTTGCCTTTAAGAAAGCCAGAAATCTATTGTGTTCAAACAAACTGCTTGTCCTGTATAACCCTTGTAAACAATTAGTGCTAGCTTGCGATGCGTTGTTATACGGGGTCGGGTGTGTGTTACAACAGGCTAACGAATTGGGGATTTTGCAACTGGTCGCTTATGCATGTTTGTCCAAGGCCGAAAGGGCTTTCCAGCATGATTGAAAAAGAGGCCCTGGCATGCATTTACGGGATGAAAAAAATGTACCAGTACTTATTTGACCTCAGGTTTGAGCTTGAAATTGACCACAAGCCGCTCATATCGCTGTTCTCTGAGAGCAAAGGGATTAATACCAATGCCTCTGCCCACATCCAAAGATGGGCGCTCATGCTGTCGGCATGCAATTATGTGTAATCTGCCACAGACTGGGCACAGAGAACTGCGCAGATGCTTTCAGTCGGCTGCCATTGCCCACCACCGGGGTGAAAATGGTACAGCCAGCGGACTTATTCATGGTCATGGAGGCATTCATGAAGGCCCCGTTACGGCCTGCCAGATCAGGACCTGGACCAGCCAGGATCCTTTACTGTCCTTGGTAAAAAACTGTGTCCTCCATGGGAGCTGGTCCGGTGTCCCAGTGGAGATGCAGGAGGTGATTAAGCCGTTCCACAGACGCAAAGATGAGTTGTCCCTGCAGGCGGACTGTCTATTGTGGGGCAATCGCGTGGTCTTGCCCAAGAAAGGCAGAGATACGTTCATATGTGAACTGCATAGCACCCACCCAGGTATTGTAATTATGAAAGCCATAGCCAGATCCCATGCGTGGTGGCCTGGCATCGACTCAAATTTAGTCATGTGTGCGCCAGTGCAATACTTGCTCTCAGCTGAGCAATGCACCCAGAGAGGCACCGCTAAGTTTGTGGTCGTGGCCCTCCAAATCATGGTCGAGGATCCACGTGAACTATGCGGGCCCATTTCTTGGCAAAATGTTTTTGGTTGTCGTGGATGCTTACTCAAAATGGATTGAATGTGCAATCATGTCTGTAAGTACGTCCCCGGCCACTATCGAAAACCTACGAACCATGTTTGCCACACACGGCTTGCCTGATGTCCTAGTCAGCGACAATGGGCCGTGCTTCACCAGTGTTGAATTCAAGGAATTCATGACCCGAAACAGGATCAAACATGTCACATCTGCCCCATTCAAGCCCGCATTCAACGGCCAGGCAGAACGGGCAGTTCAGACCATCAAGCAAAGCTTGAAACGTGTGTCGGATGGCTCCCTGAAGACCCGACTGTCCCAAGTGCTGCTCAGCTACCGCACCAGGCCCCACTCACTCACTGGCATTCCCCCAGCCGAGCTGCACATGAAAAGGGTGCTAAAAACAAGGCTCTCTCTTGTCCACCCTGATCTCCATGATCACGTGGAGGACAAGCGGCATCAACAAAGTGTGTACCATGACCGCACAAATTTGTCACGCGATATTGAGATCAATGATCCTGTGTTTGTGCTCAATTGGTCCCAAATGGCTTGCTGGCATGGTCACAGCCAAAGAGGGGAGTAGGGTGTTTCAGGTCAAATTGGCCAATGGACAAACGTACAGAAAACATTTGGACCAAATCAAATTGAGGTTCACCAACAGCTACGAACAACCCGAAGAAGACACCACCAACTTTGACCCTCCAACACATACACAATTGGCAACTGACATCATGGTTGACCACGAAGCCGAATTCATCATTCCCAGCTGCCCGGCAATTTGTACCGAGACGATCGACAAGGGAGCGAAAAACCCCAGATCGTCTCACCTTGTAAATAAGTGTACTGTTGACTTCACGGGGGGAGTGATGTTATGTATTTAACCCCTTGTAACCTGTATGACACCTGACCACCAGAGGGCCCACTTGTTGGAGTCCCAAGGGATCCCAGCATCCCTTGGGAGCACGGTATATAAGCAGGCCACCCACGAAGCACCTGCACTCTGGAATCTTATTAAAGGAGCTAAGGTCACACTTGCTCATTGTACACAGTACTCAGTTTCATCCTTTATTATGAGTGTACCAAAGGGAGCCAAGGGTTATGGGGAGCGGGCAGGGAAGTGGAATTGAGGCCAAGATCAGATCAGCCATGATCTTATTGAATGGCGGAGCAGGCTCGAGGGGCCAAATGGCCTACTCCTGCTCCTATTTCTTCTGTTCTTATGCACTGCACACCTGCTCATCACAGTCACTAGTAAGTGCACAAATTGATATAATTACTATCAATTTCATTTAAAAGATTATCAATGGAAAAAGCTATCGAGTAGTTAGGTCTAATTGTGGCATAGATGGACTTTGATGGAATGAGTTATCAGTACATCAGAATCAATTATCACCAAAAATGCGGCGCAACAGTTAAAGAGAGCTTAAAAAAATGTAACATACTATTTTAGCAAAGAATAAGATTCCAATTCCCATAGACATAGCTCAAGACTATTCGACACATGAGCATAGATTTTTCACTTGTTCGCCTGCTTTATGCCCCTGAGTGGAAAGTGAGCAAAAATCTATTACAGTGGCTCCCTGCTCACATTGTACGTCCTGCATGTTTCTGGTGGTAGAAAATATGGGGACAGGTAATAGCGCCATTGAACTACGCAAATGATTTTATCATGCGCCATTGTCCAGACAGTAGTGTATATAGGATCCTCAGTGATATTTATGCCCCTGTATAATGGGCATTCAGGGTTTTACACAGGAGTTCATTTTAAGGGATCAGTAATTTCATTTGAAGTGTTTTCAGATGATTTCTGTGCCAACTTTGCTTTTTTGCATGTTTCTGTCACCAGTCACTTGGGTTGAGGTAGCTTTGTGGCAACTGCTCTCCAACTTATTTTTGTATCGCTCCATTCGTGCCACCAGTGGATTTTCCAATGGGAATTCCCGCAATTTCATCCTTCTGAACGAAGAAATGAAAGAGCAGCAAAATAGGAAGGTCAGTCTGTACCAGACATGCTCTGTGCCCACTTACCAGTATCCTGACAGCCCCACCTACAGAAAGAGGTGCACCATATAATTCTTTGGCAGAAGATTAGTGAATGTAAAGTCTCCAATTTCTCGGGAAGGCTGCAATAGCAGGCCACATTGCCCAAATCTGATGTGTGAATAGCTGACTCACCCTTTTTAGTTAGTTCACAGCAGCATCCCCATCACAATAATGGGCCAAAAATTGCGGTCTCTATGGGCGTGTACGATGTGCGCTCGCACCCATAGAGGCCCCGCAAGTGCTGGTTCTCGGTGCGCGATGTGCATGCGCCAAAAATCGGCACTTGCGAACTGTCAAAATATCTTTTGATAGTTCCAACGCGTCCCCAGGAGAAGGGCCTTTGTGGGCATAGATTTGGGCTATTTGCCCAACTCCTGCCCAGCGAATGTCCTTCAAACACTTACACCTGGTAAAAGCAGCCGTAGGGCTGATAAGAAAAATGAAATATTATCAATAATTTTTATATTACAAACCCTGTCCATTAAGGAAAGTTTATTTTTACCCCTATTAAAATATATTAAAAAACTTCCAAAAAAATAATTTTGGGTCGAAAACATTTAATTAAATTCAATTTCAATTAATTTTAAATATGTGAAGTGTTTTTCTTCTTTATTTAAAACATTTGTGTTTTTGGGGCTATTCTCATTCATAGAAATGGTGATCTCCATACAAACGGAACTCACCATTACTGTGAATGGGGATACGCTATTTTCATTGGTTGGTCCGGCCCACGTGATCTCAGGCTGCACATACGCTCCTGGAATACGGAATACGTGGGCTGCTATGCTGGACTGTGCAGCTAGGCCTCGGAGTGCAAGTCTTATGTTCTGCTGGAAGCACCAGGCATTTTCAAAAATTTTTATTGGGTCGGAGGTATCTGCCAGCGAGAAGCCTCCGACCGCAATTTTTGGTCCAATGTGTCATGTAGTCAATGGTATACCATGCTGTCAATGAAAGAAGTCATGCCAAGGTGATTAACAACTGGTATGATACCAACCATTACCACAGTTAATGGCAAACCGCCATGACCACGAGAAGCTGTCTTTAAGGGTCTAGGTTAGCAAAGGGCCCTCTACTGCAAGAACGCTTGCAGCTAACATGAACTATAGGGCTGGCACTACTGGTGAGATTATTGGTCAGCCGTAGCCTCTAACCTGCCTTTATGTCCTCTAAGGCATGCAACAATACTGGCATACAAGGATGGTGTCGTCGTCTGGGAAACAGGGCCAACCTCCTTGCTGCCAACCTTGACTACAACCTCCAGTTCAGCAGCCACCAAACATTACTTGCCTTCAGGCTCGTGTGTAATAATGGCTTCCTTTTATTTTGTTTTTACCTGTCATTTATTGGTCCTCTTTCCCCATAGTTTTGGCAAAGGTTGCCAATGGGTTGAAATAATAAAAAAATAACTTTTGAGTTTTTCTTATGGTCACAGTGACTTTTGTTTCCATATTATGACCCTTCCCTTTATTTTTCGCATCCTTTTAAACTTCACTTACACAACACTTCACTTTGGATGTGCTTTGCATCTTTGCTAATCATTCTGGAGTAAAATCCACCCATATCAGAAAATCGACTATATTGTGCTTCTCAATGTTATTGATTGGAACATATCTGTATCATCTTGCTTTGCACAATCTGTGCTTTAAACGCTAGAAGCAAAATAGATGTATTGCAAATCAGCCCCTCTAATAAGTTGACGTTTTCCTGTGAAAAATGTATAAAATGATTCTGACTTTATGTCTGAAATCTGAATGATGAACCCAATTTGTCACAAGCAATACTGCACAACTCTAACGCTGAATTATAGTTGCACATATTAAATAGTAAAGCTTCGGAAAATGTGCGCTTGCAGGTGATAGTGCATGTTATAGATAGATCTGGCTGTAAAATACGCGGAGAGAGATATATCTTGGAGCTCAGCAAGATTGCTGTGGGGAATGACAGGCATAAATATTTATTGAATGTATGGGCCATGGGTTTATTACAAAAGCACACGTTTGCAAGAAATCTAATGCAAAAAATGTTAAAATTGGAATTGTTAGAACCAGCGAAAAATGAACAAGTCTTTCTGAGACTAACAGGAGAGTAAGCTGGATTTGTATCAGTAAATCCTGTTAAAACTTTCTGCTTTCATTTCATTGCAAGCCTCTTTCTCTAATTCTATATGTCTGAGGTTCCACTGGAATTCTTATTTCCTTGCACGTGCAACTTTAATTATGCTTCCGCACCACTGTCCTACTACTTGCCAAACCTAAACTATCTTGTATACAATCAGCTCATCAACAAGGATACAAGTGTATTAACGCAATCACTGGTGCTTTGTGAGATAACATCAACAGCTGCTACTCATATTGCTACCATGCTGCTTTTACATAGAAGTAAAATATTTCTGTTTATTTCAAAAATGTCTTGAAATGACTAAGAATGATCAAAATAAACACCGCACATTTAAATTGCTTAAATGTGTATGGAAGGCAATTTTTGTATTTGGGATGGAAGCTACTCATTACAGACGGAAGGGCAAGAGCTGTTTCTGCAGCAAGTCAGTGACTCAGTGAAAGAGTTTGGAGTGCTGACTACTGGACACAAAGTAAGTGTCAACACTGGAGGCAGATGTAGCTTGTTCTTCCTTGGGTGTCTTCCTATGCCTTTGTCTATATCTGCGTGAAGGTATGTTTGTATATATGTTCATTGGTATAAGTTATGTTTACAATTAGAGTTTGCAGAGCACGAATGATAAAAAGAATTAAAGCAAGAAGTTGTATTTATAGAACACTTTTCACAACCTCAGGATGCTCCAAGGGGCTTTACAGCCAATGCAATACTTTTCAAATGTGCCAATGTTGTGATGTGAGAAACATGATAACTAATTAGTGTGGAACAAGGTCCCAAAAACAGCAATTAAGTAAATGACCAGATATTTTCTTTTTAGTGATGTTGGTTGACGGATAAATATTGTCCAGGATACTGGGGAAAACCTCCCTACTCTTCTTTGAATTGTCCCATGTGATCTTTTGCATTCACCTGAGAAGGGAGGTGGCTGATCCGAAAGATGGCACTTCCGACAGTGTAGCACTCCCTCAGTACTGCACTCAAATCTCAGTCATTCTCAGCCGAGATTTCTCTATTTCTTACTTTCTTTCTCCTTTTCTTCTTTCCTTTTGGATGCATAGAATTGCGTGACATGCAGGAGAACAGAGCTGCTGAGCACTGCCGCTCGCATTTCTGCAGTGGTGGGTGGGATGAAAATGCAATTTGTAATCCTCAGTGGCTATCTTCATATCCATTATTATTTCACACATTTAGAACTTTACAGAAAGTAGTCAAACAAAAAGTAGCTGTTACCAGCCACATATTTGACCGAATTTGCCCTATAATGGAGGGAGAGGAGGAGGCATCACAGCACGCTGTGGAGACTGATGCTGGAGAGAGCAGTGAAGTGGGAGAGGAGCACATTGGAGGCCGCAAAAGAGCCAAGAGGTTCTCAGACGAGGCAAATGCGCCTCCCTCCTGCAGGAGGTAGAATCACGCTGGGGTGATTTGACACAGGGAGGTCGTGGGAAGCCCATTCCAAAGGCTTATCAGAAGATATGGACCGAGATAGCAGAGGTGGTCTCGTCGGCGACCAACGAGGTGCGTGAGGGCAACCAATGCTGCAAACGATGGAACGACCTTGTGGGATCCGCAAGAGTAAGTATTACATTGATTTACATGTACTTATGTATTTATATAATTCGTTTTGTAACAGTCATGAATGACTATCAGCAGATGTGAGGTCTTGCAATTTTACCAGGAATGTTTTACTCAAAGCCTGTGGTCACAGTGTACGTCTTTAGGTAAAGAATGATCATCATTAAAATCATGATTACATCTGTCGGTTATGTGTTGCATCAGTGTCTGTGACAATACCTAGCAGTGATATCATGCAACGATCTCATGCCATGTCATCCTGTCATCTTTTACAGAAGAAGCTATCGACGATGAGGTCCGTGCAGAGGTGAACGGGTGGGGGGCCACCAGTCCCCAGCGACATCACAGAGATGGAGGAGCGAGTCAATAGATGCCACACCAACTCATATCCGAACAATCATATGTGATAGATGATTTCTAAAAGTGTCATAGAAATAATGCTGGCCTAATGAAAATCATTGCAATGCACAATGTGTTGATGGTCATGAAATGTGATGTCTGCGATGATTTTGAGAACGCTGGTGCTTTTGTTGTGCATATGCTGTGTGTAGCGCTGGAGTCACCTTGTCACCCTAGCACCCCCTTCTCCTCTAATAACCTCATTTGTGTCTTGCAGGTCAGCCAGCAGCGTGGCCCCAGGCAAGACCACAGAGGCCAGAAGGTGGGGGCGCGGGGCAAGAGTCGGCAGATGATCCTACTACAGCTGGTGCTGAGGACCTCCGATTGTTGCCCGTCAATCCGCTGGGTCTGTTCTCAATGGATGAGGGCGCAGACTTCGAAGAACCTGCATCGCCGTGCTCCAGAACCCATTCCAACCCAAGGCCATCTAGTTGACCTCCGGTCATTCCCACCTCCACTCTGGAGGTGCCGGCCCCAAGCACCTCTCCACAGGGCACCCCATTTATCCCCAGGATGGCACTGACCCCACGGAGGCCTCGTGGATGCGGCAGGACTGTTCCACGAGCGCGACATGACAGCGGAGAGATGGTACAATTGTCCAGGAGGATTGTAGACATTGGTGACCAGCTCATCGAAGCATTGGGGAGCATATCCCGACATCTGGCCACCATGACTGAGTACATTCCGCGCATGGCAAAGTCCCCGGATGCACTGCTGAAACACTGCTGCTACAGGACTCCCAGTGTTCCCCAAGCGCAGCACTCCACCCCTAAGTTCCGCACCACCACTGCGAACGACAGATGAGAGCAAGGACCAAGATCCTGCTTCTGCATCAGAGAACGTTGCCCCCTCGGCACCCCCCGCTCCCGTACCCGTGCAACCACCGCATCTGCCTTCATCCCCCCCAATGAGGCACCGCCTGAGAAGCTCCTCGGCCAGGCGCTGTGGGGAAGGGGTAGAGGTGGGGAGAAGGAAGGGAAGAGGGAAGGAAAGTTAGCTGCATGTGCGCAGGTGATGGTTGTGTTATATCTCCATCTGGGTGAATGCAATTTGTTGGGGACCACGCTCCTGCTTTGCCTTTGTATTCTGTGTTGCTGGACATGTTAAACATGATTTATGTCAATGGTGGAAAAAGTGGGGTGTGGGTGGGGGTTGGATGTTATTGGCTGTGATACTTATGATTTCAGACCAGTGTTGGTATTACATTTTTGTTATTGATCATAACCTTTTTGCGCATTGTCTCAGATAGCTGGACTGTTACACACTGGTGATTCCTTACCATGAAAGGGTTAAATACAACTTAACATCAATCAACTTTAACCCCCCTCCCCCCCCCTAACACACACAAAATCAAAAAAAAATAGAAAAATACACAACATATTTAAGAATCATTTAAATTAAAGTTCTTATAAAAAATAATATTTTCCTGACTTTTTTTAAAGATGCCTTAAAATAAACTTACCATAGTGGGGAGGGTTTTTAAACAATAAAGTATGTTTTTATATGTGTTTATTTAATTTAATTTTAATGTTTTTATGTATTTTTAGACACTTGCGCCTGTAAAAGTAGGCTATATGCCTGCTTTTTCAGGCGCAAGAGTTTAAAGGACATTTGCAGGGCAAGATATTTGTAAATATCGGAAATCTTGTCCTGCAAGTGTCCTTGCTCCCGATATGCGCGAGATCTGTCAAGCCAGAAACATTACACGCCGAAACCCGGCTTTTCCAATGCCTTCCCGGGTCCGTAGGAAATTCCTATGGACCCGGGACATCGGAATTTCAGGGCCATTAAAACGACCATATTGGTGTGCACTCTAACCTGATTATTTAAAGTGACCAGAGATAGCCGTAAAGAGGCAATTTCTAACTGTGTGGTGCCTGGAATTGGACACAATATTCCAGCTGAGGCCTAACCTGTGATTTATAAAGTGTTAGCATAACTTTGTTGCTTTTGCGCTCTCTGCCTCTGTTTATAAAGCCAAAGATCCTGTATGCTTTTTAAACAATCTTCTCAACTTGTCCTGCCACCTTGAAAGATTTGTGTAGATCTCTCTGTTCCTGAACCCCCTTTAATACTGTACCATTTAGTTTCTATTGCCTCTCCTCATTCTTCCTTCTAAAATGCATCATTTCATAAAACTGTGCATTAAATTTCACCTGCCATGTGTTTGCCCATTTCACCAGCCTATGTCCTTTTGAAGTCTGTTATTATCTTTCTCACTGTTTCCTAGTTTTCCAAGTTTTGTGTCCTCTGCAAACTTTGAAATAATGCCCTGTGTACCCTTGTCCAGGTTATTAATATATGTTAACAAGAGCAGTGGCTCTATTAATGCCCCACGAGAAGCACAGTACACGTCCCAACAGTCTGAAAAGAACCGTTCACCACGATGCTCCACTTTCTGTACTTAGCCAATTTTGAATCCATGCTGCCACTGCCCCTTTAATACTTTCAGCTTTAATTTGGCTAACAAGTCTATTATGTGGTACTTTATCAAATGCCTTTTGTGTCAAATGCCTTTTGTAAGTCAATATATACAACACCAACCTGACTACTGTCAACCCTCTCCGGTATTTCATCAAGGAACTCAATCAAGTTTGCCAGACACGATGTGCCTTTAACATCTTCATTTATTAACCCATGTTTTTCCAAGTGACAATTAATTTTGCCCTAGATGATTGTTTCTAAAGGTTTACCCACCATCAATGTCAGGCAAACTGGCCTGTAGTTACTGGGTTTATTCTCCTCCTCTTTTTTGTACAGGGATGTAACATTTGCAAGCCTCCAGCCCTCTGGCACTACTCCCATATCCAATGAGGATTGAAAGATTGTGGCTGGAGCCCTATTTCCACCCTTACTTCCCTCTGTAACTTAAGATATATCCCATTTGGACTGGGTGACTTTGTTCTACTTTGAGTGCTGCCAACCTTTTAAGTATCTCCTCTTTATCTGTTTTTATCCTAGACATTGGCAGCGTCTTCTTCTCTTATGAAGACAGTTGCAAAGTACGAATTTAGTACCTCAGCCTCCACTAGAAGATCTCCTTTATGGTCCCTAACCAGTCCCATTCTTCCTTTTGATGACCTTTTTACTATTTGTAATAGAGCTCCACCTAGTGGACTACTGCTCCATCTAGTGGACTACAGTGGTAATGCAACAAATGATGTATAATACAATAAAAGCATCATGTGACAAGTCACAAGTTTTCTGTACAGCCATCTTGTAGTCTGTGTGTTTATGATGTCATAAAGAAGATATCACATTGGTGATGAAGATAGGATAATCAGATTCTCTCGCTGAAATTTTTATTGGTGGATGATTCAGTCAACCAACAGAGGGACTTTTAGAGCTTCTTTGTTTTGCAGAACAGCTAAAAATCCAAGGTAAATTACAAGCATACTTGGCTGAACTGTCAGAGTCCAGATGGCTGCACCTATTGGAATAATAGGGCATTTGAGTGAGTTCCATCATAACCGAGAGACCTTCAGAGTGTATGTGGAGCGGCTAGAAATGTTTTTCACCGCAAATAGTATCGTCAAAGACCCCGATGATAAAAACTGTAACCGGGTGGTGTTGGAAAGAAAATGGGCTATTTTCCTGACTGAAGCAGGTCCCGAGGTGTATGAAACCCTGAAAAATGTGCTTGTTCCCATCAAGCCAAAGGACAGGCCACCAACGGAGATTTTAGAACAGCACCACAGTCTTGATCCCTCTGAAATTGCTGAAAGTTATCATTTTGGAATATAGGATCAATTCATTGATGAGAGTACCAGTGAGTACATTGTAGCTATAAAAAAGCTATTCAATCACTGTCATTTTGGAAACTTTCAGGGCCGAGCATTGTGTGACTGCTTTGTTTGTGGGATGAAAAATGAACATATCAGAAGGAAGTTGTTGACATTCCCGAACTTGACTTTTGATTTAGCTTGTCAGACATCCATGTCGATGGATATGGCTAACCAATACTCTCGAGAATTTTGCACCATTTCCAGTCATCAGACAATGAGGTGAATCACCTGCAGGTTAAAAGTAAAAGGCAGTTGGGCCCCAAGGCCTCAGCAACTGGCCAAGGTAACAGTAAATTGAAGTCGTGCTATTGGTGTCTGGGACAACATAGTGCTCAAAGTTGTCCATATGTGAAGGCAGAGTGTTTCTTCTGCAAGAAAGCAGGACATCTTGCAAAGGCATGCCGACTGAAGAGTAAATCGACTTTCAAGGCTATGAGTAGAAATCATCAGAGACTACATAGCATTGAAGAGAAGCAACAGGATGAGAAGGTTCTGGAAATACACGTTATCAGGACCACGAGGGTACCCAACAATGATTCGCAAAGTATTGTCATCCAAGTAGACGTTACAGGAACTAGGATACCCATGGAAATCGACACTGGTGCATCCATGAGCATAGTACCAGAATCACTATATCTTGACAAGTTGAGTGATTTTCCACTGGAAAAGTTGAAGATAGCGCTGCGGGGCTACTCAGGAGAGCAAATCCCTGTGGTAGGACGTATCACTGTACTGGTGAAATACAAGGATTAGTTTCTGAGCTTGCCTCTCTTAGTGTCAGGATTCAAGCCTTTCTTAATAGGTTGGGATCACTGAAGCTGGATTGGAATGAAGTTTTTCGTGTTGAAATGAGATTTGCATCAAAAGATGACGTCATCAAGCAATATCCAAAGGTGTTCCATGAAACGGGCAGTCCGATCCAAGGCTTCAAGACGAGTGTCCGAGTACAGAAGTATGCTAGACCAGTTTACTGCAAGCCACGTCCCATACCATACGCACTCAAGGAGAAATTTGAGCAAGAACTCAAAAGACTAGAAACTGAGAACATTATCTCTAAGATAGATAGATCTAAGTAATTGGGTTACACCTATTGTTCTTGTACTTAAGTCAAATGGTAAGGTAAGGTTGTGTGATGATTATAAAGTAATCGTAAACCAGCTTCTAGAGGGTAATCTAGCCAATACATTGCCAAATTAGAAGATTTGTTCACAATGCTGACAGATGGCCAGATCTTAAAGTTAGATCTTACAACTTGAACTAGATGAGGACTCCAAGTCATGCTTGACTATTAATACTCATCTAGGCCTATATCAATTTAATAGGCTACCATTTGCAGTATCTTCCACCCCTGCCATATTCCAGGGGGTGATGAACTGGATTTTGCAAGGCATTGAAAGGATAATATGTTATTTAGATGACTTACTCCTTTCAGCACCAAACAGGCAAATCCATAATAATGCATTGACTGAAGTGCTCAAAAGGCTAGAGAAACACAGAGTATGAGTGACTGCTCATAAATGTGAGTTATTTCAAAGCTAAGTGGAGTACTTAGGGCATAGAGTAGACAAAGATGGTTTACATCCAACCAAGGGAAAGCTGGATGCATTCAGAAATGCACCCACTCCCAAGAATGTCACTGATCTTCGATCATTTTGGGGTCTTTTGAACTATTAAGGGAAGTTCCTACCATATTTGGCTACAGTGCTGCATCCACTGAATGAGCTGTTGCAAAAACAGGTCCATTGGACATGGTCAGAAGAATGCGACATAGCATTCAAAGAGTGTAAAAGCCAATTGGTAGAGAGTACCATGTTAGTTCACTATGACGTATCTAAGGAGATCAAGCTAACATGACGCCTCTCCATATGGAGTTGGGGCAGTAATATCTCATGTACTACATAGTGGGGAGGAGAGACCAATTGCTTTTGCTTCATGCACTCTCAGTGCCAATGAGCGTAATTATGCGCAAATCAAGAGGGAAGCTTTGGCATTAAGTTTTGGGGTCAAGAACTTCCACAAATACTTGTGTGGTCATAAGTTTACAATCGTCACTGACCATAAGCCCCTGACAGCAATCCTCCATCCAAAGTCCCCAGTTCCAACCTTAGTTGCAGCCCAAATGCAGAGATAGGCTTTAATTTTGTCAGCATATTCATATGACATTGAGTACAGACAATCAGCTGATCACAGTAAGCTGATGCTATTTCCAGGTTGCCACCCACATCACAAGTTACTCCAAATAGGGAAGAAATGATCTATTTTTCATGGCATTGATGAATTGCCAGTTGAAGCTGAAGAGATTGTGAGAGCAACTAAACGTGACCCAGTTATGTCAAAGGTGTATGATTATATAGCAAATGGCTGGCCAAACCAAGTATCAGAGAAAGATATTTACCCATACTTCGTTCATAGTAATGAATTATCAGTGGATAAAGATTGTATCATGTGGAGTGCAACAGTAGTTATTCCAAATAAATTCAGGTCTAAATTTTTAGGAGATCTGCATAACCAGGGAATGTGCTTGAGCAAGAGTTTTGTATGCAGTTACTTATGGTGGCCAGGTCTAGATAAAGATATAGAGTACATCATTAGTCATAGAAACATAGAAAATAGGTGCAGGAGTAGGCCATTCGGCCCTTCGAGCCTGCACCACCATTCAATAAGATCATAGCTGACCATTCCCTCAGTACACCTTTCCTGCTTTCTCTCCATACCCCTTGATCCTTTGAGCCGTAAGGGCCATATCTAACTCCCTCTTGAATATATCCAATGAACTGGCATCAACAACTCTCTGCAGCAGGGAATTCCACAGGTTCACAACTCTCTGAGTGAAGAAGTTTCTCCTCATCTCAGTCCTAAATGGCCTACCCCTTATCCTAAGACTATGTCCCCTGGTTCTGGACTTCCCCAACATCGGGAACATTCTTCCCGCATCCAACCTGTCCAGTCCTGTCAGAATCTTTTATATTTCTATGAGATCCCCTCTCATCCTTCTAAACTCCAGTGTATCAGTGCACAACATTTCAATCGGTAAGCAAGAAACCACCATCAGTACCATTACAGCCATGGAAATGGCCTCCCAATGTGTGGCAAAGGTTACATATAGATTTTGCTGATCTAGAAGAACAACAATTGTTCATTGTGATTAACATACATTCAAAGTGGGTGGAGGTGTTTCCAATGCGGAAAATAACAAGTAAAACACTAGACAATTTGCGAAGATTATTTTCTTCATATGGAATCCCAGAATAAATTGTGTCTGATAATGGACTGCAATTTTGTTTGGAAGAATTTGCACAGTTCACGAGCAGAAACAGTGTGAAACATACCAAAGTTCCACCATACCACCCTGCTTCAAATGGTGCAGCAGAGCGCACAGTACAAATTGTATAATGTGCCCTCATTAAGCAAATGTTGGATCCAAATCCAAAGAAATGGCAGTTGTTCTTGGACACAAACTAGAAAATTTCTTGATTACTTATTGTAATATTCCTCCTACAACTACTGGTGGAACATCAGCAGAGTTGTTTCTCAAATGACAACCATGAACCAGGTTCTCATTGCTAAAGCCAAACTTGGCCCAATCAGTAGAAGAGAAACAATTAAGATAGAAAGAGAATCATGATAGAGGTAGAGTAAGAGAGAGAAGTGTGAAATTGAATCAGAAGATTAGAGTGAAGAACCCTCACCATAAATGGTTAACGTCGTTACCAGGAAGAGTAGTGAAGATATTTGGTCAAGATGTTTGATCATGGAAAGGTTAGGTTTGTTCACATTGATCATATTTTTCCCACAGATGTGGAAGGAGTTGAAAGTTGAATTAATTCAATTATTTCTGATGAGTCAGATAGTCTTGTTACAAGTAGAGTACCGGTAGCCAATCTTACATCAGATGTACTAGAAACAAGTCCACGAGAAAGTCAGAATTTAAGTCTGAGTCCGAGTCAGGCAGACAGCAGTCTGAAGTTGTAGAGAGTCGAAATGTAGATCTAGGGTTACCTTGGAGAAAAACTCTCCTCCGGCTCAGCCTAGAATGAGTCTAAGTTTGACAACAAGTTTGGCAAGAGCGAAGGTATCCTCTTCGAAACAGAATATAATTGGTTAAATTTGATTTGTAAATATGGCAAAATAAGTCAATATCTTTTGTTATGTATAACCTTGCAAGTTGTGTATGATGATTATTTTGTTTTGATTTCTTCTTCATTAAGGAGGGAGAAGTGTAATAGAGCTCCACCTACAGTGGTAATGCTACTAATGTATCATACAATAAAAGCATCATGTGACAAGTCATATGATGACACGTTTTCTGTAGAGCCATCTTGTAGTCTGTGTTTATGGTGTCGTATAAAGATATCACACTATTTATATGTTTATGAAAGACTTTAGTGTTCCCTTTTATTTTACCTGTTAATCTTTTTTCATAAACTCTCTTTGTCCCTAAATCCTTTTTCAGTTCTCCTCTGCTCTTTCTCTGCATCCTTTCCCTCTCTGTATCATGCTTTTCCAGCAACCCCCTTTCATTTCCACATCCCTTCTTTTGTGTGCGTCCCTGAGCTCTTTCCTTTCACCTCTATCACCTGTCCCACAACCCATCTACATCAGCTTCCCCCATTTGCTGTCCTTCTGCTCCCATTCTCGACCCAAACCTCCATCCCATCTATCTCACCCCCATTCATATCTTCTTCTTTTCCATCACATCTCCCTCTAGCTGCCCTTGAAAACCACTCCCCTGGTCTGATCCTCTGTCAATCCTTTGCATATATCCCCCTTTCATAAGCTGCTGATCAGTGTCAGCATCCATTACAGTTAGCCCCCATTGCCTTCCCCTACCCTCTTGATGCCAAAGGCTTGGGTCTAACTCCCTTACCATTCCCTGATGAGCAATCATGTCATATTTTATCTATAGTACTTTGAGTGTGAATTGTTAAAATCCCAGCACTAGGAAACTAGCAAAGAAGGAAGAGATCGACACAGAGCACACATACTGTGGCTCAGGAAAACAAGTGGGTCTAACCCATCATCGGTGCAGAAGTGGTAGCAAGGCCCAGGAGTGCGGAGTAAGAGGCAGCAGGATCTAAAGTGGCCAAAGGTAGGACAGCCAACAGGAAGGAACAGCAAAGTAACTCCTCCTAAGCAGACTGACAGTTTGAGAGATGCAATGAGGTGTAATGTATTTGCTTCATGGTTTCTTTGCTTATGAATTCATAGCAACACATTGCTAATAAGAACTAGCTGGTTTATTAACAAAGGTTTAACAATCACACTACACATTACTAGTTCATCCACTAGGCTTGTGACTGCATACCTCATCGTGGATGACCTAGACCCAACTGGCTGGGGTTTTATTGAGTCTTGTGAACTTCATGTGACTGGCTAAGCCACTCACAATGCAGCATACTCACAGGTTCATACATTACATCAGGAAAAGCAAAATTATGGGTGGAGCTGGATGACTCATGTAACAGCATCACCGAGTATCTGGAGGCTTACAGTTATAGTGTGGCAGCCAAATATTGACACAGGATTTTTCCATTATAAAGAAGGGCTTTACTTAGCATATGACTGTTTCACTGCACTAATATCCCTCACTTTGATCACAATAGCAACAAGAAAATATTAATATTGGGTTTTCCCATGATAAATGTTGGCATAAAGAGTGTTATTCAAAAGTTATGACACAAGAGGTAAGGTTAATGTGGACAAGGAATGCATACCATATGCTAGTTTTTATTATGTAATAAATTAACCTTTTGATTTGTGTAGTTAACTCAATGACATGCATGTGGCAGAAAAATCAAACAACAACTTGCATTTATATACCACCTTTAACATAGTAAACATCCCAAATCGCTTCACTGCAGCGATATGAAACAGAATTTGATATCGAACCACATAAGGAGATATAGAGTCAAGTAACTAAAAGCTTGGTCAAGAGGTAGGTTTTAGGGAGCATCTTAAAGGAGGAGAGAGAAGTGGAAAGGTTTAGGGAGGGAATTCCAAAGCATAGGGTCTAGGCAGCTGAAGGCACGGCCGCTAATGATGGAGTGATGATGAAGAACAAGAGTCCAGAATTGGAGGAGTGCAGATATCTCTGAGGTTTGTAGGGCTAGAGGAGATTTCACAGATTGGGAGGGGCGAAGTCATGGAGGGATTTGCAAACAAGGATGAGAATTTTAAAATTGAGGCATTGCCAGACCTGGAGCGAATGTTGGTCATTTGAGCACATGGGTGATGGGTGCACAGGACTTGGTGCGAGTTAGGATAGTTTTGGATGAGTTCAAGTTTACGGAGGGTGCATGGTATGAAGCTAGCCAGGAGAGCATTGGAATAGTCAAGTCTGGAGGTAACAAAGGCATGGATGAGAATTTCACTATTATTTGTGAACTATAACTCAGATTTCATATGCTACATATCCTAATAGATGGTCAAGTCTGGATTTGAAAAGCATTTGTGATCCTAAGTTATTTGCTATTAGGAAACATACAGACTTCAAACTAACGATGGCCCTTTGTCCACACTGCTCATTCAAATTGATGACCACCTATTATTTTATATAATATAACATGCAAAAGTTATTTCTGTAACTTACATGGCTAATGGAAAATGTGCAATGTTGTGTCAAGGTGAGAAAAATACAAATAGGTGGATATGGATTTTTGAAGTGAATTGCTACGTGATATGAAAGGTGCAACATCATAATGAATGCAGAACATCCAAGGTGCGAAAGAAAAGGAAATCGACCTTCATTTTTTGACATGAAGTTCAAAGCTATCAATTCCAGAAACTATAGGGTCTGATGGCATGCTAATCTTGAGCTTTGGAACACTGGGGAAGTGGCGGGTGGGGGGGGGGGGGGGAGTGGAGATAGCCGGGGAGGGGTTGGGGTTGGGGGGGGCGGCTTACTCCAAGGATAAAATCTCTGCACTTTTAATCTCATCTACTAGTGGCCAGCTAAGAGGCCACTAGTCAGAGTGATTGTGTGGTCTCGTAGCTGTGGTGCACAGAGAGGGAGAAAATAAAATGTCTAAGATAACCTATTTTAGATATAATACCAAATAAATTCTGTTCTGAACAATGCTCATGAATGTGCTTGAGCAATGCACAAGGTAGTGAGGAATATAGCAGTTCTTCTGATTTCCTCGGGTTACATATCTACATAATTAGAACTTACATTTAATTATTGCACTTGTTTGGAAATAATAGAACCTATAATGCATGGTGACTGTTTGACCAAACTCTCTAACCTGCATTTGATGAGCTGCTTGTATGCTGTTGGTGAAATACTGTAGTTAATTGTTGTAATTATCGATACTAATAAAATAAAAGGAGAAAACTTTGTATTTTTTTCCCCCTAAATACCAATTTCTTATTTTCAAGATGTTCAAAGAATGACCCGGAAATTATAAATGGAACCTCACAAATCGGATGGATCCAAGGTCACAACTGATATTAAGTAGCAGTTCTACTTTCTGAACAAAAATAAATGATTATCCCTCACTCAAGCATGTACAGATATTGAATCCATAATCCCACATGGATTATGTGGAAGGCTGCAAATCAAAAACATGAACAGGATATTTCTGGTTCCAATATAGTTTGTGAGATAACTGTAAAAAATATATCAATAGTTTATGGTACAAGACAGCGTTTTTGTTTTTTGTTCAAATTATAATATATGAGCTACTGAACACCAAGAAATCAGAGCATATTAAGAACTGACCAGTTAGCCTAATATCTGTCATTGGGAAAATGCTGGAGTCCATTATTAAAGAAGCAGTAGTGGGACATTTGGAAAAGCATAATTCAATAAAGCAGAGCCAGCATGGTTTTATGAAAGGGAAATCATGTTTGACAAATTTGCTGGAGTTCTTTGAGGATGTAATGAACAGGGTGGATAAAGGGGAACCAGTGGATGTGGTGTATTTGGATTTCCAGAAGGCATTCGATAAGGTGCCACATAAAGATAAAAGTTCACGGGGTTGGGGATAATATATTAGCACAAGATAAAAGTTCACTGGGTTGGGGATAATATATTAGCATGGATAGAGGATTGGCTAACTAACAGAAAAGAGAGTCAGGGTAAATGGGTCATTTTCCAGTTGGCAAAGAGTGACTAGTGGAGTGCCGCAGGGATTTGTGCTAGGTCCTCAACTATTTACAATGTATATTAATGACTTGGATGAAGGGACTGAGTGTAATGTAGCCAAGTTTGCTGATGATACAAAGATGGGTGGGAAAGCAAATTATGAGGAGTACACAAAAAAATCTGCAAAGGGATATAGACAGGCTAAATGAGTGGGCAAAAATTTGGCAGATGCAGTATAATGTGGGAAAATGTGAGGTTATCCACTTTGGTAGAAAAAATAGAAAAACAAATTATAATTTAAATGGAGAAAAAGTGCCAAGTGCTGCTGTACAGAAGGGCCTGGGGGTCCCTGTGCATGAAACACAACAAGTTAGTAAGCAGGTACAGCAAGTAATCAGGAAGGCAAATGGAATGTCGGCCTTTATTACAAGGGGGATAGAGTATAAAAGCAGAGACATCCTACTACAACTGTACAGGGTATTGGTGAGGCCACATCTAGAGTACTGCGTACAGTTTTGGTCTCTGTATTTAAGGAAGGATATACTTGCATTGGAGGCTGTTCAGAGAAGGTTCATTAGGTCGATTCTGAAGATGAGGGGGTTGACTTATGAAGATAGGTTGAGTGGGTTGGGTCTATACACATTGGAGTTCAGAAGAATCAGAGGTGATTTTATCAAAACATATAAGATAATGAGGGGGATCGAAAAGGTGGATGCAGAGAGGTTATTTCCACTCTTGGGGGAAACTAAAACTAAGGGACCAGGGGCTAGAACCTGCACTCTTTTTTGCATACTTAACACCCATTAAAGCCCATTTTACCGCTGAAATGACGTATAACGCCCATATAATCGCCCATTTTGGCACGAGATGGAAACTGACGGGCATTTTTAGGAAACTTATCGCCGAGCGTTACTTTCCCCATAAGCTTAAGGCCAGGAAAAGATATTACCGTCCGCCCACTTTTTTTTGTCGTAATGAGCTTATTTACTGAAACTAGCGGCCACGAGATCGCCCAGCTTCAATTTCACCACCTCGCACACAGATCGGCCACAATATCGCTCATCCAAAAAAACGCCCAGAAAAAGTGGAACTAACCGGAACTAATCACAGCGTTATGGACGCCATGTTCTACATCACATGTCGCATCCTTTAAAAGGCTGCTGTGCTTCAACCTGGGGGGAGTTCGGATGTACTCTGCAGGTCATTGGAGTTGATGTGAACATCTCTACAAACATCTTGACCATACTGTGACTGATTGGAATTGAATAGGTGTCTTGGTTGGGATATTCCTTGTTTGTGACCAATCGGTGGAAAAGAGAGAGCTATTGCAACAGGGCCTGTCCTTTCTCACCCTCTTTTGGTGACCAATTACATGCAGCAGACTCAAGATCGCCGAAGGTACGCTCCACTGCATTATGTGCCCAATGTAAGACGTGACAGACTGATGAGGAGGATCAGACGTTACGCCCCCCGCAAGTACAGGGAGAAGCATTCTTACCTCGACTAGCCCGACACCACCTGCCTTCAGAGACTGCGCTTTCATAAAGAGGTTATCACTGAGGTATGCCAGCTGATAAGGGCAGATCTGCAGCCAGCCAGCAGCATCAGTACAGCACTGTCTGTCGAGGTCAAAGTCACCGCAGTACTGTCGCCCTACCCCTCAGGTTCTTTTCAGGCCACAGCTGGAGACATTTGCGGACTTTCTCAGCATGCCACACATCGCTGCATTAGACAGGTCACTGAAGCCCTGTCCGCATGCAGGAGGGACTTGATCAGCTTCCCTACGACCAGGGAGGCACAGAATGAGAGGGCTCCACGATTCTCCAGAATTGCAAATTTCCCCAAGTTGCAGGGAACAATAGACTGTATGCATATTGCGATGTGGGCACCTTTTACTACTACTAGAAAATAGGTGCAGGAGCAGGCCATTCAGCCCTTCGAGCCTGCACCACCTTTCAATAAGATCATGGCTGATCATTCACCTCAGTACTCCTTTCCTGCTTTCTCTCCATATCCCTTGATCCTTTTAGCCGTAAGGGCCATATCTAACTCCCTCTTGAATATATCCAATGAACTGGCATCAACCACTCTCTGCGGTAGGGAATTCCACAGGTTAACAACTCTCTGAATGAAGAAGTTTCTCCTCATCTCAGTCCTAAATGGCTTACCCCTTATCCTTAAACTATGTCCCCTGGTTCTGGACTTCCCCAACATTGGGCACATTCTTCCTGCAGCTCACCTGTCCAGTCCCGTCAGAATTTTATATGTTTCTATGAGATCCCCTCTCATCCTTCTAAACTCCAGTGAATACAGGCCCAGTCGATCCAGTCTCTCCTCATATGTCAGTTCTGCCATCCCGGGAATCAGTCTGATGAACCTCCGCTGCACTCCCTCAATAGCAAGAACGTCCTTCCTCAGATTAGGAGACCAAAACTGAACACAATATTCCAGGTGAGGCCTCACCAAGGACCTGTACAACTGCAGTAAGACCTCCCTGCTCCTATACTCAAATCCCCTAGCTATGAAGGCCAACATACCGTTTGCCTTCTTCACTGCCTGCTGTACCTGCATGCTAACTTTCAATGACTGATGTACCATGACACCCAGGTCTCGTTGCACCTCCCCTTTTCCTAATCTGCCGCCATTCAGATAATATTCTGCCTTCGTGTTTTTGCCACCAAAGTGGATAACCACACACTTATCCACATTATACTGCATCTGCCACTCGTTTGCCCACTCACCTAACCTGTCCAAGTCACCCTGCAGCCTCTTAGCGTCCTCCTCACAGCTCACACCACCACCCAGCTTCGTGTCATCTGCAAACTTGGAGATATTACACTCAATTCCCTCATCCAAATCATTAATGTATATTGTAAAGAGCTGGGGTCCCAGCACTGAGCCCTGCGGCACCCCACTAGTCACTGCCTGCCATTCTGAAAAGGACTCGTTTATCCCGACTCTGCTTCCTGTCTGCCAACCAGTTCTCTATCGATGTCAGTACATTACCCCCAATACCATGTGCTTTAATTTTGCACACCAATCTCTTGTGTGGGACTTTGTCAAAAGCCTTTTGAAAGTCCAAATACACCATATCCACTGGTTCTCCCTTGTCCACTCTACCAGTTATATCCTCAAAAAATTCTAGAAGATTTGTCAAGCAGGATTTCCCTTTCATAAATCCATGCTGACTTGGACCGATCCTGTCACTGCTTTCCAAATGTGCTGCTATTTCATCTTTAATAATTGATTCCAACATTTCCCCCACTACTGATGTCAGGCTAACCGGTCTATAATTATCCGTTTTCTCTCTCCCTCCTTTCTTAAAAAGTGGTGTTACATTAGCTACCCTCCAGTCCATAGGAACTGATCCAGAGTCGATAGACTGTTGGAAAATGATCACCAATGCATCCACTATTTCTAGGGCTACTTCCTTAAGTCCTCTGGAATGCAGACTATCAGGCCCCGGGGATTTATCGGCCTTCAATCCCATCAATTTCACTAACACAATTTACCGCCTAATGATTTCCTTCAGTTCCTCCTTCTCACTTGACCCTTGGTCCCCTAGAATTTCCGGAAGGTTATTTGTGTTTTCCTTCATGAAGACAGAACCAAAGTATTTGTTTAACTGGTCCACCATTTCTTTGTTCCCCATTATAAATTCACCTAAATCTGACTGCAAGGGACCTACGTTTGTCTTCACTAATCTTTTTCTTTTCACATATCTATAGAAGCTTTTGCAGTCAGTTTTTATGTTCTCAGCAAGCTTCCTCTCATACTCTATTTCCCCCCTCCTAATTAAACCCTTTGTCCTCCTCTGCTGTATTATAAAATTCTTCCAGTCCTCAGGTTTGTTGCTTTTTCTGGCCAATGTATATGCCTCTTCCTTGGATTTAACACTATCCATAATTTCCCTTGTTAACCACGGTTGAGCCACCTTCCCCGTTTTATTTTTTACTCCAGACAGGGATGTACAATTGTTGAAGTTCATCCATGTGATCTTTAAATGTTTGCCATTGCCTATCCACTGTCAACCCTTTAAGTATCACTCTAGCCAATTCATGTCTCATACCATCGAAGTTACCTTTCCTTAAGTTCAGGATCCTAGTCTCTGAATTAACTGTGTCATTCTCCATCTTAATTAAAAATTCTACCATATTATGGTCACTCTTCCCCAAAGGGCCTCGCACAACAAGATTGCTAATTAGTCCTTTCTCATTACACATCACCCAGTCTAGGATGGCCAGCCCTCTAGTTGGTTCCTCGACATATTGGTCAAGAAAACCATCCCTAATACACTCCAGGAAATCCTCCTCCGCCACATTGCTATCAGCTTGGTTAGCCCAATCAATATGTAGATTAAAGTCGCCCATGATAACTGCTGTATCTTTATTGCATTCATCCCTAATTTCTTGTTTGATGCTGTCCCCAATCTCACTACTACTGTTTGGTGGTCTGTACACAACTCCCACTAGCGTTTTCTGCCCTTTGGTATTCCGTAGCTCCACCCATACCAATTCCACATCATCCCAGCTAATGTCCTTCCTTCCAATGCATTAATTTCCTCTTTAACAAGCAACGCCACCCCACCTCCTTTTCCTTTCTGTCTATCCTTCCTAAATGTTGAATACCCCTGGATGTTGAGTTCCCAGCCTTGGTCACCCTGGATGCCAATTACATCATATCCATTAACTGCTATCTGCGCAGTTAATTCATCCACCTTATTCTGAATACTCCTCGCATTGAGGCACAGAGAATTCAGGCTTGCCTTTACAGGCCTGTCAGCCTAACCTCTGGTGGGAAAATTATTGGAAATAATCCTGAAGAACAGGATAAATCATCATTTAGAAAGACACGGACTAATCAAGGACAGTGAGCACAGATTTATTAAGGGAAGGTCATATCTGACTAACTTGATTGAATTTTTCGAGGTGGTGACCAAGAGGGTCGATGAGGGCAGTGCGTATGATGTAGTGTATATGGATTTTAGCAAAGCTTTTGATAAGGTCCCACATGGAAGACTGGTCACGAAAGTAAAAGGCCATGGGATCCAGGGCAAAGTGGCAAGTTGGTTCCAAATTTGGCTCAGAGGCAGGAAGCAAAGGATAATGGTTGATGAGTGTTTTTGTGACAGGAAGGATGTTTCCAGTGGGGTTCTGCAGGGCTCAGTACGAGGTCCCTTGCTTTTTGTGGTAAACATCAATGATCTTGTCTTGAATATGGACGGTATGATTAAGAAGTTTGCAGATGATACTTAAATCGGCTTTGTGGTTGATAATGAAAAAGAAAGCTGTGGACTGCAAGAAGATATCAATTAACTAGTCAGGTGGACAGAACAGTGGCAAATGGAATTTAATCTGGAGAAGTATGAGGCAATGCATTTGGGGAGCGCTAACAAGGAAAGGGAATACACATTAAATGGTAGGACACTGAGAAGAGTAGAGGAACAAAGGGACCTTGGAGTGTATGTCCACAGATCCCTGAAGTTAGCAGGCCAGGTAGATAAGGTGGTTAAGAAGGCACATGGAATGCTTGCCTTTTTTAGCCGAGGCATAGAATATTAGAGCGGGGGTGGGGGGTTATGCTTGAACTGTATAAAACACTGGTAAGGCCACAGCTGGAGTATGGCGTGCAGTTCTGATCACTGCATTACAGGAGGGAAGTGATTGCACTGGAGAGGGTACAGAGGAAATTTACAAGGATGTTGCTGGGAGTGGAGAATCTTAGCTATGAGGTCAGATTGGATAGGCTGGTTTTGTTTTCCTTGAAACAGAGGAGGCTGAGGGGAGACCTCATTGAGGTGTATAAAATTATGAGGGGCCTAGATATAATGGATAGAAAGGGCCTATTTCCCTGAGCAGAGAGGCCAACAATCAGGGGGAATAAATTTAAAGTAATTGGTAGAAGGCTTAGAGAAGATATGAGGGGAAATGTCTTCACCCAGAGGGAGGTGGGGGTCTGGAACTCACTGAAAGGGTGGTAGAGGCAGAAACCCTCACCAAATTTAAAAAGTACTTGGATGTGCACTTGAAATCCATAACCTACAGGGCTACGGACCTAGAGCTGGAAAGTGGGATTAGGCTGGATAGCCTCCTATTGGCCGGCACGAACACGATGGGCTGAAATGGCCTCCTTCCATGCTGTAAACGTATGATTCTATGATTCTATGCTCAGTGCCTCGGCAAAACCAGCACCAAATGTCTCAGTGGGGCACTGGAAGCTGGCTACCCAGGTGGTACCCATTTCCACAGCCACTACCACCTCTCCTGGATGCAAACAGAGGCAGCACCAGAACGGAAATCCAGCCCTATTGGCCTATATATTAAATATCTGCAAAGTGAAAAAAACACAAATTACACAGCTAAGCTTTACAGACTTGATATGAATCAAGTGTATTTTCATTTCCATAATGTATAAAATTCAATTAAAAGTACCTTTCAATTAATATTGTGTGTGGACTAGTAATTCAAATTACATGTTGAAACCACATCAGTGCACTACTGTGTATTTGTTATTTCTCACATGAGCCAACAGTGCATCTCTGAATGAGGGTTTCAAGTTTATTATAAATGTATTGCTTACTTTTGCCAGTGAGGGACTGGAATGTGGCTGCCCAAACTCATTTCAAATACTTTTTTTTGCAGAAAACAGAACCATGAATGTAAGTGGGTTTCAGATCCTGGTTCCAGAAGTGGGGAGAATAGACTCTCCTCTTACCGGAAGATGTTTTTAACCTAGAAATGTAATTGTTTTAAATATGTCGAAGGAAGTGTGTTCACACATACTTGAAGAAGCCATTATAGGGCCTTGAACTGGAATGTTCCTTTAAATTGTTTAATCAATAACAAACCAGCAAAGTCTGTGGGGTATGCTTTACTTGCTGTTGTAAAACATTATTTGTTGTTAGTAAACTCTCTACATTTAATGGTTTTCCTGGAAACCAGGATACTCTTCTAAGCTATAAGCGGAAAATAAGAATCTCCTTTTTAAAATTATGTCATGTAACCTTTATCATCTTGGTATTCCAGACACAGGTTTAAAGTTTAATGTGGAATAGCTCTGGAGAGCTTGCATGCTTCAACCAAGGATACAGCCACTGTGATGTTAAGATGAAGGGACAGAGTGGGATTTAACAGCCTCCATTAGTGAGTGACATGTTTCTACATTCTGGAGGTCCCTTGTGACGCTCACACAGAGCACAGCTTTCTTTTCACTTGTTGTTAAACAGCTTCTTCAAAAGTCTTTTTACAGCCATTCGGTAAAGCAAGATGCCATTCTCTTGCTAAAATGTTGACTGAACAAAATCACAATTTCTAGAGAAAGATAAACCATTCTACAAGGGCCTTCTCTGTAATTGTTCCAAACAATGGTAGAGCATTCCAAAAAACAGCAAGGGTTTAATTGTTGGAAGTGGAATTTTTAATTTTACAGTAAATGGGGCAGGCTGGTAGTGTTAGGCTGAAGTTATAGTGCATGGGATCAGACCAGCATCTGTAGAATGAAATCTTCAGTGAAGCAGAATGATGTCGTAATTCCCATAGTGTGCAGCTGCGAGTATTTGGACATGTATAGAGCTCTGATCGCGGGTTGGAGGATGTTTAATGTTGGGGAGAGTAAAAGTTTGAAAAACAAGTTTAGAAAATTGCCTTGTGGCTTCAGCACTTTTAGGAGTCAGATTAGTGACCCCTGAGCTTTATTAGCACTTTAGATCAGTGGCGGTATAACTGCATCTTTAAGATTTCTAATCAGAAAGTTATGGGTTCCAACCTATGCTCTGAAGCTCAGAGCCACCTGTTCTGACTGGATCTGTTTCTTCAGTCCCGAATATTGAGCAACGTGTTATAACCAAACACTGCATCTAGAACTGATAGGAACAACCCTGTGTGTTGATCCTTCCATCTCTCTGCTAATTACAGGGTGGTGTTATTGGATGAATTAGAGGAGTCTGCAGTCCAGACTCTCTCATCGAGTGAATGAAGAGGTGTGACAGCAGTGTAACAGAAGCCAGAGTAGGAAATTATATTGCTTGCACCTGCGAGTATGCTCACAGCTTTGTAGAGCTCTTGCACTGTGAGTGGCTTAGCCAGTCGCATGATGCTCACAAGATTCAATAAAACCCCAGTCAGTAGGGTCTAGATCATCCACGATGAGGTATGCAGTTGTGAGCCTAGTGGTTGAACTGGTAATGTGTAGTGTTATTGTCAAACCTTTGTCAATAAATCAACTAGTTCTTAATAGCAATGTGTTGCTATGAATTCTTCAGCAAAGAACCCATGAAGCAAATACAGTACAAAATGGCGACGTGAATGGGAGTTTCTTCATGAAGAAAATTTGGTGGAATTTCTTTTTGAAGGCAAATGCAAGTGGAGCACAGCAAGAAACTATACTGGCAGCGTGGTTCCCGAATGAGAGTCTGGCAGTACCATTTATTTTTGTGAGTAGTGAACGGTGTGGAAATGACAAAAAGAGCTTGTGGAAAGCCAGTTAGAGTTATTGAAAAGCAATTCAACATTATTGAGTGATTAACAGCTATTAAGTTAAGAAGGTAATATGGATGTGATAACGAGTTATGTCAGTCATTTGGGAGCTTTTGACAAGAATAAGGAATTGTTTAGATCCTACGGGGAAAGATTGCAAATGTTTTTTGAGAACTAATGATATCAATGAAGTCCCAGCAGGTGTGGCAGATTCACAGTTAAGGAATCAAGCAGTTCATGAGAAGTTGAAAGCTATTCTGTTGGTCATGATTGGAGCAGAGAATTATAGTATCTTAGTGAATTTGTTAACCCCGAGGAAGGTTCAGGATGCTTCATTCTCAGATATACTACAGATATTGGCGAATCATTTTGATCCACAGCCTTTAGAAATAGCAGAGAGCTATAAGTTTGCTATGAGAAACCAAAGGCCTGATGAAATCATCAGTGAATACATTTTGCCGTATGAAAATTGTCTCTACAATTCTAGGATTCCTAAAAAGGGCTCTTCAAGATAAATTGGTGTGTGGATTAATGGATGAATGCATCCAGTCAAAATTGTTAGGTATGGATTATTTCTCTTTTGAGAGAGCTTGCAAGATAGCCACTTCCATGGAAATGGCAGAAAAAAATATTCAGGAATTTCACCCATTACCAGTAGTTCACAGCCACAGAAATTCAGAAGCTTGTGAGCCCTAGTCCCAGGGAGAGTTATGAAACCAAGAAGAATAAATGTTATAGATGTAATGGCAACTACCAATGTCAAGTAAGGGGACACATTGCAACCGCATGTAAATCCAAGGACAGGCCCAATGATAATCAAAGACTTCACTGGGTGGAAAAACCAGTTGCCTTTACATCGCGTACGCTCAACAAAAGCAAACAAAATTATGCCCAGATTGAGAAAGATGTTTTGGCAATTATATTTGATATTAAAATTTTCACCTGTTTCTTTTGGGATGTCAATTCATGCTAGTAACCGATCACAAACTGTTACTAGCTACCCAAGGCCCAAAGGTAGCAATTCCATCTGTGACAGCTTCCAGGCTGCAAAAATGGGCTATTTTATTGTCTCTGTCCTATTACAAAATAAAGTATCGTACATCGAAGCAAAATGCAGTGGCAGATGCCCTTTCAAGGTTGCCTCATGAAGATTCTGAAATTGGCCACAAACAGTCAATCTTTACTCTAGATGTCGTTGATGAGGACTTTCCAGTCATCACCTCTATTATTGCAGAGCACACACAGAAAGATGCCAGGTTACAGCAGGCCTATGAGCACATCCTGTGAGGGTGCTCTGACGATCAGATGCATGTAGATGAGGTCAGCATGACTTATCATGTGAACAGGGATGTCTAAAATGGGTCCCGAGAATAGTTATTCCCAGTGCACTACGGGCTAAAATCTTGACGGAACTTCAGGGTGAGCATACTGGCATTGTAGGCATGAAAACGATGGCCCGAAGTTTTGTTTATTGGCCTGGGTTGGATAAAGACCTAGAAGTATTAGTAAGTAAGTGTACTATCTGTCAAGATTGCAGGGCCATGCCACCGCAAACATGGACTTGGATAATGAGACCATTCCAAAGAATACATATTGATTTTTTTCAAGAGGGGCAGTGATAATTTTCTGGTTCTAATCGATAGCCATTCGAAATGGCTGGAAGTACAGCATATGGAGTCATCTACGACTACAGAGCATACATAGGATGAATTATGGGATATTTTTGTATTCCATGGCCTGCCCGAAGGAATGGTGTCAGATAATGGGCCACAATTTTGGTCCACGTAATTTGCAAATTTTGCCTGACACAATGGTATCAAACACATGTTGGGAGCACCATATCATCCTGCTTCGAATGGTGCAGCTGAAAGGTCAGTTAGGATTGTCAAGGAGGCTATGTGGAAACAAGTTCGACAGACTGGATCATCTTTTCAAATACAGAACCATGCCCCATTCTACAATAGGGTGCAGACCTGCTGAATTACTGATGATGTGTAGGCTGAGGACACATCTCAGTTTATTGCAACAGAAACTTGTCTGATAAGGTAGAGAAGCCACAATCAGTGCAGAAATTCTGGTATTCAAGGCCCCAAGTTTCCACACGCGGCAAAAAAGGCGCCCCTCAGAGCTGGGCGCTCGTTGTTCGCACCGAAAACGGCGCCTGAAAAAAAACGCGGTATTCTCGAGCTCCTTGCAGCTCGATGTCTGCTTGGCGCGGCGCACAGGGGGCGGAGCCTACCACTCGCGCCGATTTTGTAAGTAGGAGGGGGCGGGTACAATTTAAATTAGTTTTTTTGGTGCCGGCAACCCTGCGCGTGTGCGTTGGAGCGTTGGCGCACGCGCAGTCTGAAGTAAACATTGGCACTCGGCCATTTTTAAAAGTGCTGCAGAAAAAGTGAAAATTTGTTTATTGAACCCTTGCATTTTAATTTTCTTGATATTTCTGTGAGTGAGGGAGTGCTTTTAGCAGCACTGCTGAATAAATCACCTGCTGAATTAATGTTGGCTCTTTAACCAGTGTTACTGCAGCAACTGTGCATTTTAATTCAGCCTTTACAACTCGTTACCGTTTCAATCTCCACCACTCATTCTGTAATTAAAGATAGACTGTGATAAACATGCACTTGTTTGAGACTATTAAAATTCTTTGTAGCTGTTCAATTTTTAAAATTTTTTAATAAAACCACATTGCCCTTCCATGATCAGCACTGAGGCTGCTTGCTGCTTCTTGCCCCTGCCGTCGGGACCGACGCCACACCGCTGCCTGAAAGGCCTGCCTGAAGCAATTTCACACAGGTAGGAACATGGTTTATTTAATCTTTTCTTTGCTTATAAATTTTTATTCAGGTTGGATTTATTTGTATAATATTTGTATAAGTATAACTAAGGATTGATTGTAGAATGTAATGACTTCCCTCCCCCCCCCCCTCCCCCCCCACCACCTCGTTCCCGACGCTTAATTTGTAACCTGCGCCTGATTTTTTAATGTGTAGACAAGGTTTTTTCAAGCGTACAAAAATCTTCACTTGCTCCATTCTAAGTTAGTTTGGAGTACATTTTCACTGTGGAAACGTTCAAATCAGGCGTCAGTGGCCGGACACGCCCCCTTTTGAAAAAAAAATTCTGTTCAAAAGTGAAACTGTTCTACCTGACTAGAACTGCAGAAAACTTAAATGTGGAGAATTCCGATTTCTAAGATACTCCGTTCTCCACCAGTTGCTCCTAAAAATCAGGAGCAAATCATGTGGAAACTTGGGGCCAAAGAGTGGTGCTTTCAGAAGGGTAATCAGGTCAGATTCTCAGTCGATAAGGGCAAGTCCACGCAAATGGGACATTGTACAATTATTCGGGTATGTGGCACCAAGCAGTACCTGGTCAAAATTGGTGAATACATCAGGAAAGTTCATGTGGATCAAATGTTTCCAGCGAGGGATGCACCTTTGGTACTGCGAGTAGATGATTATGAGTTTGACTTGGATGATAATCAGAGTGAGTTTGCAGGTCCAAGTACTTCAACAGACACAATGGTCACAACATCCATATCCCCACCAACTCAGCCGCAGCTGACTGAAGACTCTGTATCTTCCAAGGGGGCAGGTGGAGTTGGGGTTCAGTTCAGAAGTTCAATGAGAAAACGCAAACCAACGAGGCCGGAAATTGATAACTGGGAATATCAAGATCTTGGGAAGAAAGCTAACAGTAGGACTGATGTAAGGGTTTCAAAGAAACTCAAGAGGACACAGGAAGATAGAGGTCAGGAATCTGGGGCTACACGCCCTGAAAACAGAAATTTCCCAAGACGGTGTCCTGAGTCAAATAAGAATATAAAAAACGGGCATAGCCAGCCAATTGCAAAGACATGGAGGTCGGAGCAGGCGGAAACTTAAAGCTTACAACAAGGTACTGAGGCTCAGCAGTCGAATTTGTAAATTTGTAATCATAAGTAATCTTTTGAAATATTGCATAAATATCTTGCTTCTAAAAAAGGGGAAACAATGTAATGTATGCACCTGTGAGTATACTCACAGGCTTGTGGAGCTGTTGCATTGTCAGTGGCTTAGCCAGTCATGTGATGTTCACAAAACTCAAAACCCCAGTCAGTTGGGTCTAGGTCATGTACGATGAGGTATGCAGTTGTGAGCATAGTGAATGAACTGGTAATGTGTAGTGTGACTGTTAAACCTTTGTTAATAAACCAACTAGTTCGTATTAGCAGTGTGTTGCTATGAATTCTTAAGCAAAGAATACATGAAGCAAATACATTACAGAAATGTATTTCTCAAAAGCCAACCCCTGACTTTGCTGAAGAGCAGATTTAAGTAATGGTTGGGATTACATATTATGCATAAATGCTAGGTACGAAGCACATATGTTTACTATCAGATACTAATTCAGGAACTGCAAACACGCTGTTAATGAAATGGAAGTAAAGTTCAGATAGTTTGGGCTGCAGGACCATTATTAGCTTTATATTGGCAGTGCATTTTTCCCCATATTTTCCCTCTGGTTCCCTGCTCACAAGCTGAGGTAGAGAGTGAGCAAGTGACCTTCTCCCAGATCTCCATCAATGCCAGTTTGCATTGGCTGCCAAGATGATAATTGCTGATTTTCACCCTCTTCCCCACATGGCGGGGAGGGAGGAATTTCTGGACTTTGTTCAACATCTTCCCGTAGGATTGAGTGAGATAATGACTTCAGCAGAATGGAGGATTCAATCTGTGCCACACAGGCCCATGGTACTGCAGAAGCTCTAATTTCAAATCAACTCTTTCCAGTCTGGTAATACACGTGGCAGGATAATCGCCTCATAACTAGAAGATTATACTTTTAAAGTTTTAGGTTGTCAAGCCAAGTCACATTTAATTCCATTGTTCATCTGTCACATGGCCACGAATTTCCTTAGATGAATATGATGAACTGAGGAGCTGAAGGCAAAGCCACCTTTCAGAAGAGCTAATTAAGCTCAGATATCAGACATACACTATTCTGTGGGATAACACACTCTGGGGGTATCCTGAGCAGTGTCAGTTCTCAGATGGATGGCAATGACAACTTACATTTAAAAACACCTTTAATGCCAAAAATGCCCCAATGCGCTTCACAGAAGCGCAAGAAAAAAAAGGACACTAAGTCAAGGCAGGACATATTGGGTTGGATTACCACAAGAAGTTGGATTTTAAGGAGGGTCTTAAAGGAGGAGATGGAGGTGGAGAGGCAGAGGGAATTAGGGACCAAATTCCAGACCATACAGCCTAGGCAACTGAAAGCATGGTCACCAAAGGTGGGGTGAAGGTTGGAGGAATGCATAAGGCATCAGAATTGGATAAATGGAAATTTTGGGGTGGGGTTCTAGTGCTCAAGGAGGACAGTACTGATGTGGTAGTGGGACTTAATGCAAGATACGATATAGGCAGAAGAGTTTTGGATGAGCTATGGCTTCTGGAAACTGGAAGACTGTCCAGGAGAACTTTGGAATCGTCGAGTCTGGTAATGACAGAGGCATAGATAAGTATCAGATGGGCTGAGGAATGCGTGGACATGGACAATATTATAGAAATGGAAGTAGGTGTTCTTTGTGATGGAGAGGATATAGGGTCTGAAGCCTAGTTTGGAGTTGAATAGGATGTCGAAGTTGTGAATAGTCTGATTCAACCTGAGACAATGGCAGCATGGGGGGATGACATCAGTAGTGAGAGTATGGAGTTTGTGGTGGACAATGACTTTGATCTTTCCAATGTTGTGCTGGAGGAAATTATGACTCATCCAGGATTGGATGTCGGATCCTTGGGGGAATTTTCAGGTAACCGTATGGATGATGTATTCTTTGAGAAATTCTGAGGTGATAGTACGGGAGTGGGAAGAGAAGACATTGGTCGAGATGCTTTGGCTATGATCGGATCAGTTAAAAATGAAGCATGGGAGGTAGCCCCTGTGGAGGAGAGGTGTTAGAGGGGGATGGTGTGGTAAACCTTGTCCAAGGCTGCAGCGAGGTTAAGGGGACCAAGAAAATAGGATGCACCATAGTCACAGCCACAAAGAAAGTTGTTCATGAGTTTGGACAGTATATACATATGGTCTAGCTGAGAACTGACACAGCTTTTGGAGGAAACTGTGAATTAATTCATTCTGCCAGCCAACAAATGAGCGGTATTATAAGAAATTCTAGAGCAGGCCATGTGCTGGAGGATCTCGCCCTCTCAGCTTGACAACGGTGGTCTGAGAAAGATGAGACATTTTAGCAGAGGGAATAGACATTCTGTATTCAAAGCTCAATATTGAAAAATGAGCTGGGAATCAGATTGCAAATCCTTTTTATCAGAGGAGCTATATATTCTTTAATACATCTGTTGTATATGATTTCTAAACTCGTGGAAGCGAATAAGAAGGCTTTTCTTCTCAGGAGTTCATCTTATCACTACTGATTATAATGAAGGTGGGAAGAATATTTCATTAGTTTTGTCAATCAGAGTTTGTTATAAAAATATCCAGCAGTTCTATGCCAAAATGGCGCTGACATTTTCAGACTACAACTGTATCATATAAACTGTACCTCCTCATTAATGTAAAACAAATTGAGTTGATCCAGAGAGCAGGATGCTTTGTACATTAATCCAATTCTACTTGACAACATTCAGCATTAGAAATGTGAAGCATATTAAAGCTTACAAATGTTTTGTGATAAATATTTGATTGTGAAATATGAAAAGGAAATTCAGTAATTGAATAAATTACTAACATCGCCATACTCTAACATTCATTATTATACCTCATATTTCAATTCGGAAATTGAGAGTTACCCTTAAAACAAGGCAGTTTGCTGAGTGAAATCATGCTGTTCTGTTTGAGGCTGAAACAGAATTTGCTGCCCACGGGATTAATTTCACATTCGGTTTGTGTGTCAGCAAGTTCAAACAGTACCAGCCCAGAGAGAAGGAAATGTGTTTCACAGTTGGTAATTAGAGAGACATAATGAGAGCTGAATCCCTCAGATAACAGCATTGATACTGTTCAAATTCATCAAACACTGCAGCAATTCCCATTAGGGACTCCCTTGGAAGGTTAGAAATAAACTGCAAAATGCTATACTTTCTTGAATGCTCAGCTAGGTGAAATTACTAACTTCGGTTCAATGTGGAGCCACAGAGTAAATCGGAGGTAATCTGATGTTTTTTTTTTGGTCTGCTCAACTGGGCAAACAAAAACAGACTTGCTTCCAGTCTATCAATGAGCTTAGTTAAGATTTCAGTTTGTGTGTGCAAGAGAGGAAAGTTAACCTCAGCCATATTCATATGTGACAAAAGGCAGCATTTTCTGTGTTGTTACTACACCAGCTATATCACTTGGTTATGTAACTTTGCACATTGGCAAACCATGACCAAAGTGGATAGGATATGCAGATGCACAAAGAGTACTTAACCTTGATTTAAGTGGAGCTTATTCACTCTATTAAAATTTAATATCTGGTTGGGAGTTTAATTTTCTTTATGACTATTAGGACTTCACACGAGCAATTAAATATTTATCAAGTAACAATTTACTTGTTATTAATTGTAGCAACACAGATCCTGGAAACACATTCACCGAACAGATAGTTTCGACTTTCAAAGGGTCAAATAGGGCTCAATTTTAACCCGATCCACCCAGCAGTTAAAATCGACCAGGTGACATACCTGTCGATGTCCTGCCTTTGTGGTTGATAATGAATGAGAAAGCTGTCGACTGCAGGAAGATATCAATGGACTGGTCACGTCGGCAGAACAGTGGCAAATGGAATTCAATCCGGAAAAGTGTGAGATAATGCATTTGAGAAGGGCTAACAAGGCAAGGGAATACACAATAAATGGTAGGACTCTGAGAAGTGTAGAGGAACAGAGAGACCTTGGAGTGCATGTCCACAAATCCCTGAAGGTAGCAGGCCAGGTCGATAAGGTGGTTAAGAAGGCATACGGTATACTTGCCTTTATTAGCCGAGGCATAGAATGTAAGAGCAGGGAGGTTATGCTTGACCTCTATAAAATACTAGTTAGGCCACAGCTAGAATACTACGTGCAGTTCTGGTCACCACATTACAGGAAAGATGTGATTGTACAGAGGAGATTTACGAGGATATTGCCTGGACTGGAGAATTTTAGCTATGAGGATAGATTGGATAGGCTGGGGTTGTTTTCTTTGGAACAGAGGAGGCTGAGGGGAGACCTAATTGAGGTGTATAAAATTATGAGGGGCCTAGATAGAGTGGATAGGATGGACCTATTTCGCATAGCAAAGGGGTCAATAACCTGAGGGCATAGATTTAAAGTAATTGTAGGAAGTATAAAGGGGACTTGAGGGGAAATCTTTTCACCCAGAGTGTGATGGGAGGATCTGAAACTTACTGCCTAAAAAGGTGTTAGAGGCAGAAACTCTCATCACATTTAAAAGCTACATGGATATGCACTTGAAGTGCCGTAATCTATAAGGCTATGGACCAAGAGCTGGAAAGTGGGATAAGGCTGGATAGCTCTTTGACGGCCAGCACAGACACGATGGGCTGAATGGCCTCCCGCTGTGCTGTAAATATCTATGATTCTATAGATCCCGCCGTCTTCAATGTTAACCTGCTCTTCTGAGCAGGTGGCAAAGGGCACCTGTCTGAAGCTGGCCGGGTCCTTCTTTACATATGCAGATTCAGTCTGATGATGTCATCCTGCCTAGACCGCAATTTTAACTTCAATGTGAATGAGAAAACTGCTGCAGATTTTCCGCCAGGTTAAGTCAAGTGGGAAGAGATCGGAAGCAGAAGAGGCCGTTCAAGGTAAGTTTCTCTGTGCTTTGCAAGGAAGGTTGAGGCCTCTCCTGCCCCTGAATTCCCCCACCCTTCTGTACCCAGGAGCTCTGTGGAACACCGGTCCCCACATTTATCTGAGTGCTGGTGGTTGGCCAAGAGCTGCCCTAATTTCCGCTGAATGGTGGTATGTGACTGAGGCACCATGGTTAAATTCGCAGTAGCCTCATTCTGCCGCAAGCAGGCTGAAATCTAACAGAAACCCGCTGGCAGTTAATATCCCCCTGCATATCTCAGCCTGTCTTCTTCCAATTCAGTAATCTGTCTGAAGCCAACAGAGAGATATAGAAAGTGCAGAAGAAATCTGTGCATGGTCAGCAACTAATCTCCACATAAAGAATAATATTAAGGAACCTTGGGTTTACACGGCAGTTTAAACATGACTGTTATTTCTATCTTTTGAGGAGGGTAATTAAGTCTGTAACTACTGTAAATCTACAGTGTGTCATCGCTGCTGTTCATTTATGAATTCGCTGTTTAATAAATCTTCTCTGGTGTCTTCTAGCCTATGCAGTGTTCATTCTATTGTCATCCAAAGTCAAGAAAGGTCATGATAGTGCTCATGATATAGCTAGTAACTGAAATACAGTGACAATGGCTTCCTTTCAACTCCTGGGCTTGCTTTAAATTACCTAGATATTGGGCAGGTAAATGCACTCCCTGATTTGTAGGCAGTGAGGAGCTTGTCTACATTTGACAGCAATATGTAGAGTACAAACTCGCAAATGTAACAGTCCTACACTCCCACCTGGAGGATGTGACCCAGTGCAGTTCGTGGCGGTAAGAGAAAATTAATAAAAATTATGCTTCATTTCAGAAACTCAAATTTTGCAGAATGCATGAATGATTCATTCCCCATGGGGGAAAAAAATGTTTTGCTGTAAAAGCCAGTGCCCAGGCTGTACTGGTATAAATGAGGTATCCCTATATTTAGAGAACTTAAAGATATGCATGAAGATGGGACTATATGCAATATCGTAACAAAGCTGGGTTCACTAGTTCAGGATTACCCCAAGAATTGCAGAACTTTCATGGCATAGAAAGAGGCCATTCAGACCATTATACCTGTGCTGGCTCTTTGAGCGTTCCACTCGCTTACCCTTTCCTGTACCCTGTGAGCTTTTCTTTCAAATATTTATCCACTTTCTTTTTAAAAACTATTATAGATTCAGCTTCCATCACTGTTTCTGATGGGCTTTTCATGTTGGAACAATCCTATGTGTAAAATAAAAAATCTCTCCCTTTATCCCTTTATGCCCTCTCGTTACTGACTCACTGACCAGTAGAAGTAGGTTTTTTGCATTTATCTTATCAAAAACCATCTTATATCTCAACATGTATCACCTACTGAAAGCTAACTGTAGAGTGGTAAAGTTAAATAACAGTAAATTCAGTTAGCTATGACCTCTGGTACAATAATTGCTTCTTTCATTCTGAGACCAATATTCTCTCCGGCTCCTCAGCTCCCAGTGAGTTGCTGCTACAATAGAAAACGCACAGTGTTCAATATCTCTTCATCTGTAGATCGATTGCTTCTAGTCATTACTCGCACTTAGGTAATGGCTACAATGAATAGTAAAATGAGAGCTACAGCCACAGGGGGTTGGTTATTACCAATTAAATATTCAAAAATGCATGATTTCTTTAAATTGCAGTTCTATTTGACTCTGCACTGCTCTTCTGCAGGGGATGATTAATTATCTTGATGTGTTTATTTGTGTCTGAAGGAAACAATTATTGAGAAATATTGTGAAATTTTCGGACTTTCATTTGGACTTTTGAACTGCAGGAATATATCGCGGGGAAAAATCTATTACCAGTCCCTATATTCCTCATGATAAACCAGAGCACAAGAGGGTACAGACATTGATCAGTTTAACCCCCAAGCCATACAGGACCCGGGTTCGATGCCCAGTCTGCTAACTGATCTCAACTGGGGCAGCAGTTAGTGTTATGTATGTAACTGTGTAATACTTGCCACCAGAGGGCATGACTGTTGGAGTCCTAATAGTCACCTGCACACATGTGCAGGGCCAGTATAAAAGGTTGGCTGCCATGTTGTTTAGGCATTCTGGAGTTGTAATAAAGAAGACTAAGATCACACTAAGTTTAGCTCACAGTACTCAGCCTCGTGGAGTTCTTCTATACACAATAATTGGCGACGAGTAATAGAATATGAATCTTCACGCAACCATGGCTGCTGTTGGAATATTAGAGAGATTCGTAGAGGGTGATGATTGGGAAGCCTTCGTCGAGTGTCTCGACCAGTACTTCGTGGCCAACAAGCTGGAAGGAAATAATAACGCGGCCAAGGGCGGTTCTCCTCACCGTCTGTGGGCCTAAAATATACGGCCTCATCAAGAATCTGCTCGCACCGACAAAACCAACGGAGAAGGAATATACAGACTTGTGCACGCTGGTTCTGGACCACCTCAAGCTGAAGGAGAGTATCCTCATGGCCAGATATTGTTTTTACACGCACCATCGCTCTGGGGGCCAGGACGTGACGGATTATGTCGCCGACCTGAGACGCCTCGCGGGACCTTGCGATTTTGGAGCTGCGTTGGGGCAAATACTGCGGGACCATTTTGTGCTGGGCATCAGCCACAAGGTCATTCTTTGAAAGCTGCTGGCTGCCGAAACCCTAGACCTGAGCAGGGCCATCGCGATCCCCCAGACACACAAGGCCACGGACGATAACACCAAACAGATAGTTTCTCAACATCGAAGCTCATCAGCAAGTACTATGCATAAAATGACATCACTAGCAGGCCATATTGCATATGCAGGGCCTATACATCTGCGGCTGCAAGACCTGTGATGACTCAGAGTCCGCCATCGGGGGTGAACGTGAATCCATTAGCACTGTGTTGGTGCTGCGGAGGTAATCATCGGGCCCATCAATGTTGATTCAAGCACTACATGTGCAAAGGCTGTACAACAATGGGGCACCTCCAGCGAATGTGCAAACGTACTGTGACATACCACGTGGCAGAGTATGATCGATCCGGCGCGGATCATGCAACACAGGCAACTCAACCTGAGGAAGAAGTGTATGGGGTACATACCTTCATCACCAAGAGCCCTCCTATAATGCTGAAAATCAACTTAAATGGAGTTCCAGTATCCATGGAGTTAGACATGGGTACGAGTCAGTTAATTATGATCCAGAAGGCTTTCGAGAAACTGTGGGGCAATAAAGCACAAAGGCCCAAACTGAGCCCGATTAATGCAAAGCTGCGTACCTACACCAAAGAGCTCATACCAGTCATTGGAAGTGCGGCAGTGAAGGTATCGTGTGATGGAGCTGTGCATGACCTATCAATGTGGATTGTTCCAGGCAATGGCCTAACGCTGTTCAGCAGAAGCTGGCTAGAAAAGATTAGATGGAATTGGAACGACATCAAAGCACTATCTTCAGTAGATGACACCTCGTGTGCTCAAGTGCTGACCAAGTTTCCCTTGCTATTCGAACTAAGCAGTGGCAACTTCACAGGCGCCAAGGTACAGATCCACCTTGGCCCCGATGCACGGCCCATTCATCACAAGGCTCGGGCGGGTCCGTACATGATGAGGGAGAAAGTCGAGATCGAACTGGACAGACTCTAACGTGAAGGAATCATATTGCCAGTCGAGTTCAACGAGTGGGCCAGTCCAATTGTTCCGGTGTTGAAAAGCGATGGCACGGTCAGAATTTGCGGAGACTACAAGGTTACGATTAACCGTGTCTCACTACAGCACCATTACCCATTGCCCAAGGCGGATAACCTGTTCGCAACATTAGCGGGGGGGGAAGTCGTTCACCAAGTTGGACCTAACCTTCACCTAACATGACACAGGAACTGGCTGAATCTTCGAAAAGACTGACGTGCATCAACACACACAAAGAACTGTTTATATACCACAGGTGCCCTTTCGGGATTCGCTTGGCTGCAGCCATTTTCCAGAGAAACGTGGAGAGTCTGCTGAAATCAGTTCGGCGCACCGTTGTGTTTCAATACAACATCCTGATCACTGGTCGTGACACCATCGAACATCTATACAACCTGGAAGAGGTTCTAATCGCCGAGACAGAGTGGGACCCAGGCTGAAACGTTCCAAGTGTGTTTTCCTAGCGCCAGAAGTCGAACTTTTGGGGAGAAAGATTGCAGCAGACGGCATCAGGCCCACATACTCAAAGACAGAGGCCATCAAGAATGCACCCAACCACAAAATGTGACGGAGCTGCGTTCGTTCCTGGGACTCCTCAACTATTTCGGTAACTTTCTACCTGGGTTGAGCATGTTGTTGGAGCCTTTGCACATGTAGCTACATAAGAGTGACGGCTGGGTTTGGGGCAAATATCAAGACACAGCCTTTGAGAAGGCCAGGAATCTGCTATGTTCAAATAAGTTACTTGTACACTATGACCCATGTAAATGTTTAGCTGCTAGCTTGTGGCGCCTCATCGTATGGGGTAGGCTGTGTGTTACAGCAAGCCAATGTATCAGGCAATCTCCAACCAGTTGTATACGCATCTAGAAGTCCATCTATGGCTGAAAGAGCCTATAGTATGTTCGAGAAAGTGGCGTTAGCATTTGTATATGGGGTTAAGAAAATGCACCAATACCTATTTGGACCGGTTTGAGCTTGAAACTGACCACAAGCCGCTCATTTTGCTGTTTTCAGAGAGCAAAGGTATAAATACCAATGCTTCGTCCCGCATCCAAAGATGGGCACTAACATTATCCGCTTATGACTGTTATCATCTGCCACAGACCAGGCACTGAAAACTGTGCCGATGCTCTCAGCTGGCCACCATTACCTACCACTGGGGTCGAAATGGCGCAACCTGCAGACGTGCTACTGGTCATGGATGCTTTTGAGAGCGAGGGGTCACCGACACAGCTCGCCAGATCAGGACCTGGACCAGCCAGGATCCTGTGCTATCATTAGTAAAGAGTTGCATCCTAAATGGGAACTGGTCGGTCGTTCCTGGGGAATCGCAAGATGAAATTAAGCCATTTCACCGACGCAAAGATGAAATGTCCATCCAGTCAGATTGTCTCTTCTGGGGTAATCGTGTGGTTTTGCTAAAAAAAGGCAAGGAAAGGTTTATACGCGACCTACACAGTACCCACCCAGGCATTGTCGTGATGAAGGCAATTGCCAGGTCGCATGTTTGGTGGCCCGGCATTGACTCGGACTTGGAGTCATGCGTACATCAGTGCAACACTTGTTCGCAACTGAGCGATGCACCAAGGGAGGCTCCACTGAGTCTGTGGTCATGGCCCTCCAAACCATGGTCCAGGATCCACATAGATTTTGCCGACCCCGTTCTAGGAAAGATGTTTTTAGTAGTTGTGGATGCTTACTCCAAATGGATTGAATGAGTAATCATGTCATGCAGCACATCCACAGCCACCACTGAAAGCCTCCGGGCCATGATCGCCACCCATTGCTTGCCTGACATTCTTGTCAGCGACAATGGACCGTGTTTCACCAGCTCGGTATTCAACGAGTTTATGACCTGCAATGGCATCAAGCTTGTCAGGTCTGCTCCGTTTAAGCCTGCGTCTCCCGGTCAAACAGAGTGGGCAGTCCAAACAATCAAGCAGAGCATGAAACATGTGATGGTCGGCTCCCTGCAGACTCGTATTCTGCTCAGTTACCGGACGTGACCCCACTTGCTCACCGGGTTCCCCCGGCAGCATTGTTAATGAAGGGAGCCCTCAAAACCAGGCTCTCCCAAGTCCACCCAGATCTTAATGATCACGTGGAAACCCGGCGACACCGGCAGAACATGTACCATGATCGCGCGGCTGTTTCACGTGACATTGATGTTAACGACCCTGTGTTTGTCCTGAATTACGGTCATGGTCCCAAGTGGGTTGCTGGCACTGTTTTGGCCAAGGAAGGGAATAGTGTGTTTATAATCAAACTGTTAAATGGCCAAATGTGCAGAAAGCATTTAGATCAGACTAAATTGCGATTTACTGACAACCGGGAATGATTTGAAGAGGGCATCACCATCGACGATCCACCAACACACACCCAACCAGCAATCAACCGAGCTGTCAATCACGAGGATGAACCCACCATTCCTGACAGTCCGGTCAGACCAGCCGCGGTGCAGTGCAGCAATAGTCTGGCCAACTCACACACGCCAGGGTTTGAAATTAGATGATCAACCAGGGAGCGAAGGGCTCCAGATCGCCTCAACTTGTAAATAACTTGTACCGAAGATTTTGGGGAGGGAGTGATGTTATGTATGTAACTATGTAATACTTGCCACCAGAGGGTGTGACTGTTGGAGTCCTAATAGTCACCTGCACACATGTGCAGGGACAGTATAAAAGGTTGGCTGCCATGTTGTTTAGGCACTCTGGAGTTGTAATAAAGAAGACTAAGGTCATACTAAGTTTAGCTCACAGTACTCAACCTCATGGAGTTCTATACACAACAGTTCGGACGCTACATCTGACCTCAGTGCCTCGGGCTTAGGAAGAAATAAAAATCAGCCAAGGTTTCCCACAGCTGATTGCTAACCATTGACTTCTCCTGGAGTGTTTGGTTATGTGGATGTCAGGGGAGGGAACAATTGGGCCTGGCTGTCACACCCTGCATGGTGAGAGACCCTGTCAAAAATAACTATCTGGACTCGGACATGATGAAGGGTCATTTCGGGTATTTATCAGCATCTCTAGCACCCTTGAAGCTGTATCCCAGTAAACATTAGGAGAAGAAAAAAGGGAGAAACCACAGACTTAAGCAAAGAGGCTCAGGGACCATTACAAATAATAATGAAGGAGGTCATCCTTGTTTTTTTGGAGTACAAGAATAAGGAAGTCTTGCGACAATTGTGCAAGACTTTGGTGAGACCACACCCAGAGTACTCCTTATCTGAGCAAGGAAATACTTGCCTTAGAGGCAGTGCAACAATGATTCACTAGATTGATTCCTGGGATGAGATTGGGTTGGGTCTATACTCTTGGGAGTTTAGAAGAATGAGACGTGATCTCATTGAAACATATAAGATTCTGAGGGGGGGTTGACAGCGTAGATGTTAAGGTTTTTGCCCCTAGCTGGTGAATCTAGAAGTAGGGGGCAAAGACTCAGGATAAGGGATCAGCCATTTCAAACTGAGATGCAGAGGAATTTCTTCACTTAAAGGTTGTGAATCTTTGGAATATTCTACCCCAAAGGGCTGTGCGTGTTGAATCATTGAGTATATTCAAGGCTCAGATAGATAGATTTATGGAATTGAGGGATATGGAGATTGGGAGGGAGGGAAAGTGGAGTTGAGGTTAAAGATCAGCCATGATCTTATTGAATGGCAGAGCAAGCTCACTCTTGCTGCTAATTCATATGTTCTTATGTTTCACATCCTGCATTAGAGAAGAAATAGGCTAACCCATAAATTAAGAATTCCACTTTTGGAGTGAGATCAAGGTACCTTTCCTTCTCTTCGCGCTATGTGGGCTCTGAACAAATATGCCTGAGCCCCCTGCCCCCCACCCCTACATTTCCAGGTTCCAGTCATTTAAATGCATAATGAGAATGTGCTGGGTTACCCAGCATCTGAGATTGGGCAGGTGGCCATTATAGAGAGGAACTTCATATGCTGTTGCCTTCAGCAGCTTAAAGACACATTGCTTGTGTTTTCAAATGTTTTGTTCCTTTGGAAATTGCCTGAAATATCAGACAGCTCTTTGGGGAGAGCTGGGTACCCTGCTTTGAAGATGAGGCAATTAAAACCTTGCTGCAGGAGATGCCACTCAGCAGGGACCTCAGATTTCCAGGAGATGGCCATCGGGTCTCCGAGACTGTGCAGAAAAGAGCATGGAAATATTGTCCAGAGGAACATGGCTGCAGTGTAGGGAATCATTGCATCATCTCGGGGTACTGCTAGATCCAACAGTGCCAGCTCACATTTATGCACTGTACTAACTGTTACTAGCAGCTGCTCTTCTTCCTTACCCAAGCATTCCTCCACTTTAATTCTATCATCCTAAGATACTTCATTTTGTACTTTCCAGCATCTCTCTTATCAATAGAAGGCTGCCCTGGTTAACCCGTTACCCTTCACCTGGCCCCCCATCATGTGATCTTACTCTGCCTCGATCCATCCACCCTGGGGTATTGAGATAGTTGGTTCGAGGTTCCAAAGATTGGGTCACCCACAGACTACATGAGTCAGAGGCAGTAAAAGTGATCCAGGAGGAGAAGAAAGCACCTGGTGAGGGTGCCTCCGCCCATAGCTGCTGAGGCCAGTTGACCTCACCCTCGGACCCAGTGGTCTAAATGGAAGGATGCTTTTGGAGTATGTTCTGGTCATTGGGCGATGTGCCTAGCAGTCTCTGAAGCATGCAATGAGACTAGATCTTCCTCAAGTTGTCCTTGAAGAGTGGGAGCACCTGACACCAGCTCTGCTTCCTGGTTTGAAGATCATTATGTCCTCAAACTGGGCTCCCGACGTTTGGCCCCACAGAAAATCCAGGTGGTACAGCATAGATCAACTGAAACCAAGGCCTTCAGTAGGTGAAGTGAGAACTAGGCCCCCTCCATCGATTAGGACACTTTGGGGTTTTCCCACTACTTCCCCACGAACCACAGCCAGGCTTCAATTGGTGGTTCTGGAGAATATTAGTTGGAGGGGCATCTGGCAGGGAAATGAGCCAGAATACTGCTCCACCTCCCTGAAGACATTTGCATACAGTGCGCAGGAAGGGTGCAACCAGTGACTGTCTCAGCGAGAGCGGGAAAGGAAATTAAGGTTAGGGTGGGAAGGCAGTGGTAGGATTTGCCTCCTGATTTTATCATTTTGTATTTGTCGGCTTTTAAAACAAATTTAGCAATTTCACCACAGAAATTGACCAGTAATAAATATATTTTTTAAAATTCTGGGATGTGGGCGTCGCTAGCAAGGCCAGCATTTATTGCGCATCCCTAATTGCCCTTGAGAAGGTGGTGGTGAGCTGCTGCCTTGATCTGCCGCAGTCCGTGTGGTGAAGGTACTCCCACAGTGCTGTTAGGGAGGAAGTTCCAGGATTTTGACCCAGCGACGATGAAGGAACGGTGATATATTTCCAAGTCAGGATAGTGTGTATCTTGGAGGGGAACTTGGAGGTGATTGTGTTCCCATGCGCCTGCTGCACTTGTCCTTCTAGGTGGTGGAGGTTGCAGGTTTGGGAAGTGCTGCCGAAGAAGCCTTGGCGAGTTGCTGCAGTGCATCTTGTAGATGGTACACACAACATTCACGGTGCGCCGGTGATGCAGGGAGTGAATGTTGAAGGTGGTGGATGGGGTGTCAATCAAGCGGGTTGCTTTGGCCTGGATGATGTCGAGCTTCTTGAGTGTTGTTGGAGCTGCATATCCAGGCCAGTGGAGAGTATTCCTGATTTGTGCCTTGCAGATGGTGGAAAAGCTTTGGGGAGTCAGGAGATGAGACACTTGCCGCAGAATATCCAGCCTCCGACCTGCTCTGATTGTCACAGTACTTATGTTGCTGGTCCAGTTAAGTTTATAGTCAATGGTGACCCCCAGGATGTTGATGGGGGATTCGGCGATGGTAACGCTGTTGAATATCAAGGGGAAGTGGTCAGATTCTCGCTTGTTGGAGATAATCATTGCCTGGCACTTGTGTGGCATGAATGTTACTTGCCACTTATCAGCCCAAGCCTGAATGTTGTCCAGGTATGCTGGCGTAGACTGCTTCATTATCTGAGGAGTTGCGAATGGAAGTGAATACTGTGCAATCATTATCGGACATCCCTACTTCTGACCTTATGATGGAAGGAAGGTCATTGATGAAGCAGCTCAAGGTGGTTGGGTTTAGAACACTGCCCTGAGGAACTCCTGCAGCGATGTCCTAGGACTGGGATGATTGACCTCCAACAACTACAACCATCTTCCTTTGTGCTAGGTATGACTTCAGGCAGTGGAGAATTTTCCCCCTGATTCCCATTGACTTCAATTTTGCTAGGGCTCCTTGATGCCACACTCGGTCAAATGCTGCCTTGATGTTAAGGGCAATCACTCTCACCTCACCTCTGGAATTCAGCTCTTTTGTCCATGTTAGGACCAAGGCTGTAATGAGGTCTGGAGCTGAGTGGTTCTGACAGAATCCAAACTGAGCATCGGTGAGCAAGTTATTGATGAGTATGTGGCGCTTGATAGCACTGTCGACGACACATTCCATCACTTTGCTGATGATTGAGAGTAGACTGATGGGATGGTAATTGGCCGGATTGGATTTGTCCTGCTTTTTGTGAATAGTTTTCACATTGTCGGGTAAATGCCAGTGTTGTAGCTATACTGGAATTACTTGGCTAGAGGCGCGGCTAGTTCTGGAGCACAAGTCTTCAGCGCGACAGCTGGGATGTTGTTGGGACCCATAGCCTTTGCTGTATCCAGTGCGCTCAGCCGTTTCCTGATATCACGTGTTGTGAATCAAATTGGCTGAAGACTGGCTTCTGTGATGGTGGGAACCTCAGGAGGAGGCCGATATGGATCATCCACTTGGCATTTCTGGCTGAAGATGGTTGCAAACGCTTCAACCTTGTCTTTTTCACTTGCGTGCTGGGCTCCGCCATCATTGAGGATGGGGATATTCATGGAGTCTCCTCCTCCTGTTAGTTGTTTAATTGTCCCTCACCATTCATGACTGGATGTGGCAGAACTGCAGCGCTTTGATCTGATCCGTTGATTGTGGGATTGCTTAGCTCTGTTTATAGCATGCATGTCGTCCTGTGTTGCAGTTTCCCCAGGTTGCTGCCTCATTTTTAGGTACGCCTGGTGCTGCTCCTGGCATGCTCTTCTGTGCTCCTCATTGAACCAGGTTTGGGCCCCTGGCTTGATTGTAATGGTAGAATGAGGGATATGCCGGGCCATGAGATTACAGATTGTGGTGGAATACAATTCTGCTGCTGTTGATGGCCCACGGCGCCTTATGGATGCCCAGTTTTGAGCTGCTAGATCTGTTCTAAATCTATCCCAATTAGCATGCTGGAAGTACCACACAATACGATGGAAGGTGTCCTCAGTGTGAAGTCGGGACTTTGCCTGCATAAGGACTGTGCGGTGTTCACTCCTATCCATGCTGTCATGGACAGATGCATCTGCGACAGGTAGATTGATGAGGACGAGGTCAAGTAGATTTTTCCCTTGTGTTGATTCTCTTACCATCTGGCACAGACCCAGTCTGGCAGCAGTGTCCTTCAGGAGTCAGCCAGCTCAGTCAGTAGTGATGCTACCAAGCCACTTTAGGTGATGGACATTGAAATCCCCCACCCAGAGTACATTCTGTACCCTTGTTACCCTCAGTGCTTCTTCCAAGTGTCGTTCAACATGGAGGAGTACTGATTCATCAGCTAAGGGAGGGCAGTAGGTGGTAATCAGCAGGGAGGATTTATAAAGCCGTGAGACTTTATGGGGTCCGGAGTCAAAGTTGAGGACTCCCAGGGCCACTCACACCCGACTGCATACCACTGTGCTGCCATCTCGCTTGGTGATGGAGGAATCTGGGACATTGGCTGAAAGCTATGATTCTGTCAGGCTGTTGGTTGACTAGACTGTGGGACAGCTCTCCCAATTTTGGCACAAGTCCCCAGATGTTAATGAGGAGGACTTTGCAGGGTCAACTGGGCTGGGTGTCTCGTTGTCGTGTTCGAAGCCGGTGCCGAGTGGTTTGTCCTGTTTTATTATTATTGTTGTTTTCTGTTGTGGTTTGTTACAACTGAGTAGCTTGTTAGGCCATTTCAGTAGTCACATCTTGGCCAAACTGAGTAAGGACAGCAGATTTCCTTCCCTAAAGGACATTAGTGAACCAGATGGGTTTTTACAATAATTATGGTCACCATTACTGACACTAGCTTTTTATTCCAGATTTACATTTTTTTTTAAGCTGAATTTAAATTCCCCAGCTGCCGAGGTGGGCTTTGAACTCACGTCTCTGGATTATTAGTCCAGGCCTCCGGATTACTAGTCCCATAACTTAACCACCATGCTGCCGTTCCCATTCTTGCACCTAACCTTTTGACATAGTTCTGTGGCTACAGAGTGTAAAGGGTTGCCCACTTTTTACAGTCATCTCGTCAAAATTCACTTCTGGAACATGGCATCTCTTTTTTAATAGTGATAACTAAAATGCTAATGTGAAACAAAGATGATATTGTCTTGTGTTACCTTGTTCTTGTTGCCGAGATGGCATAATTCAGAGGGTTTGCCTGTCTGATTGTTTCCATTTAAGCATTCCATTCTATAAGACTACTTACCGCTCTGCCAACAGGTGCCAGAGAAACCCATTTAGTAGCAGATTGACATGAAGTGTATGTCAGATAGTGTGAATGGATATTGAACAGCAATCTTATTCCCACTGGCTCTTGACTTAACCCCTGCAGATCAATATAGCACTATTTGCTCTTGCTTGGTGAGGGGTGAGGTTGGAATGGAAAGGTGATGCATGAGGTCGGTATATTCTCAGATCTGCAGTTGATTTCAATTTTTAGAGATTTCCGGGTATTTCAGAGTTTGGGTCAACAATGTAGGTATTTTCACTGCAGTTTATCAACATTTGAACTCCATTCATTTACCACTTCTAACACTTCAGCACAATTCTACAGTGATCTGAGTGCAGATACTTGAGCATTGATGGGTTTTGGTTGTGTTCTTCAGTTGACCTTCTGCCCACAGGCCACGTGCTCCTAGAACCAGTCTCAAAGTGAAATACGATAATTACTGAAACTAATGTCTTTTAGATTTGCCTATCTACGTGCATTAGAATGATTGATTTCTTGATTTTTTTTTAGCAATCTGTTATAGAATTAACCCTTTGAAAACTACAGGAACATCACCGCATCACATCCAAAAATGAGTATCAGTTACATATACACTTTTGTTTTAGCATGAATTATAACGTTGTTTTATTCCTTGGATGATTTCATCTTTTGAAGTTCCAATACGTTAAGCACTGCATGTCTTTAAGAATGTGGATTTAGTATCCGGGGATGCTTAGGCTAACTGCAGTAATGGGGTGGGGTTATGGTTTGATGGAAGGAGGGACTTTGTGATCCTTTGCCTTGTTTGCCCATAATCAATTGTGTCTTGCACGAATAACTTAAAGCTTTTGTGTCATCTGTTGTCTGGCTTTCAGCAAGAGGGCAGGCAACTTAAATTTTGAAGACACGAACTGGTTTTGGCTTATAGCATATTGTTCAAGCACTGTTTTAGGCAGCTACTAGAACAAAAGCTTAATGTTATGATTCCTCTATAATTTCTGGAAGAAGATTAATTCAAAATATCACATCCGATTCACTGTCTTGTTTTCTGATTCCTAAATGTACAGCTCTATGAGCAGGACCTGATATCACCAGTGTTTACTGTCATCTGCTTTCTTGCTGAGAAGTAATTGTCCATGGACAGGTACAGATGAATGTTGGATAGATGACACAGTAACATAAATCCTCCCACTTCTACTTTGTATGCGGATTAAAAGGGAAAAGCTTGAATTTCTTGTATTTTGACCTTCTGCTGCACAAGCTGAGGAGTTAACTTCATTTGCTGTGACAAATATAATTGGTGTCATTTAAGATTTCACAATCAGATGCAGGTGACCTACTCAAATTCCACAGCTTTTCCCTGTGGGAAAGTGGAGGAAAATCTGTGCTTTTCAGTACACTTTATTCAGTCACTGTATGTTAGGTTCATTTTAGTATGTTCAATTCAGTACAACTCAGTATCATGTCTTAAAATCCATAGCAGCGTGTATTTAAACCATTAATTATGTATTATATCTTTTTCACTTAAGAGGTGTGTGGAGTTGCCGAGTTTATGAGGCAATAAATAGCTCACTTGCTTAATGTGTGACTAAACCAGAGGTCATGCCATTTATTAGTACAGGAGACAATTTCAAATGTACATAACTATTATATTTCATGAAGTTGCGCTTGAATTTACGCAATTGAAATTGTAGCATAAAGCAAGAGTTATAAAGATGTGTTCCTAATATGTTGATGCTGCAGTTTGGTGGGGGGAGGTGTGGAGGTGGGGGGAGGTTAGCGATCAGCAGCTGGTTCTGTCAGGTTTCTCCTCAAATTTCCTTTGCACATTGGCAATTTCTGACGGAAGTGAGCGTCGGCGCTTCTTGCAGCCACCACCAGAAGAGCGGATCAAGATGGATAATGTCATCTGTCAGCTTTGCTTCCATTATCCCCAATGATGAGTGCGTCTGCATGATACAGGTAATATTTGCACGCCAGGGCCAGACCCTAGGAGAAGTCGGGTCCACAATGGTCTTAAATGCTGCTCAATTGCTGTTGCAAAAGCAGCAACTTTAAGTTACTCACATATATGATTCTGAGCGTGATTGACAGGGGAGGTGCTGAGAGGTTGTTTCCCCTGGCTGGAGAGTCGAGAACCAGGGGGCATAGTCTCAGGATAAGGGGTCGGCCATTTAAGACCGAGATGAGGAGGAATTTCTTCACTGAAGGTTGTGAATATTTGGAATTCCCTGCCGCAAAGGGCTGTGGATGCTGAATCCTTGAGTATATTCAAAGATAGATAGATTTACGGACACTAGGGAAATCAAGGGATATGGGAAACACAAATGTACATAGCTATTATATTTCATGAAGTTGTGCTTGAATTTACGTAAGTGAAATTGCAGCATAAAACGAGAGTTACAAACATACTAACAATGACGGACAGGTAAAGACTATCTGGTCCATCGAGCCTGTCCCATGTCATAAAGATGTATTCCTAATATGTAGATGCTGCAGTCCGGTGGGGAGGGGTGGGGGGCAGGTGGGGAGGGGAGGGGAGATGGTGGGAGGTTAACGATTCTTGTGTTCAGAAAGTGGAATTGAGGTTGAAGATCAGCCATGATCTTATTAAATGGTGGAGCAGGCTCGAGGGGTTGTATGGCCCACTCCTGCCCCGAATTCTTATGTTCTTATATTCTTAAAAATGTACTGTATTTGTGACTATTCTGGCATGAATGACTCCTCCTTTAAATTCATTTGCAAGTTTCTGCTTCAAAATTCCTGCCCCCTACTAATGCAGCCCCGGTAATGCAGCCAATCAAGTGGGTGTTTGCACACCGCCCCCTGTACAAGTGGTCTGATGCCACCATTTGAGACAGGGTAAGGGCAAGTAGATTGACAGCTGGAAGATCAGCACCACCACTCTTCCAGTGGCGGAGTGGACCCCAGGAATTTTGCACCTTGTGTGTTAACTGGGCAGAGGAAGGAGACTAACAACATTTCTGGATCAGTGCCAATTCTACCTGACTCCAACAGAATTATATGGTGTATATGAAGAAAACAATCATGCACTGCAGAATAAAGGAAAAGTCTGATCACTTTATCTCATTTCTGATTGTCTCAATCCTCCTGAAGTATTACACGTTTTTTATGTGTTTTATTCAATTCTACATATCATTTACAGAATCTTACATTTAAATTGAGTGCTCCCAACAGGATCTGAATTAAATCTATCACAAAATAAAATTCAGTCTCTCCTTTAATTTTGTGTAACCATTCTAGTTCAGCTAGTTCCTGTTTCCAAGCTCTGCATTTATTTTGGCAGTGATCTATTTCGAGACATTTTTACCTCCAGCAGTGCAAGTACATAGATCAGCACTGAATGGCTGATTGTGACTGTATGAAACTCATCTAAAAATGATAAGTGGAGTAGATAATTGGAAATTGAATATTATACTTGCAGATTTCAATTAAATAACAGCAGCTACTGGAACAATCTTTTACAATAGAAAAGTTGTTGTAAAACCAGCGGGAAGCTCAAGTTTCACTCCAATCAGAAATCTATTGATTAATATTAAAGGAGAACTGAACTCACAGGCACAAGTCATTTTTTTTATTACATTACTTGCACTTCTCTTCATTAAATTATCATGAATGTTTCTTGTTCTTGTCAGAATTATTTGGTGTTCAATCTCTCAGCCAGCTAGGTATTCATCGTATTATCTTTCCATTCACCCTCCCCAAACCCAACAAAAAGATTCAATAGTTCAACAGGATTAATATCACAGAGTCGGCCTCTGGACAGGAACTGTTATTTCACTGCCAACTCGTTGGCCCATTTTTTTCGAATCAGGATTATTTGGGAAAGAGCCAGAGTAACCACATGTCATCTTTGTCACATACGCAAGTGATGTGATTGACAGAATTTACAACGTTTCTGTTATGTATGTATGTTAATGTATGTACTGTAACATTAGACCACTGAATGTACCTTCATCCTGTATACACCATATCTGTACCACCAGAGGGTGCTACTACTGGAGATCTAAGGGTCACCTGTACACTGCAGGTAACCAAGTATAAAAGGGAGCTCACCTCTTGGTGTCCTCACTCTAGGAGCTGCAATAAAGGACTAAGGTCACTACAGTTCAACTACTATACCCTTTCTCGTGGAGTCGTTATTAGAGTGCTTGCATATACTACAATTGGTGATGAGGTTATGAATTTCCACGCACAATATGTCTAACCTAAGTAACTTCCAATAATTCGCTGATGGGGAAGATTGGGATGCCTTTGTGGAAAGGCTAGAACACTTTTTCATCGTGAACGACCTGGCTGGGGACTCACCGATCTCACTGGTGGACAAGCGCAGAGCCATCCTGCTCAGCAGCTGTGGGCCCAATGTCCATGGCCTTGTCAGGGACCTGCTAGCCCCAGCGAAGACGACAACCAAGACCTATGCGGAGCTCGTAATTATAATACAAAACAATTCAAACCTAAAGAGAGCATCCTCACAGCCAGACACTGGTTCTATACCCACCAGCGGCCCAAAGGCCAAGAAATTGCTAAATATGCTGCAGATCTGAGAAGATTGGCTGCACCGTGTGATTTTGGTGACCATCTCACCGAAACACTAAGGGACATCTTCGTTATTGGAATCGGCCATGAGGGCCTCCTCCATAAACTGCTCTGTGGACACTACGGTCACCCGGCAGAAGGCAATCAAAGTGAGCCAGGCCTTCATGATTTCGGTCTGCGACTCCAAAAGGATGATGACTCATACCCAGGACTTTAACCCGACGAGTACAGTGAACCGAATGGCACCTTTCAGAGGCAAGACTGCTGCCCCGAGTCCTGCAACCCTGAGTCCGCCACATGGGGGCCAACCGGCTAGCCACGTGCTGGCGCTGTGGAGGAAACCACAGAGCCCATCAGTGCCGATACAAAGACTAGACCTGCAAAGGCTGCAACACCAAAGGTCACCTTCAGCAAATGTGTAGAAGAAGTTTTACTCACCGAGTCGCTGAAGAGTTGGCTGATCACCTGGGCTCCAGCACTGATGAAGACGAAGCGGCTCAGCCCTTGGAAGAGGTGTACGGAGTGTAGACAAGCTCCACCGAGAGTTTCCCGTGGAAAATGGAAGTAGAAATCAATGGTGTTCCAGTCTCGATGGAGATCGACACAGGGGCGAGCCAATCGTTGATGAATCAGACGGCCTTTGAGAAACTCTGGGACAACCCCGCTAAACGACCCAAAATGTCCCCAATCCAGATGAAGCTGCTCACCTACACAAAAGGCACCATCCCAGTCATTGGCAGCATGGAGGTCCAGGTGTCCCATGGCGGCGTGATGCACAAGCTTCTCTTGTGGGTCGTTGCCGGTGATGGTCCAATGCTGCTGGGGAGAAGATGGATGAAGCAAATCCACATCTGTTGGAGCGACGAAGGGCTCCAGGCCCCGGTGATCGACATCCTACATGGCCCCAAACTTGGATCCATCGCAACACCTGAAAATCCTACCGTCCGACTCGACTACGCGGCGACGACACAGACTGCACAATTCAACGGCGAGATGATCCAACCTGAACGACCAGACCTCACCCTCCGGGCTCCAGTGGCAGGACTCCAAGGGTAGAAGATCGGCGCAGAAGGTAGATTCCCAGCGTCCGTGGCAGAACCGGGGGAGAAAAGGATCACCGCAGCCTACCTCATGGAGAGAAAGAAGATGGCGCCCGCACCACGAGGCGAAGCATCTGAAATGAAGATGGCCGTGACCAGACCATGAGGGGCAGCATTGAAGGAGCAACATGTGTTACCGAGCGGCGAACCGGATTGGGGTAAAAATTAAGATCCTCTTAAAGGAGACCGGCAACCCAAAACAATTAAAGGGACAGTTCCACTCTTGGCACAGTGATGCCGGTGACACTAATGATAAAAGTATAATTTATGAATGCAGGTATATAAATGTACTGTTGAACGGTGATGCCAGTAATGCTAATGAGAAAAATGTAATTAATACTCCAAAAAGTGATGTAAGTGACAAAATTGTATTGTTGAACAGTGATGCTAGTAATGCTAACGAGACAAATGTAACTAACAAAGGCAAGTATCCAAATGTAACCATGCACAAAGATACTGATAGTACACAAGAAAGCATTGTAACTGACAAATGTGAAAGTGTAAAAAGAAATAACAATGTCGCGTCGGCTAGTTGTGCTCGGAGCCAATGTATCATATATGCTAATGATAGAATGAGAAATGATACCGGGTTCTACATGTATACTGACAATGCCAAAGGAAACCCCCTGTGGGAAACACCCAGATCCAGTGGGCTACCTGATCATGTATCCTGTGCTTCCAGGACGAATGTGATGCCCCAGGGAGGGTTCATACACACCCAGTGGAAGTATACCCACTGCAGGGACAGTGGCACAGCCAACATCACTGGCAACCTGCCCCAGATCGGCCCTATCCCCCCTGGCCACCAGAGCCAGCACCAGGAGCAAGAGACCAGTACCCTCCAGTTTTCCCGGTGGGACCTGGGATGACCAGAATTCCACCACCATGACGGGCAGCAGAGCGACCCTATAGCCCCCAACGGAGGACAAAGAGGCCACACCACTTTGTGGCTCTGCCCACCAGTAAGCGCCCTCACCTACCCAATCAACAATATATGTACCTTACCCATAACAACATGTACTTGCTCCACCACTGCTGAATCCTCCAACAGTGACATACCCACATGGTCTATGTATGGGCGGGGGAGGGGGAAGATGGATGTGTGCAGCCATGAACACATGGATGACACCCGGCACCTACACAACCCTCACCACAACCCCCTACCATCCACCACTGATCACCTCCTCATGTCATGGCAATAAGAATGTGGAAAAGACTTAGGGGGGAGTATTGTTATGTATGTATGTTAATGTATGTACTGTAACACTACACGACTGAATGTACCTTCACCCTGCATACACCATACCTGTACCACCAGAGGGTGCTACTGCTGGAAACCTGAGGGTCACCTGTACACTGCAGGTAACCAAGTATAAAAGGGAGCTTACCTCTTGGTGTCCTCACTCTAGGAGCTGCAATAAAGGGCTACGGTCACTACAGTTCAAGTACTATACCCTTTCTCGTGGAGTTGTTATTAGAGTGCTTGCATATACTACAGTTTCAATATTTGGTTGGCCAAATCTTCTTTCATTGATCACTAATACTTCTCCTTGAACATAGTGCACCTTTTAAAAACTCTGGAATCGAATTTCCTCACCTTTCGGGACTCATGGCGTGAGCAGTAGTGTAAAATTCCTCCTCCATATAATCCAGGCTCACGATTTCCCACCAGAAGTAACGACGGCAGCAGGAGGTAATCACCTACAAACAGAGGGTGGGGAGGCAAAAACTAATGAGATGTAACTCATTTCCTGATGTTACTTGATACATTTTTCACCGTTGTGTGACCCAACACAAAGAACACTGGTATGAAACAATCTTCTGCAGTGTTAGATGGCAACAGAAAGGATGGAAGTGAATGTAAAGAGCTGAAGAAGGTATTGGCAAAATGATGTCAAACTTTCAGGTGTGAACCATTTCACTTGTAGAGACAACTAAACTGCTGATCATTGCAGAATTGTTTTGTGTTATGTAATAAACACAGAAATGTTGCATGCGGCAACATCTATGCATATCCCTATGCAGCAGGGAAGGCAGAACTGGTCAACAAATTGAGCAGTTGCAAATCAATGATATGGAAAAAATATAAGTATAAAGAATAAAAGAAAGACTTGCATTTATATAGTGCCTTTCATGACTACCGTACATACCGAAGCGCTTTGCAGCCAATGAAGTACTTTTTGAAATGTAGTCACTGTTGTAATGTAGGAAATGTGGCAGCCAATTTGCACACAGCAAGCTCCCACATACAGCAATGTGAGAATGACCAGATAATCTGTTTTAGTGATGTTGACTTAGGGATAAATAATGGCTAGGGCACCAAGGATAACGGCCCTGCTCTTCTTCGAAATAGTGCCATAGGATCCTTTCCGTTCACCAGGTAGAGCAGACGGGGCCTCGGTTTAATGTCTCATCTGAAAGATGGCACCATCAAACAGTGCACCACTCGCTCAGTACTCAACTGGAGTGTCAGCCTAGATTTGTGTGCTCAAGTCTCTGGAGTGGGACTTGAACCCGCAAACTTCTAATTCAGAGGCGAGGGTGCTACCCACTGAGCCATGGCTGACACACACCACACAAACATAAGGAATTACGATAAGAAAATTCAGGCCACTGGACAACAGAAGGAAGAGCTCTTTTGTTTAAAATTTAAAAAAAAAATGCATTATAGTTTTAGGGCAGCAAGGAAAACAAAGTGACTGAGTTACAGGCTCTACTTGTTTCAAAAAACCAACAAATAGAGCACCAATTTTTCAGATGAGATGTTAAACCAACAGTCTGTCTGTTCAGGAGAATATCAAAGAATCCATGGCACTATTTGAAGGAGATCAGATAGTTCCTCTAAAGTTCATCCCTCAACCAACACCAGCAAATTAATTCATTAACTGGTCATTCATTTCATGTTGCTATTTATGAGACCTTGCCGCACACAAGATTGTCGGCTGCTGTTGTCACTTATTAACCTGGTTCACATTTGCAGACGAGCCACTTCGGTGAGATATTAGAGGCTGCTAGCACCTGCGGAACTGCACCTCCATATAAGGCTGTACCTCAGGAGAGGGAGGCTAAATAAGAATAAAATATCTGTGCTGTTGAGGAATCTGATACAGCACAAGAGCAATTTACAGGTAAAATAGATCTCAGAAATATCCTTACAAAGAATTGGAAAATGTAGGCCTTTTGGGAGCAAAATGATACTGCAGATAGTTTTTACTTTTTACACTGTTAATATTTTATTAAAATTGTTGCATACGCACTCCTTTGAAGTTAATTGTGGTTCATAACTTTGTTTGTTTATGAATATATTTTGTGACAGGCATTTATTCTATTTTTAATGTGTTACAGTATTGCAGTATCAGTGCTACATGAAAATGCGTAGGCTGCATATGCAAGCAGACATTAATAGTGGTGGGAAAGGGGGAGCTCAGTGACTCATCCATTAGTGCTTTAGCATGTTACACAAGCAAACTTGGTAAGGGCCCTCATGGTCACTCAGCATCCATTAAGTATGCAGCAAGGGATAATAGCATACATCACAGGTTAAAGAAAAAGGCGATTACACAGGGCATTCAAGCTACTTCATGCATTTACAGTTTGAAGGTATAAATTTTAATATGTCCCTGGACCTATATGGCCAATTGATTTCGAGAACGATGATCTAGATATTTCAGATTCTACTCCCTTGTCTAATTATCAAAGGTTGCAGTAAAGCACGTAATGTACAAATACCAGAGTATTTGTAGGCTAAATAGGATTCTGTAGTGCCTGTTTTTTAGGTGCTACATGGCAACATATCACTCGACAATGAGGTCTGAGATGCGTGTGCACACTTCCGCGACAACTGCGCAGGACGTCATCTTGGTAAAGGGATTTGCGCGAGTGCAGCAAGGGATAATAGCATACATCACAGGTTCAAGAAAAAACGCTGGCAGCATGCAGAGCAGGCAGATTATGACGTCAGTGTGCAATGTGGATTTGAAGCCAGCGCTGCCATTTTCAAACTCCACACTCCAGCCAACGACCTGTCTTAACCTCACACAGCTGAACATGATGTTTACCGGAATGAAAGACCCTCCCCAACCTGCACTATTTAAAGAATATAAAAACATAACATAAGAAATAGGAGCTGGAGTAGGTCATTTGGCCCTTCGAGCCTGATCCGCCATTCATCAAGATCAGGGCTGATCTACTACCTCAACTCCACCTTCCCATATTATCCCCATATCCCTTAATTCCCTTTGTTCCCAAAAATGTATCGACCTTTGCCTTGAATATACTCAACGACTGATCATTCACCTCTCCATGGTAGAGAATTCCAAAGATTCACAACCCTTTGAATGAAGACTTTTCTCCTCATCTCAGTCTGAAATGGCTGACCCCTTATTCTGTAACTGTGACCTTGTGTTCTAGATTCCCCAGCCAAGGGAAACATTTTCCCAGCATTAACTCTGTCAAGCCCCATAAGAATTTTTTATGTTTCAATTCGAGCACCTTCTTCTAAACTCGAAGGAATATAGGCCTACTCAATCTCTACTTGGAAGACAATCACCTCATTCCAGGAATTAGTCTAGTGAACCTTTGCTGCACTCCCTCAAAGGCAAGTATGTCTTTCCTTGGGTAAGGAGACCAGAACTAGACACAGTACTCCAGGTGTGGCTTCACCAATGTCCTGTATAATTGTAGTAAGACTTCTTTACTCTTATACACTAATCACTTTGTAACAAAAGCTAACAGACCATTTGTGTTCCTAATTGCTTGCTGTACCTGCATGTTAACTTTCTGTGATTCATGTACTCAGGTCCCTCTGCGTGCAAACATTTCCCGGTCTCTCAACATCCAAAAAAAATTATGCCTTTTTGTTTTCCCGACCAAAGTGGATAACTTCACTCTTCCCCACATTGTATTCCATTTGCCATGTTCTTGCCCACTTAGTTAACCTGTCTATGGGCTAGAATTTGCACAGCACCTCTGCTCGGTTTCTCGGCGATGTTGGTCGGTTTGGACGAAAACCAGGTCGGCGAAAATTTGCATCAAGAGTTCCGTCGGTGGTTTTGAAATACTGCCGGGGAGCAGACCGCCGCCGTGCACCATCCAAAAACCACTATCACCTGATTTTTGACTCAGCGGTGACCCGTAGGTAACTAGAAAAAAATCACCACGAGAAGCGGTGGGAGCTGGGCGATGGGTAAGTAGCCCTGCAAAAAAAGGTAAGTTATTGAGTTTTTAATAATTATTTTTAAATTCTTTTACAGTGATTAAGGTGAAAAGACTGAGAATGTTTTCTGATTTTTTTATTTTATGTTTTTGGAAAATTTATTTTGTGTGTTTCCCCCCCTTCTAGGCCCAACCTGCAGCCTCGGTCTAAATTTTAGTAATTACCGCTCATTTGTTAAAGAACTGCTCAATTGGCCCAAGATTCCGTTTTCCGCCAGGAATCGTAATGTAAGGTCCATTTTTTTTCGCCGGGCGGAATCTTTTCCTTTTTTTGTGGAATTTTTCATTCGCGGTAATTTTAAAATCTTACCGGTAGTTTGGACGGTAATCCGATGTTGGCAGATTTTTTTGAAATTTATATCTCTCTGCAGCCTTTGCGTCTTCCTCACAGCTTACTTTCCCACCTGACTTTGTATCATCAGCATGGTTGGATACGTTACACTCAGTCCCTTTATCTAAGACATTAATATAGATTGTAAATAGCTGAGGCCCAAGCACCAATCCCTGCGGTACACTGCCAACCTGAAAAAGTATCGCTTAGTCCTACTCTCTCTTTTCTGTCTATTAACCAATCCTCAATCCATTCTAATATATAACCCCTAATACCATGGGTCCTAATTTTGTGTAATAACCTCTTGTGTGGCACCTTAATCGAATGCTCTTTGAAAATCCAAATTTACTACATCCACTGGTTCCCCCTTATCCATCCTAATAGTTATATCTTTGAAAAACTCCAACAGATTTGTGAAACATGATTTCCCTTTCGTAAAACCATTGAACTCTGACTAATCATATTATGATTTTCTCAGTGCTCTGTTGCCACGTCTCTAATAATAGATTCTAGCATTTTGCCTACTACTGATGTTAGGCTAACTGGCCTATAGTTCCCTGTTTTTCTCTTCCTCCTTTCTTAAATAGTGGGGTTATGTTTGCTACCTTCCAATCCTTAGGGAATCTAAGCAATTCCGGAAGATTATTACCAGTGCAGCCACTATCTCTGCAGCTACCTCTTTTAAAACCCGAGGATGCAGGTCATCAGGTCCAGGAGATTTGTTGCCATTTAGTCCCATTAATTTCTCCAGTACTGTGGGGTCGAAATTTGGTTGATAACGCATGCTGATAACACCGATGTTAGGTGTTAACTGGGAGTCAGGTGGCTGAGAGTGGCGCTCGGTGCTGTTCACGCCTGACGTGAAATTCGCTTAAAAATTTTTCGGGGCGTACCACCAGCTAACGCCAGGGAAATCATGATGTCAGTACGCGTGCAATGCCTCCTTGGCGCCTCTCTCGCCACATTCACCATTGTCACCTTATGTAACGGCTGGCGTCCATGACATCTGAAAAAGTTGGACTGCACAAGGTGATGAACAAAATTGGCTGCGTTATTTAAAGGGAGTTGCAGCCGGTGCTCAGAGGTCTCGGTCAGTGCTGCGTTTGATGCTCGCACAGAGAGTAGGGTGTTGGTGTCGCACTACTGCTGACTTGTCAGATTGACGACTAGTATCTGGGACACATTGGCTGCCATCTTGGCTAACTTTGAAATCTTTATCTCGCTGTGACCTGTGCCAAGTGATGGGGGCAGTGATGGCACACCATGTCGTCCTGCGGTTCCGACTTGAAAGGCGCTGGCTGCAGAGACAATTTATGGCAAATGTGGATCCTCTCCAGAGGTGACACCCCAGATGGTGGAGCAGGAGGCCCTACACATGCAGCGTTTACCATCCTCATTACTCTTATCTTGAGAAGTCCGAGTAGCAGTGCTGAAGAAGGCTGAGGTTCTGCAGGGAGGTGGTTACGGAGCTTTGCAACCTTCTGCGGACATACCCGACAGCTGACACAGGCACTAGGACCTCACTCTCAGTGGCAGTGAAAGTGACAGTAGCACTCACCTTCTATGATACCGGCTCCTTCCAGTCTCCTGCCGCCTATGTATGCAACATTTCTCAGTTTGCAGTACATTGCTGCATTCGCCAGGTGACCGACGCTCTCTACGGCTAACGATTTGACTACATCAAGTTTAGCATGTCAAGGCAAGACCAGACCAGGATGAGTGCACCCATGCCTTTGCCAGGCTAGTGGGCTTCCCCAGGGTTCAAAGAGCCATCGATTGTACGCATGTGGTATTGAGGGCCCCGCCCCACAATGGAGAGATCTTTCGGAATCGCAAGGGATTCCACTCCCTCAACGTACAGCTGGTCTGCGATCACAGGCAGGTGATCTTCGCTGTCAACTCAACATATTGCTACACACCTTGCAGCCCTCCGTCTTAAATAATCAGTGATTTATCATTTGAACAACCCAAACTTGCTTTATTATAAACATAAATCATGTGTGGTGAAAACATCTACAAGACAACAACATTACCCATCTCTGCCTCCCCCAACACCTCTGGGTCAAAAGCTCTGCTAACCCCACTCTCTGATGACGCAGCCTCCTGCGAGAGGTCGAAGGAGGTATTGTCCTTCTGCTCCTTCTTGTCCTCTGGGTCGTCGCCACCATCTGCACCCGTGGAAGGCACCCGAGAAGGCCCCGGTGGATCTGGCTGCTCACCTGAAAGCCCAAACACAGAACAGCAGCCCCCTGCAGGGGAGGAAGTCAGGAGCGGGAAAGGCAATCATGAATGTCAGTCTCATGGAAATAGCTGGACGTTGATGGTGTCGGGGCCAAGTGTCCTGTAGGTCGCTGCAAAGGAACTCAACATACCGTCACTGTCCCGAGGGGGGTTGGCTGCACCCACCGCCATCGCATCAACTTGCATGCCCACTAGGGCAGAGATCCCGTTCCTCCAACGGACTGAGCACTTGGAGGTCTGGTTCCCCTCCAACAGTCCGCATTTGCTCCCGTCAGTTGTGGGCGAGCTTTCGCTGTAACATTTAACAGAAAGTCGGTGTTAGAGGCCTTCTAGCCGTGTGTCCCAAGAGCCATACATACTTTAATACCATTTATTCTATGACAGTCTTCACAGCTTGATGTAACTAGCATTTGTGGCATCGACTTGCTGTGGCAGTGCTTGAATTAGGGTGAGAGGACCTCACAGTAATGGGGAGCTTGCTGTCTTGGACACACATATGAAGACTGAGGAGTAAACAACATGAGGGGTGGGTCTGCAGAACTAAGTAGCAAGGTTAACAGCGCATGTAGGCCCTTGCAGTGGGAGAGGCTGCAAATTGGAACCTTGACTGTGGTCTCACCCACTTAGAGCATGGATTTCCAAACACGACATTGAGCAGAGAGTGCACATTGAGGTCAGAGCATAGTATGTTGAAGTTTGAAAGTAAAGATACTCACCCTCACTATCTGTGTCGGGTCGTTCCACTTTTTGTGACATTGCATCGATGTCCGTGGCACCTTGTCACTCGCGGACACTTGCTCTGCTGTCTCCCTCCATAGCCTTTGGTATGTTTGGGGTTGGGGGACTCCTCCCAGCCTCTGTCTTCAGCACCTGGCAACGCTTCTCCAGGGCATCAACGAGTGTATCGACTGCGGCGTCCATGAACCGATGGGCACGCTGATCTGCTGCTGCTGGGTCTGCCATGCTCACGCTCTGAGTGAGTGCATAGGAAGTGAATATACCCATGAGGAGTCGAGGCACCCAATCAATGTCTCAATGCAATCCAGGTGGCACCACTATATCTGTGGCACAGCTCCAAATGATACCCAAGTCCCAGATGTTGAGCCCATGCTTAACGCCCCACTTAGTGCAGCATAGCGCCTCCAGGTAAGTGTGCAACGCCATGATTTAATGCTCCTATCAATTCTTTAGGGATCAACACCGAATTTTGCATTTGGGGAGTGTGCCTGAAGCGATGCGTTAAAAATTTCTCTCGTGGTGACACACATCAAAAATGGCGGGACCAAATTTTGACCCCTAGGTCTTTACTGATACTAATTTCTTGAAGTATCTCATTCGCTCTAGAACCCTTGATTCCCTATTATTTCCGGAATGTTTTTTTGTCCTCTGTGAAGAGAGATACAAAGTATTTGTTTAATGTTTCTGCCATTTCCTTATTGCACATTCTAATTTCTCCTGATCATGAACTACAGGTAGTTGCAGGATTATTTCTTCTGACTGCTGAGGATATTGTACTTGTTTTTGGCGTTTTCCTAAACTTGGCTAAAGTTTGAATAGTCTACAGAGAGTGGTCTTTCTAGTGCTGAAATACTTTCCCGTTCATTTGACGGCTTGTGCTGAAACAAGTTGCTTACAGCCATGGGTGACTTGGTCGGCTTTCCTCCAGGAATTAAGCACGACTGGGAGAATGAAGAGGGGCCACGCAGAGTAGGATAAGCTGCTAGAAGGGGGAGGAAGATGGGGTTAGGGCTCTCAGCAGGAGGCCAAATCAGCCGATGGTCTTTAGGGTGCAATTCTCTTACTTCAACTTCAGCGAAGACCAATGCATGAGATGTCTTTGCTTCACTAAAGGGGTCGTGACTAAAATCTAAAGGGGCAACTGCTGCAGCCACAACTGCAAGCTCAAAGCAGGGCAAAGACCACATTGCCTGTGGTTGACAAGATGACTGTGGCTCTGAACGTGCATGCGTCTGGCTCCTTTCAGCTGCTGCTGGAGATATAAGCAGCATCTCGCAGTTTGCTGTACACTGCTGCATAAGGGAGGTCACTGAGGCTATTGATACACAGAGAGACAGCTTCATCTCATTCACTCTTGCCAGAGACAAGCAGGTGGAGTGAGCACAAGGATTTGCATGGATTGCAGGCTTTCCCATGGTGGTGAGTGCCAATAACTGTATGCACATTGATTTGCATGGATTGCAGGCTTTCCCATGGTGGTGAGTGCCAATAACTGTATGCACATTGATTTGCATGGATTGCAGGCTTTCCCATGGTGGTGAGTGCCAATAACTGTATGCACATTGATTTGCATGCACCTCACGCGAACTCTGCCAATTTCATGAACTGAAAGGGATTGCACTCCCTCAATGTGCAGCTGGTGTGTGACCACAGGCAGCGCATCATACAGGTCAATGCACAGTGTCCTGGCAACAGTCATGATTTTTTCATTCTGCAGCAGTCCTCTGTGCCACCTATATTTGACCCACCATGGCAAGTCAAGGATGGTTACTGGGCAACAAGCGTTATCCACATGACATGGCTCATGGCTCCAGTCTGGAACCCACGCACACGTGCACAACGCACTTACAATGAGAGCCATGCTGCCACAAGGAACTTTATCGAGCACATCATCTGTGTCCTAAAGCAACATTTCCGCTGTCTGAGCGGGTATCAGAATTTGTGGTAGTATGCTGCATGCTGCACAATCTCACACAATCTGAGGGAGATGTGGGATGAAAGAAGGAGGATTAGGCATGCAAATACCCTCATCATTGATCACTTCAGCCCCGTCAGTGATGCTCTTTCCCACGTGGCCAACATTATCTGTTTAATGGGCTTTAAACATGCAGGCACACTTGTCCCCCTCCAGTCCATTCCTGCTGCCTCTTATTATGCACCAGCATCTTCTGCAAGAAAGAGGGAAGTATGTCATTGAGTGTCCTGTAATATGTTTGGGCGATGCGGCTGTCATGGTTGAATAGCTGCCAGTGTATCCCATTTGTGAGTTGTGGGTGTGAAGCTTGCAACCATGCTAAGTGTGTGAGGGTGAGGTAAAGTATTTGAGTTGAAGGGTTGAGTACTGATTGATAGGGATTGTTGATAGGTGAGTGATGGGGGTGTAGAGAATCAAGCCGTAGATGAGGCTGGTGGTGCAGTTGGTAGGATATGCCATTTGAAGATGCAATCAATCACCTTGGCAAACTATGTCAGATCATTAAACTTCTTCCTGCAATGCATCCAGGTTCTTGGAGCAACACTCCTGGCATTGACCTGCACTGCTACTTCTTTTCACTACCTCCTGAGCATATATCTGGAGGGCATCCTGCACACCCTGCAGATGCAGGGACCTCGATTGGCAGGTCAGAGGCATCCGGGGTCAGTGGTGGGTTGCGACCCTGCTTCTGGCTCCAGCCCGCACAGTGAAAAGAATCTTCCTAAGAGTGGGGTTTTTAAGCCCTGTGAGGTCCCGGACAATTAAAGTGAAGCAGGTCTGATGATGTCATTTGATGATGCGACACCAGCCAGTTTCCTTAAAGTGGCCATGGCCACATTGATTTTGACAGGTGTGCTGTCAGTGTACTACAGCTTTGACAAACACTGCACCTAGGCTCTCCCATCACTCCCTCCAGATGCTTATGAAGAGAGTCGCAGCACGCAGAGAACTTACCTTCCCTTCCAATGATGGAAGAACCCTTCCCAGGACACTAATGCAGCCTGGTTGCACATTGCACAGAAGGGCACAAGCAGGGATATTGTCAGAAAGAGCTGTCTGCAGTGGTGCAAATCTTTCAATGATCTCAGTAGATCACGAAACATTACTGCAAAACCACACTCAACCTCATCCTGCTGTGCCACTTATCACATCCCCATCACTCTGCATTCCCTACCCTACTCCTGCACATCCGTACTCACACCAACTTACCTTGCACCTCCACCCATCCCTCTCTCTATATCTACATCATCACCTCCCCATCTCACTAGCCACACCTCACAGTCACCCTCGTCCTAGTCCAGTCATACCAACTAACAATACACAAGGATAGACACTTGGGTCTTTTAGCCAATGTTCATGTCGAGTTTCTGCTAATGTGTTGTCAAACATTGAAATCTTTATTTTCAACATTTTGCCTTGTTGGACAGATTTATGTGCACCTTTGGAAGTGGCTTAGTGAGTTGCAGTGAATGGTGAGGCATAAGGGTACCCCGACAATGGTGATGAGTGTGAAAGGAATGGTTTGGGCAATGCAGGGATGCATTATGGTGCTGGTGTGGGGTGGTGCTAAACTGGCACATCATGTGGCAGCCAGGGTGCACAGCATCAAGTGAAGTAAATCTGGCCATGGTGAGGCCATCCCTGGCATCCCGGGCAGCAATGTGGTCGGGTGCTGATGCCCTGTGTCCTGTGCAGGATCAGGTGATTGTGGAGAGGTTGGTGGTGTTGTTCGAGATGCTGGTGTGTTTAGTGATTTTGGTGTTGGGGCTGATTGTGGTGGGATTCTAAGGACCAAGGTGAGATTTTTTCAAGGGCACCGATGCTGATGGAATAGAAGACAGTTGAAGTTGAGAAGACGGAAGCAATCTGTCAGTGGTGAGAGAGGTTGCTCCAAGGAGGTGACAGTGAATAGAGAGTTCACTGCAAGCACTTCCAACCTGCATACAGCTCAAAAGTGTCTTCCAAATCCTGAAGGCTTCAGCTTCTGAGATTGGAAAGTGAACAGCTGTGAAATGGTAGCTGTTATACCACTTTTGCAGCTGTCAACTAATCAAAGCAATGGGGAGTCATTGAGAACCCGACACACTTACCTGACTTGTTCTCCGAGGGATGTGAACCATGTAAACAACTTGTAAAAATGGTAACTACCTTGTAAAATTATTTAAAAATAGCTTTCAAGTACTTCTTAATCATGTTAATTAGCTGGCCTGCCGCTTGGTGATGGATCTGTGAACCGCAGCCAGACCGGAACTTTGGAAGCTTACAAAGAGGCCACTTCAGAGCGGGATCATGCCAGGCAGTCAATCACGGCCATTTTGATCGTGGGCTTGCCTCCAAACCCACACTCGCAGGGCTGGTAAGATTCCGGCCAGGATGTCTCTCCTTCTTTCCAGATCTTCCACCAAAACCTCCAGTGTATTGTCAGAAAACCTTGGTGGCCATTCTCTCACATGTACTGCCATTCTTCAAAGTATCAAAGCACAGATTCAGTTTCAAAAAACTCTCGCCACTTCTAGCAGCCGCCATGCACCTCCCCTTTAAGAGGTGCAGGCTCCCTTTAAATAGCGCTAGTCGCCCACGATATCCTGCCCGCTGCTGATGCGTGCAGCCAATGAACAGTGCGGGTAGTGCTGATTGCATGCAACCCCAATTTACCGTGCTGCTTGTAACACTGTGGACGGGCAAGGGTTAATTGCGCACCATGATCCCCATGCCTGTTTTCGGGGATTACCCAATTTTAACCCCTTTTTTTTCACCATCCAACTCAATTTAGATTCAACTTTTGTTCTTGTGATGCAAGTCATCTTTTTTTTCATGAAACCATGGGCTAGAATTTGATCAAAATCCGCCACGGCCGGATTGCTGTCCAAAAAACCGCTAAGATTATTCCCGCCGGCAAAAAATTGATTAGAAATGGGAAAAATTCTGCCTGGCGGGAAAAATCGGTCTTACACACGGATTCTCAGTGGAAAACGTGATCCTGGTCAAATTGAGCGGTACTTACTCTCGATAGGAATAGGAATAGCGCAATCAAGCAGACGCAGCATGGATTCATGAAGGGGAAATCATGTTTAACTAATTTACTGGAATTCTTTGAGGATATAACGAGCATGGTGGATAGAGGTGTACCGATGGATGTGTTGTATTTAGATTTTCAAAAGGCATTCGATAAGATGCCACACAAAAGGTTACTGCAGAAAATAAAGGTACGCGGAGTCAGAGGAAATGTATTAGCATGGATAGAGAATTGGCTGGCTAACAGAAAGCAGAGAGTTGGGATAAATGGGTCCTTTCCGGGTTGGAAATCGGTGGTTAGTGGTGTGCCACAGGGATCGGTGCTGGGACCACAACTGTTTACAATGTACATAGATGATCTGGAAGAGGGGACAGAGTGTAGTGTAACAAAATTTGCAAGTGACACAAAGATTAGTGGGAAAGCGGGTTGTGTAGAGGACACAGAGAGGCTGCAAAGAGATTTAGATAGGTTAAACGAATGGGCTAAGGTTTGGCAGATGGAATACAATGTCGGAAAATGTGAGGTCACCCACCTTGGGGGAAAAAAAACAGTAAAAGGGAATATTATTTGAATGAGGAGAAATTACAACATGCTGCGGTGCAGAGGGACCTGAGGAATCCCAAAAAGTTCGTTTGCAGGTGCAGCAGGTAATCAGGAAGGCGAATGGAATGTTCACCTTCATTGTGAGAGGGATGGAGTACAAAAGCAGGGAGGTCCTTCTGCAATTGTAGAGGGTATTGGTGAGGCCGCACCTGGAGTACTGCATGCAGTTTTGGTCACCTTACTTAAGGAAGGATATACTAGCTTTGGAGGGGGTACAGAGACGATTCACAAGGCTGATTCCGGAGATGATATTTTTTATATCAGTAAGTGAACTGTAACATTGTTATTACCAATTTAAGGGTATCTAAGGTTAAGACATGGCAGGAGAGCTCGGTCACGTGATATGCTCCTCCTGTACCATGTGGGAACTCGGGGACACTTCCGGTGTCCCTGGGCGCTACGTGTGTGGGAAGTGTATCCGCCTCCAGCTCCTGACGGTCCGCGTTGCGGAATTGGAGCTGAGGGTGGATTCACTCTGAAGCATCCACGATGCTGAGAATGACGTGAGTATCACGTGTAGTGAGTTGGTCTTACCGCAGGAGAAGGGTCCACAGCCAGATAGGGAATGGAAGACCAGCAGGAAGAGCAGTGCAAGAAAGATAGTGCAGGGGTCCCCTGTGGTCATCCCCCTGCAAAACAGATACACTGCTTTGAGTACTGTTGGGGGGGATGACTCATCAGGGGAGGGCAGCAGCAGCCAAGTTCATGGCACCATAAGTGGCTCTGCTGCAAAGGAGGGCAGGAAAAAGATTGGGAGCGCGATAGTGATAGGGGATTCGATGGTGAGGGGAATAGATAGGCGTTTCTGCGGACGCAACCGAGACTCCAGGATGGTATGTTGCCTCCCTGGTGCAAGGGTCAAGGATGTCTCGGAGCGGGTGCAGGACATTCTGAAATGGGAGGGAGAACAGCCAGTTGTCGTGGTGCACATTGGTACCAACAACATAGGTAAAAAAAGGGATGAGGTACTACGAAAAGAATTTAAGGAGCTAGGAGCTAAATTAAAAAGTAGGACCTCAAAAGTAGTAATCTCGGGATTGCTACCAGTGCCACGTGCTAGTCAGAGTAGGAATCGCAGGATAGCGCAGATGAATACATGGCTTGAGCAGTGGTGCAGCAGGGAGGGATTCAAATTCTTGGGGCATTGGAACCGGTTCTGGGGGAGGTGGGACCAGTACAAACCGGACGGTCTGCACCTGGGCAGGACCGGAACCAATGTCCTAGGGGGAGTGTTTGCTAGTGCTGTTGGGGAGGAGTTAAACTAATATTGCAGGGGGATGGGAACCTATGCAGGGAGACAGAGGGAGACAAAAATGAGGCAAAAGCAAAAGACAGAAAGGAGATGAGGAAAAGTGGAGGGCAGAGAAACCCAAGGCAAAGAACAAAAAGGGCCACTGTACAGCAAAATTCTAAAAGGACAAAGGGTGTTAAAAAAGCAAGCCTGAAGGCTTTGTGTCTTAATGCAAGGAGTATCCGCAATAAGGTGGATGAATTAACTGTGCAAATAGATATTAACAAATATGATGTGATTGGGATTACGGAGACGTGGCTCCAGGATGATCAGGGCTGGGAACTCAACATCCAGGGGTATTCAACATTCAGGAAGGATAGAATAAAAGGAAAAGGAGGTGGGGTAGCATTGCTGGTTAAAGAGGAGATTAATGCAATAGTTAGGAAAGACATTAGCTTGGATGATGTGGAATCTATATGGGTAGAGCTGCAGAACACTAAAGGGCAAAAATCGTTAGTGGGAGTTGTGTACAGACCTCCAAACAGTAGTCGTGATGTTGGGGAGGGCATCAAACAGGAAATTAGGAGTGCATGCAATAAAGGTGCAGCAGTTATAATGGGTGACTTTAATATGCACATAGATTGGGCTAGCCAAACTGGAAGCAATACGGTGGAGGAGGATTTCCTGGAGTGCATAAGGGATGGTTTTCTAGACCAATATGTCGAGGAACCAACTAGGGGGGAGGCCATCTTAGACTGGGTGTTGTGTAATGAGAGAGGATTAATTAGCAATCTCATTGTGCGAGGCCCCTTGGGGAAGAGTGACCATAATATGGTGGAATTCTGCATTAGGATGGAGAATGAAACAGTTAATTCAGAGACCATGGTCCAGAACTTAAAGAAGGGTAACTTTGAAGGTATGAGGCATGAATTGGCTAAGATAGATTGGCTAATGATACTTAAGGGGTTGACTGTGGATGGGCAATGGCAGACACTTAGAGACCGCATGGATGAACTACAACAATTGTACATTCCTGTCTGGCGTAAAAATAAAAAAGGGAAGGTGGCTCAACCGTGGCTATCTAGGGAAATCAGGGATAGTATTAAAGCCAAGGAAATGGCATACAAATTGGCCAGAAATAGCAGCGAACCTGGGGACTGGGAGAAATTTAGAACTCAGCAGAGGAGGACAAAGGGTTTGATTAGGGCAGGGAAAATGGAGTACGAGAAGAAGCTTGCAGGGAACATTAAGGCGGATTGCAAAAGTTTCTATAGGTATGTAAAGAGAAAAAGGTTAGTAAAGACAAACGTAGGTCCCCTGCAGTCAGAATCAGGGGAAGTCATAACGGGGAACAAAGAAATGGCAGACCAATTGAACAAGTACTTTGGTTCAGTATTCACTAAGGAGGACACAAACAACCTTCCGGATATAAAAGGGGTCAGAGGGTCTAGTAAGGAGGAGGAACTGAGGGAAATCTTTATTAGTCGGGAAATTGTGTTGGGGAAATTGATGGAATTGAAGGCCGATAAATCCCCAGGGCCTGATGGACTGCATCCCAGAGTACTTAAGGAGGTGGCCTTGGAAATAGCGGATGGATTGACAGTAATTTTCCAACATTCCATTGACTCTGGATCAGTTCCTATCGAGTGGAGGGTAGCCAATGTAACCCCACTTTTTAAAAAAGGAGGGAGAGAGAAAACAGGGAATTATAGACCGGTCAGCCTGACCTGTGTAGTGGGTAAAATGATGGAATCAATTATTAAGGATGTCATAGCAGTGCATTTGGAAAATGGTGACATGATAGGTCCAAGTCAGCATGGATTTGTGAAAGGGAGATCATGCTTGACAAATCTTCTGGAATTTTTTGAGGATGTTTCCAATAAAGTGGACAAAGGAGTACCAGTTGATGTGGTATATTTGGACTTTCAGAAGGCTTTCGACAAGGTCCCACACAGGAGATTAATGTGCAAAGTTAAAGCACATGGGATTGGGGGTAGTGTGCTGACGTGGATTGAGAACTGGTTGTCAGACAGGAAGCAAAGAGTAGGAGTAAATGGGTACTTTTCGGAATGGCAGGCAGTGACTAGTGGGGTACCGCAGGGTTCTGTGCTGGGGCCCCAGCTGTTTACATTGTACATTAATGATTTAGACGAGGGGATTAAATGTAGTATCTCCAAATTTGCGGATGACACTAAGTTGGGTGGCAGTGTGAGCTGCGAGGAGGATGCTATAAGACTGCAGAGTGACTTGGATAGGTTAGGTGAGTGGGCAAATGCGTGGCAGATGAAGTATAATGTGGATAAATGTGAGGTTATCCACTTTGGTGGTAAAAACAGAGAGACAGACTATTATCTGAATGGTGACAGATTAGGAAAAGGGAAGGTGCAACGAGACCTGGGTGTCATGGTACATCAGTCATTGAAGGTTGGCATGCAGGTACAGCAGGCGGTTAAGAAAGCAAATGGCATGTTGGCCTTCATAGCGAGGGGATTTGAGTGCAGGGGCAGGGAGGTGTTGCTACAGTTGTACAGGGCCTTGGTGAGGCCACACCTGGAGTATTGTGTACAGTTTTGGTCTCCTAACTTGAGGAAGGACATTCTTGCTATTGAGGGAGTGCAGCGAAGATTCACCAGACTGATTCCCGGGATGGTGGGACTGACCTATCAAGAAAGACTGGATCAACTGGGCTTGTATTCACTGGAGTTCAGAAGAGTGAGAGGGGACCTCATAGAAACGTTTAAGATTCTGACGGGTTTGGACAGGTTGGATGCAGGAAGAATGTTCCCAATGTTGGGGAAGTCCAGAACCAGGGGTCACAGTCTAAGGATAAGGGGTAAGCCATTTAGGACCGAGATAAGGAGAAACTTCTTCACCCAGAGAGTGGTAAACCTGTGGAATTCTCTACCACAGAAAGTAGTTGAGGCCAATTCACTAAATATATTCAAAAGGGAGTTAGATGAAGTCCTTACTACTCGGGGGATCAAGGGGTATGGCGTGAAAGCAGGAAGGGGGTACTGAAGTTTCATGTTCAGCCATGAACTCGTTGAATGGCGGTGCAGGCTGGAAGGGCTGAATGGCCTACTCCTGCACCTATTTTCTATGTTTCTATGAGGGGGTTACCTTATGATGATAGATTGAGTAGGCTGGGTCTTGACTCGTTGGAGTTCAGAAGGATGAGGAGTGATCTTACAGAAACATTTAAAATAATGAAAGGGATGGACAAGATAGAGGCAGAGAGGTTGTTTCCACTGGTCGGGGAGACTAGAACTAGGGGGCACAGCCTCAAAATACGGGGGAGCCAATTTAAAACCGAGTTGAGAAGGAATTTCTTCTCCCAGAGGGTTGTGAATCTGTGGAATTCTCTGCCCAAGGAAGCAGTTGAGGCTAGCTCATTGAATGTATTCAAGTCACAGATAGATAGATTTTTAACCAATAAGGGAATTAAGGGTTATGGGGAGCGGTTGGATAAGTGGAGCTGAGTCCACGGCCAGATCAGCCATGATCTTGTTGAATGGCGGAGCAGGCTCGAGGGGCTAGATGGCGTACTCCTGTTCCTAATTCATATGTTCTTATGTTACTCAAAATTTAGTCTGAAGCTGCGAGTTGGGCCTCGGGAGGGGGGCAAAGCACAAAAAATATTTTTCCAAAAAACAAAAACAACAAAAATCAGAAAACATTCACAGGACCCTTCTGCACTGAATCGCTGCAAAAATAATTGAAACAAAAACCTTTTACTTACCTTTTTTTGCAGGGTTTCTTACCTACTGCTGATCAAAGGGCTGCTCCGGTTAGTTTCTCATGGGCGGTATTTTTTCCTTCAGCTACGGAACACTGCTACCACCAAACTCGGGCGCTGGCCGTTTTTTCAGTCTTCCATGCCAGCGGTCCGCTCCCCAGCGGTATTTCATAACCGCCGGCGGAAGACTTTGACGAAACTTGCACCAGGCGGTTTTCAAGCAAAAAAACAGGAATACCGCCGAGAAACCGTGTGGAAATGATGATGAATTTCTAGCCCAATGTTTTTTATTTTAATGTTTTAGCCCTCTGAGCAAAAATATCTGCAATAGCTATTTGGCATCTTGTACACAAATGTTTCTGTCTCTTTCTTCTTTTCTCTTTCATTCCCTCTCCCTCTCCTTCTGTCTCTATAACTATCTCTCTTTTCCGGCCTTTTCTCATTCTTGTTCTTTCTAACATACATCTTTTGTATTTTCATTGACTCACTTGCTTCCCTTCCCTCCCCCAAAAGTGTTCATGCAAAGAATGCTGACAAGTTCAGCAGAAATGAAAAGCCCGAGGCTGCTCCCATTACTGTCTTTTTGGCCAACTCATCCTGCTTGAATCCCAGTAAAAGTTATTCCCCAAATATGCCAGGGATGAAAATTTATGTAGAGGTGCAGATCATACATTGCATTATTCAGCAACCAAGAGTAGCAGCAGTAACAATCTACATTTATGTACAAGGGGCCAGAGTTGGAAAAACACACAGTTCTCAGATGCTTGAAGTGCTGGAGAATGTTGGAGACAGAGATGGGCAAGGCCATGAAGGTATTTGAACACAAGGATGACAATTTTAATTTTGACAGGTTGGGGGCCAATGTAGATCAGCAGAATGGGGTAAAGGGTGAGTGGGATTGGTGCAGGGTAGGATATGGGCAGCAGAGTTTTGGATGAGCCAAAGTTTTCGGAGTTTATAGAGGGTAGAGGATGGGAAGCTAGCCAGGAGATGGGCTGAGGCAGGGGTGGAGTCAGGCGGCGTTATGGAGGTGGAAGTCGGTGGTTCTTTGCGATGGACAGGATATGGAGTTGGAAGTTCAACTTGGCATCAAGTAGCAGGCCAAGCAAACAGTCTGGTTCAGCTCGAGACAGTAGCCAGGGAGGGGAATGGAATCAATGGTGAGAATATTGAGTTTGTGGTTGGGTCTGAAGACGATGGCTTTAGTCTTCCCAATGTTTAACAGGAAGAGATTGCAGCTTGTCCAGGACTGGATGTAGGATGAGCAATCTGACAGTACAGAAACAGCTCGAAGAATTACGAAAAGTGGTATAGCTGGATGTCATCAGCGTACTATGTAACTTGACCCGATGTCTTCCGATTATGTCACCAGGGGCAGCATGTAGGTGAGGAAGAGGAGGGGCCAAGGATTGATCCTTGCAGGAATCCAAAGCAAATGGTGCAGTGGTGGGGATAAAAAAGCCATTGGTGGAGATGCTGCGGCTATGATTAGCTAGGTAAAAGTGGAACCAAATGGTGGCAGACCCTCGAAGATGAACAATGGAGATGAGGCGGAGGAGGAGGATGGTGTGATCAACCATGATAAAGCCATGCGAGGTCGAGAAGGAACAGGAAAAATCGTGTCCCATGGTCACAGGCACAGATGATATCACTTGTAACGTTGGTTAGGGCTGTTCTAGTGTTAGGGATTAAAACATGGAGTTGTAAGAAAGATGGGCATGAACTTGGGAGGTGACGACACATTCAAGTACTTTGGAGGAAAGGGAGGTTGGAGATGGAGCAATAATTTGCAGTAACACTGGAGTCGCAGGTGGGTTTTCTGAGGACAGGGATGGCTAATTTGAAAGGGATGGGGATAGTGTTGATCTGATACTGTATACGACTTCCAGTCCAATCCTAAGAAAAGCTTGGACTCTAGAGATGTTAACTTTCAAGATTTATTGAACATACACATGATTGCAAGCAAACAAATATGTCTATTATAGTTACATGTAGGATACCCATCGGGGATCAAGAGGGTCACCAATTCAAGCCAGTTCATACAATCATACAATCATAGAATGGTTACAGCACTGAAGAAGGCCATTCGGCCCATCGAGCCCGTGCTGGCTCTCTGCAAGAGCATCTCAGCAAGTCCCACTCCCTGCCCTTTCTCTATCGCCCGACACATTTTTTTCTTTCAGGTATTTGTCCAACTCCCTTTCTGAAAGCAGTGATGTAGTCTGCCTCCACCATCCTTTCAGGCAGTGCATTCCAGATCTGAACCACTCGCTGGGTAAAAAAGTTTTTTCTTACGTCGCCTTTGGTTCTTTTGCCAATCACCTTAAATCTGTGTCCTCTGGTTCTTGACCCTTCTGCCAATGGGAACAATTTCTCTCTATCTACTTTGTCCAGACCCCTCATGATTTTGACCACCTCAAACAAATCGCCTCTGAATTTTCTTTGCTGTAAGGAAAACAACCTCAGCTTTTCCAGTCTATCTACGTACCTGAAGTCCCTCATCCCTGGAATCATTTTTCGTAAATCTTTTCTATACCCTCTACAAGGCCTTCACATCCTTCCTAAAGTGCGGTGCCCACAATTGAACACAATACTCCAGTTGAGGCCGAACCAGTGTTTTAAACAGGTTCATCATAACTTCCTTGCTTTTGTATTCTATGCCTCTATTCATGAAGCCCAGGATCCCATAAGCTGTTAAGAACATAAGAACATAAGAAATAGGAACAGGAGTAGGCCATACGGCCTCTCGAGCCTGCTCCGCCATTCAATAAGATCATGGCTGATCTGATCATGGACTCAGCTCCACTTCCCTGCCCGTTCCCCATAACCCCTTATCCCCTTATCGTTTAAGAAACTGTCTATTTCTGTCTTAAATTTAGTTAATGTCCCAGCTTCCACAGCTCTCTGAGACAGCGAATTCCACAGATTTACAATCCTCTGAGAGAAGAAATTTCTCCTCATCTCTGTTTTAAATGGGCGGCCCCTTATTCTAAGATCATGCCCTCTAGTTCTAGTCTCCCCATCAGTGGAAACATCCTCGCTGAATCCACCTTGTCAAGCCCCCTCATAATCTTATACGTTTCGATCAGATCACCTCTCATTCTTCTGAATTCCAATGAGTAGAGGCCCAACCTACTCAACCTTTCCTCATGTCAACCCCCTCATCCCCAGAATCAACCTAGTGAACCTTCTCTGAACTGCCTCCAAAGCAAGTATATCCTTTCGTAACTATGGAAACCAAAAGTGCACGCAGTATTCCAGGTGTGGCCTCATCAATACCCTGTATAGCTGTAGCAAGACTTCTCTGCTTTTATACTCCATCCCCTTTGCAATAAAAGCCAAGATACCATTGGCCTTCCTGATCACTTGCTGTACCTGCAAACTATCCTTTTGTGTTTCATGCACAAGTACTCCCAGGTCCCGCTGTACTGCAGCACTTTGCAATCTTTCTCCATTTAAATAATAACTTGCTCTTTCTAACTGCTTTCTCAATCCGCTTGCCACCTTCAATGATTTGTGCACATATTCCCCATGGTCTCTCTGTTCATGCACCCCCTTTAGGATTGTACCTTTTATTTTCTATTTCCTCTCCTCACATTTTGATAGAAAAAATATCACTTCACACTTTTTTGTGTTAAATTTCATCTGCCACGTCTCCGCCCATTCTATCAGCGTGTCTATGTCCTCTCGCAGGCTATCACTATCCTCCTCACTGTTCACTATACTTCCAAGTTTGTGTCATTTGCAAATTTTGAAATTGTGCTTTGTACACCCAAGTCTAAGTTACTAATATACATCAAGCAAAACAGTAGTCCTAGTACCGACCATTGGGGAACACCACTGTATACCTTCCTCCAGTCCGAAAAACAACCATTCACCACTATTCTGTTTCCTGTCACTTAGCCAATTTCCTATCCATGCTGCCACTGACCATTTTATTCCATGGGCTTCAACTTTGCTGGCAAGCCTAGTATGTGGCACTTCGTCGAAAGCCTTTTAGAAATCCATGTACACCACATCAATCACATTGCCCTCATCACCTCTCTCTGTTACCTCATCAAAAAACTTGATTAAGTTGGTTAAACACAATTTGCCTTTAACAAATTCATGCTGGCTTTCTACATTTCTCCAAGTGTCGGTTAATTTTGTCCCTGATTATTGTTTCTCAAAGCTTCCCCCCTGCTGATGCTAAAATCTATAGTTGCTGGGTTTTCCTTTACACCCCACATTTCCAATTCTCCAGTCCTCTGGCACCACCCCTATTTTTAAGGAGGATTGGAAGATTATGGCCAGAGCCTCTGAGATTTCTTCCTTCACTTCCCTCAGCGTTTTAGGATGCATCCCATCCGGTCCTGGTGACTTATCTACTTTAAATACAGCCAGCCTTTCTAGTAATTTGTCTTTATCAATTCTTATCCCATGCAGTATCTCCTTTACCTCCTCCTTTACCATGTCTATGGCAGCATGTTCTTCCTTGGTGAAGACAGATGCAAAGCACTCATATTGTACCTCAGCCATACCCTCTGTCTCCATGCGTAGCTCTCCCTTTTGGTCCCTAATCGGCCCCACCCCTCCTCTTACAACCCGTTTACTATTTATATGCCTATAGAAGACTTTTGGATTACCTTATATTTTAGCTGCCATTCTATTATACCTTCTCTTTGCCCCTCTTATTTTATTTTTCACTTCTCCTCTGAACTTTCTATATTCAGCCTGGTTCTTAGATGTATTCTCGACCTGATATCCATCATACATGCTGTTGGGGTAAAAAGAAGACTTCTCTTCCTCAAGTTGGACTTCCTGATATAAGGAATCGATACCTGCCCACCCGTATAGCGACCACGGAATCACTCAGATGAAACCTTGGTTTAACCGGTTTTTATACAAGCATGCTAGGGATGGTTTCCGATGAACACTTCTTAGAACAAAGGTTTTACAATTACAGTTATACATTTTTTGAGGTGTGTGACCCTCCTACAAAACCACCGATTGGCCTACTGCTATCAGCGAAGTTACATTAATTTGTTGAACCTTATCATACAAGCTTTGATTGGTTCTCCCTATCTGTCCATCTCCCATGACATATCACTCTCCCGGAATGTGTTGTTCAGTAGTCTCAACTTTGCCTCAGTTCCTCATGCCGTGTGAAGTAGCCTTGCTTCCCAGGGTTTGCTATGCTTTTCGACTGTTGACTCTCCACTGCCCTTGGTGGATGTGTTATTCAGTACTGAATTTATGTTTTCATCTTCTATCAGTCTGTGCTAAGGGTCATTAACCATCAGGCTTTGCTAGATAGGAAGCTTTGCTGTTGCCCCTTCTTAAAACCCATTCAAGCATGCTATAAGCGTGCTTTGCATACATAAGTGAGTATTGCATACAATCTGTCAATTACAAACCCTACCATAAGGCAGAAGAACTCCCGATTCCTCAGAACCTCCTGATACTGATAAGCCCTACAATCTGGATCATGTATCAGATCCATTCACTACCTTCAGTATCCACTTTAGTGACCATCTTTTATCCCCTTAGACATCCTCATACACTGCTTCATCTTACTCTGTCTCTTTTGTCATCCAGGGAACTCTGACTTTACTCGCCCTACATTTCCCCATAATGGGAATGTACCTCGACTGTACCCGAACTATTTCCTCTTTAAAGGCAGCCCATTGTTCCACTACAGTTTTGCCTGCCAATCTTTGATTCCAATTTAGCTGGGCCAGATCCGTTCTCATCCCACTGAAATTTGCCTTCCTCCAATTAAATATTTTTACTCTGGCTTGCTCCCTATCCTTTTTCGTAGCTAATCTAAACTTTATGATCACTGTTCCCTAAATGCTCACCTACTGACACTTGCTCCACTTGATCCACCTCATTCCCCAGAACCAGATCCAGCAATGCCTCCTTCCTCGAGGGACCGGAAACATACTGATCAAGAAAGTTCTCCTGAACATACTTCAGAAATTCTTCCTCCTCTGCCTTTTACACTATTATTATCCCAGTCTATATTAGGATAATTGAAGTCCCCCAGTATCACTACTCTATAGTTCTTGCAACTCTCTGTAATTTCTCTGCAAATTTTCTCCTCCATATTTTTCACACTAGTTGGTGGTCTATAGAATACACCGAGTAGTGCAATGGCATCTCTATTATTTCTTAACTCTACCCAAATAGATTCTGTCCTTCATCACTCCAGGACATCCTCTTTATCCAGCACCGTAACATTCACCTTAACCAATGCAATCACACCACCTCCTATCTATCTTTCCTTCCTTATCTTTCCTGAACACCCCATATCTAGGAATATTTGGGGCTAGACTTTCCACATTGAAAAATAGTTCCGTTTTTGGCGCTATTTCCGATTAACGGTCGATTTTTTTAATGCCGAAATAGCAGCAAAAAAATAAGGACTAAGTTTCAACAAAAGTTTAAAAAATTTTGGCATAGCACTTAAAGCTCAGTTTTGAAGGATGGAGCTAAAATTGTTCGCGATAAAAATAATGTTCGTTCTGCACATGCGCAAAAATAGAAAAATATATCGCTGGTTTTACATGTGATGGGTGTGCCCCTGCATGCGCAGTACACTCCCTGGTCTGGATCAGTCATTTTTAAAGACCATTGTAACTTGCAGGAGATTTTTGAGTACTTCCACACAGGAGCTCCAAAATGAAAAATGGACGGTGAATTGGAAAGGAAAAGGGCCAGGAAGTTCACCCAAAACGCCAATGATGCCCTGGTAGGCGCTGTGGAAAGTTGATGGCAACAGATTAGCAGGAAGGGTGCTGGTAAACTGAAACCTGCAGCAATGGCTCAAGCTTGGGAGGATGTTGCAGAGCAGGTTTCGGCAGTGGGATCCATCCAGGGGGACAGCCAGCAATGCCGGAAGAAGTGGCAGGACTTTTGCCAAGTAGTTAGATCAAGTAATATTTTTATTTATGCATTACAATTACTTGAACTGTAAATGTGATTTTCTGTGTGAGCCACGACAGCAGAAGGCCTCTCTCTTAAAAATTTCTATTGCCATTTTTGCAGAAGAAGTCTGACAACCACCGCGAGCAGACAAAAACTGGTGGAGTTCCGGCAGGACTGCAGCCACTAACACCCCTGGAAATGAGGGTCGCAGGTATTATTGGTGGCACCAGAAGTTCAACCACCCATGCAGAAGCTGGGCCCAGGTTGCAGAGAGAGGGTAAGTCCTGCAAAATCCACAGTCTGGATTGGCTCAATGTTAAGTAATGTGTGGGCTACGCTTCGGTTTATGCGATGTACTCGCCATCGGCTATGTTTCAGTTTATTCGACGTACTATCATTCGTTGTGGTCCTTCAAATGAGCCTACGCTATGTGAGCCTATTCATGTCACCCTGCCCCTTCCCCTGTTGCTAACCATTCATCCATTCTGTTATATTTTGCAGATGTTGCACAGGCATCCAATAATGAAGCAGAAGGCCCCGCCATCGTGCCATAACCAGAAGTGGGTGAGCCTGCCGACCTCAGCTATACTGAAGAAGTTATAGAGGCCGATCAGGATGAGGATGAGAAGGAGCAGGAAGACTACAATATTGTTTTTTTTTTTGCCAATCTTTCCAATTCTTTGTCAAATCACAAACGCCAGAGGTCACCTTGCACCTGTCAAGGATCACTCTGCGCCAATGCTCTTAGCCAAAAGGCCTAGAGCCACTGCACCATTCCTGGAAGTACTGCAATTCAAGGTTTATGCCATGGAGGTGGGTGTGTGTCCCCCACACACCTCCGTGGAGGTGGATGGGTCAAGCCACCCCACCCACCTCCTATTTCCAAAAAGCATAGGAGAACCACCTTCCTGATCCAGGAAGAACCACTTTCTGGTCATGGTTACTCCCCTGTCAGGTCAGTTACGCATGATCTTAGCCAAAAGGCCGAGAAGCAATATTCAGGGAGGAAGAGACGGTGACATTGCAATTGGAAGTGGTGCAGGACACATGCGAGGGGACATTTCATGACTGCCCACCCTCCAAGGTCGCAGCGGCTCCCAGTGGGTTGCAGGAAAGCACACCCAGGGCAGCAGCAGGCCCGTCTGCATGGGTGAGGAGGAGGAGGAGGCCTGAACAGCGCTCTCCTGAAATGCAGGCTACACGGGAGGTGTTGGAGCTCATGGGAATGAGTGGGGAGAGTGTTGAGCTTACCAGATCGCTCTTGGAGCCGTGGGTGGGATCAAGGGAGAAACAGCAGCACTGTTGGGAGGAATGGCAGCAAACTCTGCTGACACGGAGGGCATGTCAGAGGGAATAGCAGTAATATCTGCAGAGATTAGGGAGGGCATGTTGGAGATAGTTGCTGCAATGCGGGAACACACCCAGGCTGTCATTGCCCAGCGGCAATTGACGGTATCAAGTGATGTCACTCGCACTTCAATCCCCAGATCAACTTCAACAGTCAGTGTGCAGGTTGAGATACAGGCTGAGGAGTCCCAACCCGGGCCTTCCGCAGCCAGAGATTTTCAAGGGCTTCCATTGCCGTCTCCTGAGTATGTCCCCCAACAAGTGAAGCGCCGTATCCGAGACACTAACGAAAGCCTTGGGCTCACTGGGAGTAGGGCTAAAGCTGAGCCTGCGATAATGGGCAAGGCTAATGGCAAGGCCAGGGGCAAGAAGGGCGGGCAGCATGGCGGTGTTTAAATAAGGGGGCGGGGGGAGAGATAGCTGCAGCCAAAGTTTGTTTGCTGCTGTTGTTGTTGTTGTTGTTTTGCTGTTCTTTTTTTTCTTCTTTTATTGTTATTTATGAGATGTTAATTGAAAAGTTTAAAGTTTAATATAATTTTTAAATTAAAGTTAAGTACAAGTGTACAAATGTTTAATAAATTGCAAATTATTTTTTCAACTGAACCAAAATTATGTAGCGTCTCATTCGCAGAATAACAGGTGGAAATAGTCAACATGGTGGGATACAATGATCAAATGTGCCGTTCAGCCTTCATGCAAAGCGGTGAAGTATCAGATGCAGACGCAAGGCTCTTGCAATGGCGTAACATGCACGAGGCCTCCTCCCCCGTCATCCTGCGGGTTGTAGTGGTGCCATGGGTTCCTCGTCTTCGGCGTCCTCCTCATCCTCCTCCTCGTTCTCGTCGCAGCCTCCTCCTCCCATCCTGCCCTCTCGCCTGAGCTGGTTCTGCAATGTCCTCCAGTGGAAATATCTGTTCCCTCATGATGGCTAACTTGTGTAGCATGCAGCACACCACAGTGAACTCACCGACCTGCTGAGGGGAGTATTGTGGGTAGCCTCCAGAGTGGTTCAGGCATCGGAAACGTTGCTTTAGCAGTCCAATTGTCTTCTCCATGATGTCTCGTGTGCCGATATGGCTGTCATTATAGTGATGCTCGGGTCCTGTCTGAGGGTTCTGGATCGGGGTCATGAGCCAGATGGCGAGCCCGCAACTTTTGTCCCCCAGCATCTAGATCTACTCTTCTGGCTGCTGCTGAAACATCTGTGACACACTGCTCTCACGCAAGGTAAAAGCATCATGGATGCTCCCTGCATATTTAGCATCTACTGCCATGACACGCTGCATATGGTCACAGACGATCTGCACGTTCAGTGAATGGAATCCTTTTCGATTTTGGTAAACCTCCGGATGGTTTAAAGGTGCTCACAGGGCGATGTGCATACAGTCAATGGCAGCCTGTACCTTGGGGAAGTCAACAGTTCGTGCAAAGCCTAAAGTCCTCTCATGTGCCTCCCTTGTCATTGGGAAGTTTATAAAGTCTAACCTGCATGCGTGTAGTGCAGCAGTCACCTGACAAGTGCAGCAATGTGTAGTGTGCTGCGCGATGCAGTATACATCCCTAAATGATGCCTGAAAGAAGCCAGAGGCATAGAAGGCAAGTGCCACAGTTACCTTAACCTCGACGGGCAGTACAGTCCTCCCGCTTCTAGGCTCTATGTCTACCTTTATGAGCTGGCATATCTCTGCGACCATCTCTTTTCAAAAACCCAGACTTCTTACGCACTGTCCCTCAGTCAGTTGCAGGTATGAGTGTTGTTCCCTGTAACCTTGTTCCGGGAAAAGCCTCCTCCCCATAAGTCTGAGAGCTGTTTGAATACGCAGATAATGCTTCTGCATAAGCCTTCCTCGATGATAAGACAGGACAGCATAAGCACGCTCCCCATATGGCAAAGATAGAATGGTCCCCATTCTTTAAATGTCCTTCAATGTCCTTAAAAACAAATTATAAACTCACAAAAAGCTCAATCTGTAAATGCAGCCTTCCCTCCAAAAGCTTTAACTCAGCTCCATTTTGCAAGATGGCGCCGTTGACATTTTACAACTTTGAAAAACTTTTTACACATTATTTTCTTCAAAGTGGTTATTAAAAAATTACCAGCTAATTCGGAGTGTGAGGATGCGAGTTAGCTTTAGCGGACTCCGTGTAAACGAACCAATGAGTGGATTTATGTTGAAGAGAACCCAAGTTGGAGCCGTTACCGTGGATTTCCATCCGACTCCACCAGCTAAGGCAAGCTTTTTAAAAACGATATTTAGCACTGTCCTTAAAAATATCCTTATTGGCGAAACTCACAAAAAGTGGCATTGTTGTAGGGTTTGACTCCGAGTGACGTCACAAAATCGATACTGGAAAAAAATCGGCATTTATTTTTTTTAAGGACGGTGTTACACCACTGCGAAACTAGCAAAATGGTCCTAAATTCATTTAGCTCTTCTAAAAAAAAAAACACTTTTAGCTCCCAAAAATCTTGATGAATTTCAGGCCCAAAATACCCAATCCTGCTCTTTTTTGAGCTAGGCCTCCGTTATTGCCACAACATCATATGGCTATTTGTGCCTAAAGCTCACCAACCTTGTTTACTTCGTGCATTCACATACATACACTGTAAACCCATCTTAGACCATCCTGTTGTAAGGGGTTTTCAGGGAGTGTTGTTGTGCCTTGGGTGTCTCTCTGGGCTTCTGCCCTCACAGCTTATGCCTGGCCTGTGAGGTACCCTGAGTGCTGCAAGAGCACCCCTGGAGAGACTTGTGTCCACAGCTTATGAAGCGGATTTTGAGACTCGTGTGCCCCCACAGCTTATGCCTAGCCTGTGAGGCACCTGTGAGTGTCAAACACTCCTAACCCCTTCTTCCCTAGCCTGTGACACACAGTTGAGCGTTTTCGAGGCACTCCTAGCTTCCCTTACACTGTTCTGACATAAGACTCATGATCAGGAGATGTAATACAATAGAACTGAGACAAGGTGATTCCAAGAGGAACTTTAGGCTTCCAATTTATTTGACAAGGTGTATCTCAACAAACAGCAGTACACCAACAAAACAATCCCCCTAAATCCCACTAAACGGACACAACGAAAATCTTTACACAAGTTTAGCAGTACAATGTCCAACCTCCCACCTTTCCTGGCCTAACTGAGTTGGGAGTTCCGGGGACCAGAGGTTATACTCACTTCTGTGCCTTCTGCAGTCTAGTGGTTTGTTTCTTCTATCTTCGGTGTCTTCGGACACTGGTTTTCCTTCAGTGTCGAGAGTCTTGCTGGTTGTTGGATGACGAGGGCAGGGAACCACCCACACTACGTCAGAAACCCCTTTTTATAGCCAGATTATCCAGTCCGCCTCTCCTGCTGAAATCGATTCTTCCCATTGGTGGGCTTTGTGATTTTGAAAAATGCAGCAGTTTTAGATTATTGCGTTTTTTTTCCACTGATGTTAACCTACTCAAGGTTTGAGTGGGTGTTGATTGCGTTGGCCTCCTGTAGCCATTGTGTAGGCCCTTGGTTTGTTTTGGGTTCCCTAGTTTTCTGAAGATCTGCATAATTTCCTTCCATAGTGTAAACATGGGGAAGTCAATAGTTTGGCTGTGAGTCAGTCCCACAGTTTTCGAGCAAGTGCTCTCCCATTGGCTTGAAAGCCCCATGCTTCGGGCTGACTCTGTCTCACCATTGGCCCTCCGGTGTCCTCCCCTGTCCAATCACTGCTCTGCCAAGGTCAAACTGTTATCGGTTTCAATTCACAGCACAGACTGATCCCACAGCCCTTTTCCTTCTGGGTAAAATGAGGGGGCTTTTGTCCTCCCCTATACTGTGCTCTCTCTTAGTCTGGCCACACGTAATACCTTACTATTTCTTGCTTTCGTGCTATGCGTCTCTCCCAATCCTTCGTTTCCCCTTTCTAATGCTATATCCTGGTGCCCATCCCCCTGCCAAATTAGTTCAAACCCTCCCCAACAGCCGAGCAAACCTCCCTGCGAGGATATTAGTTACCAGCTCTGTTGAAGTGCAACCCGTCCGGCCTGTACAGGTCCCAGAACTGGCCCCAATGCCCCAGAAATCTCAAGCCCTCACTCCTGCACCATCTCTCCAGCCATGTATTCATCTGCTCTATCCTCCTATTTCTATACTCAAACTCGATCAAAAGTACCCCCTGAAAATACATTGCATTCTATATTTATATTTTTAACATGAGTATATTTGGCTACAAGATATGATGTAATTCGAGCACCCTGTGATAGCCCTTTTTCTGAAACTGATCACATGACTGGTTTCAGCACAAAATACATGCTGTACTGCATGTTTTCTCTCAGTTCATCTCACTCTCTATCTCTTTCTTTCTCTCTCTATGTCCTCACTGCAGCTCCCTATGATAATTAACCCATGATGCTCTTTGCCTGTGCCAAGCTTTTAACCTAGACAAACCATCCGACAGACAGTCCCCAAGGAGAGTGAACCATTTGCAATTCCAGGAGCGGGAACCATGGCTAATTTTCTCCTCCTAAGCCCAGGCTGTGGATCCACTGCATTGCCCTCACTGCCTCGCAGATTGAGATTCGCTAACTCAGTGCAAGCAGGAATTGAACCTGGGAGCTTTTGGTCTGTACAGCTTGGCTGCAGCTTGCCTTTAAAGAGAGAACTTGCATTCATACGGTACCTTTCACGTCCTCAGGACATTGTAAAGTGTTTACAAGTATAAGGCTTACTTTTGGAGTGCTATAACTATTGGTATGTAGATCTTTAAAAAAAATTGCACTGTATAGTTGGTATAACTGTAGCTATTTAATTACTCCTTCAGTAATGCCAACTTTAACATTATTTATGTCACTTTTTTGGTGACACTACCTTGATAGCAGACACTTTAGAGCAATCAATGTTGCTGAGAGGTGTGTGATTTATTGGCACAGGTACAGATGGTTGGTCTGCCTTTAACTGTTAACTGATTATTTATCTATGTCCATGTTCTGTGTATGGTTTTACTCTACTGGCATTTTCATTCTCCCATCCACTGTCGCAGAGAGTGGTTCATTTTTTTTTACTTGTATAGTTTTAATTCATTCTTGCCTTCATTTGATATTCTCTTCTATATTCTAGTTCTTCTGTACCACTTTGTGTTGTGAGCTGCAAGTTACCTCATTGTATATTACACTGCTCTGTGCTGTTTTGCATCCCAAGGTGAAGCATTGTCGAAAGCTACGAACATTTATCAGAACCTGTGTGGTTGCACTCCTAATTTGTTTCCTCATAAATTTTTAAATAATTTTTTTCAGAGGTGTTATCGAATGCATGTGGTCTTCGCCCTTCAACCATTATTCTTGTACTGAGAGCAACATGCATTCTTGATAATTCTCTATTTTTATGTTTTACTGCTTTCACTCCCTGTCTACATTTAATAACATTTCCTGTCGTGGAAAGGGCTCTGGCATCGTGCTATTTTTTTGTGCTACATTACAGAGAACTTGGCCCATTTCTTCAGGGGTTGTGTTCGAGGTATCTTGTGTCAAATATGTTGAAGGCAAGTAATTTGGGCTTACATGATACCCTGACAATCCTGTACATTTCTACGCTTGCCTCATATGGCGCTATTTACTAGCTGAGTACTTCAATTTTGCGTAACATTTTTAGCATCAATGAACATATCAGCTTTTGAATCGAGCAAAGCATCAAGAAATCAGCTGCCCTAAATATCTTGAGTTGTCTCACTTGTGTGTGATGCGTGTGCTGTTAACCATTTTGAACTAGTTTATTGTAACCTGTATCAGTTCTGGTGCAGAATACAATTCCCCGTGTGGAATGGCCTAAATAATTCTTCTTCTGCAGCACAATTGTGAAATGGCCTTACAGATCATAGTTAGTTGTTTAAACCTTGTGTTTCTATGGAGTGTAACAGGTGAATGATGGGTCTGGCCACCGCCACGGTCATCTGACGATGTTGGCGGGAGACCCACTCCAATTTGGAGCAATGCAGGAGGTGAGGAGCCTGTGCGAATCATGCTGCTTACAGGAATCTCACCATTTGGAGGGGGTAGGAAATCTAGTGGGTCACAGGATGAAGTGGACCTGTAGCACGATCTTAAAGGGGAAGCCTGAAAAGTTTGAGGAGTCAATGGAGCAGCAGATTGATCTGGCAGGGAAATGTAAAGAGCGCAGCAAGCAGTTATACTGAACAACAACTCGTATTTATATAGCGCCTTTCATTTGGTGAAACATCCCAAGGCACTTCATAGGAGTGTTATAAGATATAATATTTGACACCGAGCCGCATAAGGAGAAATTAGGGCAGGTGACCAAAAGCTTGGTCAAAGAGGTAGGTTTTAAAGAGCGTCTTGAAGGAGGAAAGAGAGGCAGAGGTGGGGAGGTTTAGGCAGAGCTCAGGGCTTAGGCAACAGAAGGCATGGCCACCAATGGTTGAGCCATTATAATCAGGGATGCTCAAGAGGGCAGAATTAGAGGAGCGCAGACATCTCGGGGGATTGTGGGGCTGGAGGAGATTACAGAGATATGGAGGGGCGAGGCCATGGTGGCATTTGAAAACAAGGATGAAAATTTTGAAATCGAGGCGTTGTTTAATTGGGAGCCAATGTAGGTCAGCGATCACAGGGGTGATGGATGAGTGGGATTTGGTGCAAGTTAGGACATGGGCAGCTGAATTTTGGATCACCTCTAGTTTACGTAGGGTAGAGTATGGGAGGTCAGCCAAGAGTGCGTTGGAATAGTCAAGTCTAGAGGTAACAAAGACATGGATGAGGGTTTCGGCACAAGATGAACTGAGGCAAGGGCGGAGACGGGTTTTTAAGGGATCCATTAAGTCTTAAAAGCCAAAATAAGATCTGCTTCCAGCTTTTCCCAACTGCAGCTTAAGATCTCTTAAGTAGCACTGCAAATGATTGCGTTCCGGCCTGTGCCACCCATGGTTTGTGGGCAGGTTGATGATGCAGCAGGGGTAGCACTGGATCAGATGAAAATGGTGTTGGGTCCTAAACACATCATAAGACCCTCATTTTAATGCATTAATTCGACCCTTTGCCTGTATCCGATGGGAACGCTGGAAGCCGAAATTGAGGCCTGCCTATAAATGGCAACGGGTGGGGCCCTGACAGTAAGTCAATGATTGTTTTCTTCTTACGATTTTCATCTGATGATCATCGCATTTACACCGAAAGTGGGGGGGTAGGCAGACAAAGATTGGCTGTACGTTTCTTCGACTGTCTTGCTGCAGTCAGGAGGTCCGAGTTAATTTTCTTTTTCTCGTTGGCTTTGCTGTGTTAATATGTTCTGTTTCTTGGCCTGTTGCCATTTCTGATTGTCTTGCAGGTTTTACTGTGGTAGCTGTAGTTGTGCCATTATTTCTGTTACTGTCAGCGATGTAAATCTTCCTCTTAAATATAGCTGGTTCATTCAAAATTTGTTACGCAGCTTTCAATCCCAGCATGAAAATTTGAGCTCTAATGCATTCTGTTTAATTTATTTTTCAATTTGATTATTATAAAGCGTGAAGACTTTGATGCTTCCATGATGCTTGTGCATTAATTATTTTTTAAATATATTTTATAAAATTAGCTTTCCCTAAGTGACAGAGTGCAAACCAATGCTTTAGATGTATTATTCCTTTAAATGTTTGTACATGTTTCCTTGAAACTGTATTTATAACCTGCTGTAATTCCCAGGTTATTTAATTCTCATCACAGGTTGAGTACATCTTAATTACCAGTTTGATTGAAAATGGTACCAACTCAAAGCTAGGCTTTGGAAGTAAAGTGCACATGTACCACAATACTGTCGGTAGACCTTAATGTCCCAGTTTTTGCAAATTTTTGTCTCGCCGTTCGTCGTCATTACCTTGTCAAACTGGCAGAAACTTCTGGCATCTGCACATGCGCAGTAAACATGGAAATCCAGACGTTGCTGTCAGTGATTACCTGCTCCTCCACAGAGTGTGCTGTTGAAGACCCCGCAGACAGCATAGAATCAGTGACCTGACGTGAACTTCCCCTTTTACACTATAATATCATTGTTAAAAAGCCTCCAAAAAGTTAAGCCTTGTTTAATGAAGTGTCATCATCATCATAGACAGTCCCTCGAAACGAGGATGACTTGCTTCCATGCCAAAAAGGGATGAGTTCACAGGTGTTTCAATGAAGGACCTAATATTCCAGGTCCCGAACTACATGTTGAAGGGTGGAAGATGCCTGTGCGTGGATTTTTTTAATGTGTGGTGACCATTGCACACCAGCCACCACACGGGCTTGACAGAGCTAGGTCTTGGTCCAGTGGCAAGGATTAACCAAGACGACTGGAGACCAGCTCTTCTGCACGGACTTAGTGCACACACAATCGCAGTGTGGGCTGGCCCGTGCTGCCCCTGGTCCCTCACCTCTTCTGGGCCCCGAACTCGCGCTTATCCTGGGCCCCGATCACATCGCCCTACAATCTCTCGCCGCTACTGCGCCCCGACCTCGCCGCTCCTGCTGTACGTGCCCACGCTCCAATCAGTGGCCTCGACCTTGATGACATCCAATCCAGTTGCCCTCTTCACTGCCGTCGCCCTCCTGCACCAGCTCGCGCTGTACCTTGCAGTGACACACCGCCACGCTGCTCCTTTTATGGCCCTGACTTGCCGCTGATGGTCTCTCGCAGTAGACTCAGTGTGTAGTGTCTACTGAAGTGTAGCTGGGTCCTTAATGGCATACTAAGTCATAATTACTGTTGAACAACCTCTCTGGCCCAGAAAATAAATTTTATATGTGTGGAATGTCAAATTTCTCCATTACGATAATTACATATTTTTCTAATATAATAATTATTCCTTTAAAAAAAGTTTGCTTATGATATTTCAGCTCCTACCTTAATCCCATGTGTATGTTCCAATATTTATTTCACTCTCTGTAAATTGTATAAAAAGTGAATTAAAATCTGTGCATTTTACTTCCTGCTTTGCTGTCTCTGAGAATTCTTCAATGTGGTTGGCTGCTTAGTCAGCTTGATAACATCATTGTTGCTGGACACTGGAGATCCATTACTTGAAATCAAATTAATGCCTGGGAAGGTGAAATCTACGCCACAGAGATCACTAGATCTTTGTGTGGCGCTTTCTTCAAGATCGCCGTTTCTTGACTGCAAATTCCGGGCCATTATTTGTCTTGTACATCGCACTTCATATTTCACCATCAAGCTGTAAACTATTACTTCAACGTATGGGTGATATGCAGCCTAATTTTTTTTTGCCTCAAATACAATGCTAAATTTAAAAGGGGAGAAATTGCACAGCGTCCCGTTTGAGGCAATACCTTTTGCGGTAATGCATAAGTATCACTGGGCGCTGTGCCTGTGAGGCTGATGCGAATTTCTGGTTTAGCGTTCTAGGAAGAGAGTGCTACCATTTCCCTTGGAGCGCTAAAGCTGGCAAGAGGGGCGGTAGCGGTGCAACGCTGCCCAATGTGGAGAGCAGCACTGCTGGGATATGAGACTCCTTCCCTCCCTGAAGGGCCATCGTTGCAGGCTCTGCATTGAAACAATTTCCCTCCTCGCCGAATAGAGTGCTGAGCTGATCAATCGCGGCAAAACAAAATGGTGGAAAATTTACCTAAGATCTCCAAACAAAGTTTCACCTTACGCAAGAGGCATTACCTTTAAATACTGCTCCCCAAGCGTTCTGCCTCCCTAACAATGCCTCCTGCAGCTGCCAGTGTTGATGGCCGAAGTTCGGATCCGGGGCACTACTGGGGCGCTGGGCAGCCGAATCATGTCACGATCTCCAGGGTGCAGAAAATCATGGCGCTAGGGGTTACTGCCGCCGCAGACCTCCATGGCAAGGTTGCGGGCATTGGTACTCTCGCCATATCTGGTCGCAGAGCCAATAGTGCCCGTTATTGCCCTCCGGATGTGTTAACGGGAGGCACAAAGGAGGCCAATTTCTTGCCCAACGTCTCAGCTGGAGCTTGTTTATGCTGTTTTTGACATGGGGTTCAAATGGTGGTAATGCTTCCCTGCCAATAGATTAAAATAAGAATTAAAGCCACGAATGGTTGGACAAATCTAACTAATCATTCAATAGGCATTTTCAAAGTAGGGCTAAATAAGCAGACCCAGGATAAGGGTAACCATTTGCAGTTGCTTCTTTTGTGTTGGCCCTCATCCCATCAGAGAAAGATAGGCTGAAGATAAGGTTAAGAACCAATACTCATTTAATCTAAAATAATGTCAGTTGTTAAGGTCAGGAACTTAAAAACCAGATCACATGTGCTCAACCATCCATCTTGTACCTGAGTGAAAGATGACATAGATAAAAAATATACCAGTCAAAGGATACATTAAATTGGCTGTCTCCTGTTATGTCACATGCAAGCTTTCCCATTCCTTACAGCTACTATGCCTCTATAAAAGACTAAAAAAGAAAGATTGTATAGGGCTTTCAAAGAGTGTAGTGACTGTTGTTCCGACAAAGGGTCATCGACCCGAAACGTTAACTCTGCTTCCTCTCCACAGATGCTGCCTGACCTGCTGAGATTTCCAGCATTTTCTGTTTTTATTCCAGATTCTGGCATCCGCAGTATTTTGCTTTTGTATTAGTAACTGTTGTTATGCAGGACTCTTCCCAATCATCTGTAAAATGATGGAAGGAGTCATCAATAGTGTCATCAAGTGGCACCTACTCTCCAATAACCTATTCACCAATGTTCAGATCAGGCTCCACAAGAACAACTTCCCTCCAGACCTCATCGCTGCCTTGATTAAGACATGGATGCCAGAGCTGAGTGCCAGAGGACAGATGAAAGCAGCTTCCTTTGACACAAAGGCATTATTTGACCAAGTATGGCAGCAAGGAGTTGGCAAAACTGAAGTCAGATGGGTGTGAAAGAGAAGAACATTTAACCATTTGGCTGGGGACATACCAGGTGCAAAAAAGATGTTTTTTTGCTTGTTGGAGGCCAATCATCACAGCCCCAGAACATCAGTACAGTTCCTCAGGGAAGCGTCCTCGCCCAATCATTTTCACTTCCTTTATTAATGATCTTCTCTCCAGCATCAACAGTATCAAATTCTAATCATGGGGTTCCTTGGACAGTAAACCCTAGATAAGTCAGAAGTATTCTGTAGTGGTGTAGTTATGCTGCTTAGTCTCTGGGTCACACAAGCTTATATTCATAGAATGATGTCATCTTACAGCACAGAAGGAGGTCATTCGACCCATCATGCCCACGTTGGCTCATTGAAAGAGCTGTCCAATTAGTCTCGCTCACCTGCTCTTTCCCATAGCCCTGCAATTTTTTTCTTTTCAAGTATATATCCAATTCTATTTTGAAAGTTACTATTGAATCTGCTTCCATCACCCTTTCAGGCAGTGCATTCCAGATCACAGTAACTTGCTCCATATTAGAAATTCTCCTCATCTCTCCCATAAGGACATAAGAACATAAGAAATGAGAACAGGAGTAGGCCATATGGCCCCTCGAGCCTGCTCCGCCATTCAATAAAATCATGGCTGATCTGATCATGGACACAGCTCCACCTCCCTGCGCGTCTCCCATAACCCCTTATCCCATTATCATTTAAGAAACTGTCTGTTTCTGTCTTAAATTTATTCAATATCCCAGCTTCCACAGCTCTCTGAGGCAGTGGATTCCACAGATTTACAACCTTCTGAGAGAAGAAATTCCTCCTCATCTCTGTTTTAAATGGGTGGCCCTTTATTCTAAGATCATGCCCTCTAGTTCTAGTCTCCCCCATCAGCGGAAACATCCTCTCTGCATCCACCTTGTCAAGCCCCCTCATAATCTTATACGTTTCAATAAGATCACCTCTCATTCTTCTGAATTCCAATGAGTAGAGGCCCAACCTACTCAACCTTTCCTCATAAGTCAACCCCCTCTTCCCCAGAATCAATCTAGTGAACCTTCTCTGAACTGCCTCCAAAGCAAGTATATCCTTTTGTAACTATGGAAACCAAAACTGCATGCAGTATTCCAGTTATGGCCTCACCAATACCTTATATAGCTGTAGCAAGACTTCCCTGCTTTTATACTCCATCCCCTTTGCAATAAAGGCCAAGATATCATTGGCCTTCCTGATCACTTGCTGTACCTGCATACCATCCTTTTGTGTTTCATGCACAAGTACTTCCAGGTCCCGCTGTACTGCGTCACTTTGCAATCTTTGTCCATTTAAATAATAACTTGCTCTTTGATTTTTTTTCTGCCAAAGTGCATGAACTCACACTTTCCAACATTATATTCCATCTGCCAAATTTTTGCCCACTCACTTAGCCTGTCTATGTCCTTTTGCAGATTTTTATGTCCTCCTCACACATTGCTTTTCCTCCCAACTTTGTATCATCAGCAAACTTGGCTATGTTAAACTCAGTCTCTTCTTCCAAGTCATTAATATAGATTGTAAATAGTTGGGGTCCCAGCACTGATCCCCTGGTGCTTATGCCAATTATTTTAAATCTGTGTCCTTTGATTGTTGACCCTCTTGCCAGTGGAAACAGTTTCTCCCTATCTACTCTTATCAAAACGCATTCATAATTTTGAATCTCCCCTATTAAACCTCCCCTTAACCTTCTCCTGCTCAAGTGTGGTGCCCAGAATTGGAAACCATCCTCCAGCCGAGGCCAAACCTGTGATTTATGAATGTTTAGCATAACTTCATTACTTTTGTACTAGTCTCTATTTATAAAGCCGAGGGTCCTGTACATGTGTATTAACAGCCTTATCGACTTCTTCTGCCACCTTTAAATATTTGTGTATGTGAACCCCCAGGTCTCTCTGTTCTCACAGCCCTTTTAAAATTGTACCATTTAGTTAATACTAACTAACGTTCATTCTTACAAAAGGCATCAGTTGCATTTTACTGCTGCCATTTGCTCCATTGAATGGCACTGCAGCCATTCATTATTTCAGCACAATGTCAGAGCTGGATCTTTCCATCCTTCCCATTCATTTATCAACATAGAGCTCATGATTGCCACAGCATTGTGCATTTCCTTCTAGTTGCTTGAACACTCTTTGAAAGCAGATCCACTGATCTCTGATATAAAAATAGAAAATGTTGGAAATCTCAGCAGATCAGGCAGAATCTGTGGAGAGGAAGCAGAGTTAATGTTTCGGGTTGATGAGTCAGAATTGGAGAGTGTTCAAAAAGAACAGATTCTTAACAAGCACTGAAAGGGGGAGGGGCAGAAAGAACAAAAGGGAAGGTCTGTGATAGGTTGGAAGACAGGAGAGATTAGAGAGACAAAAGGGATGATGGTCCAAATTCAAACAGTAATGCCAGGAGTTAGAAAAACATTAGTCGAGATAAGGTGTGAATGGCGGGATAATGACCAACTGCCATTAGAGACAAGGAGAAAGAAAGAAACAGGCTCTGAGGGGGGCGGGGCTGGGGAGGGGGGAAGGGAGCCAAAGATTGGCAGCGGTTACGCTCTGAAATTTTTGAACCCGATGTTGAGTCCAGAAGGCTGTAAATTGCTAAATGAAAGATGAGGTGCTGTTCCTCGAGCTTGCGTTGTGTTTTGTTGGAACAGTGTAGGAGACAGAGGTCAGAGTGGGAATGGAGTGAAGAATTAAATTGACAGGCGACCGGAAGCTCAGGGTCACACTTGTGGACTGAACGGAGGTGCTCCGCAAAACGGTCACCCAATCTACGCTTGGTCTTCCCAATGTAGAGAAGACCACATCATGAGCGGCGAATACAGTATACTTAAGTGAAAGAAGTACAAGTAAATCGCTGTTTCACCTGGAAGGAGTATTTGGGGTCTTGGATAGTGGGAAGGGAGGAGGTAAAAGGGCAGGTGTTGCATCTCCTGTTCTTGCACTGGAAGGTCCCATGGGAGGAGGTGCTGAGGTTGACTGTGGAATGGACCAGGGTGTTGCAGGGAGAGTGGACCCTTCGGAATTCTGAGAGGGGAGGGGAGGGAAAGATGTGGTTGGTGGTGGGATCACGTTTGAGGTGGTGGAAATGGCGGAGGATGATCCGTTGAATGTGGAGGCTGATGGAGTGAAAGGTGAGGACAAGGGGAACCCTGTTGTGGTTCTGAGAGGGAAGGGAAGGGGTGAGAGCAGAAGTGCACGAAATAGAATGGACACGGTCGAGGGCCACGATAACCACAGCGGAGGGAAATCCTCTGTTGAGGAAAAAGAAAGACATGTCAGAGGCACTAATGTGAAAGGTGGCATCGCCAGAGCAGTTGCGACGGAGACGGAGAAACTGGGAGAATGGAATGGAGTCATTACAGGATGTGGGGTGGGAGGAAGTGCAGTCCAGGTAACTGTAGGAGTCAGTGGGCTTATAGTGGATACTGGTTGAAAGCCTATCCCTAGAGATGGAGATGGAGAAGTTGAGGAAGGGGAGGGAAGAGTCGGAGATGGACCATGTGAAGGTGAGGGAAGGGTGGAAATTGGATGCAAAGTGAATTAAATTTTCACGTTCAGGGCGAGAGCAGGAAACGGCACCAATACAGTCATAAATGTACTGGAAAAAGAGGTGAGGGAGGGGACCCGAGTAGGACTGGAACAAAGAATGTTCCACATATCCCATGAAAAGGCAGGCATAGCTAGGACCCATGCGGGTTCCCATAGCAACACCTTTAATTTGGAGGAAGTGAGTGGAGTAATGGAGAATTTGTTCAATGTGAGAACAAGTTCAGCCAGGCGGAGGAGGGTGGTGGGGGGTGGGGACTTGTTGGGCCTCTGCTCGAGGAAGAAGCGGAGCACCCTCAGGCCATCCTGGTGGGGGATGGAAGTGTAGAGGGATTGGACGTCCACGGTGAAAAGGAGACGGTTGGGACCGGGAAACTGGAAACTGTTAAAGTGACGGAGGGCGTTGGAGGAGTTGCGGATGTCGGTGGGAAAAGAGTGGTCAAGAGGAGAAAAAATAGAGTCGAGATAGGAAGAAATAAGTTCTGTGGGGCAAGAACAGGCCGAATCGATGGGTCTACCGGGACAGTCCTGTTTGTGGATCTTGGGAAGGAGATTGCAGCGGGCTGTGTGGGGTTGGGGAATTATGAGGTTGGTAGCTGTGGAGGGAAGATCTCCAGAGGAGATGAGGTCAGTGATGGTCTGGGAAATGATGGCTTGAATTTCAGTAGTGGGGTCATGGTCCAGCGGGAGGTAGGAGGAGGTGTCAGAGAGTTGGCAATCAGCCTCTGCAAGGTAGAGGTTAGTTTGCCAAACAACAACAGTGCCACCCTTGTCAGCAGGTTTGATGACAAGGTATGGGTTGGATCTGAGCGAGCGGAGTGATGAAAGTTCAGAGGGAGGTAGGTTGGAGTGAGTGAGGGGAGCAGAGAAATTGAGACGGCCGATGTCCCATCGGCAGTTTGTAATGAAGTGGTCTAGAAAGGGTAAGAGGCCAGAGGGAGGGGTCCAGGTAGAGCGAGAACTCTGAAAACGGGAGAAAGGGTCAGCTGTGCAGGAGGGAGGCTCCTGGCCAAAGAAGTGGGCGGAAAATGAGCTCAGCATCGTGCCGAGCTTGAAATTCATTGAGGTGGGGGCACAAGGGAATGAAGCTCAGGCCTTTGCTGAGGACTGATCGTTCGGGGTCAGAGAGGGGAAGGTCAGATGGAATAGTGAAAACACGGCAGGGAGTGAGATTGGAAGAAGAGATGGGATCAGAGGGAAGTGTGGGGGATGAGTGAGGGGCGTTGGTGTCCAAGAGTTGTTGATGTTTACGATCCTTGACACCTGAAAGGAAGGAAAAAAGTTTTTTGGTTAAAGTGCCAGATGAGGCGAAGGATGAAATGGAACTGCGGACCAAGACAGCTTAGAGATAGAGTGAGTCGGTGCTGCTGAAGAGAGAGGTCGAGAGTGTGCATGTGGTGGCACATAGCGTTGAGTGTGGATCCCAGGATGCGGCGAGAGCAGTGGTTGGAGGAACGCTGAATATCTCGGAGATATCTGTAATCCTGGGTGGATCGAAAACATGAAGGGTGGAATTTCAGTTGGAATCCACGTGGATTAAGTCCGAGGCGGAGACAGTTACTGAGGAAAGAGATGTGGCTGTGAAAACGAGTCTTGGCAGATACTTGATCAAACACGAGAAGGGAAACAGAAAGCAAAGAAGATGAACAAGGTAAAAGAGACAAACAGAAATCCAGTCTGAGGGAAGAGCAGAACTTCTTCAAAGTTGGCAAGTGGCAGTGAATTAAACACCAGTACAAAAGCAAAATACTGCAGATGCTGGAATCTGAAATAAAAACAGAAAATGCTGGAAATCTCAGCGGGTCAGGCAGCATCTGTGGAGAGGAAGCAGAGTTAACGTTTCAGGTCGATGACCCTTTGTCAGAACTGGAGAGTGTTTGAAAAGAACAGATTCTTAACAAGCACTGAAAAGGGGAGGGGCCGAAAGAACAAAAGGGAAAGTCTGTGATAAGTTGGAAGACAGGAGAAATTAGAGAGACAAAAGGGATTTTGGTCCAAATTCAAATGGTAATGTTAGGAGTTAGAAAACATTAGTCAAGATAGGGTGTTAATGGTGGGATAATGACCAACTGCCATTAGAGACAAGGAGAAAAAAAGAAAAAAAGAAACAGGCTTTGGGGTGGGGGACGGGGGGGAACCCTCTGTACCTACCTGTCCTTCTCTACGGCTCTCAGGTCTAGGATACCACTCATTGACCCCAACAGTACATCCTCAACCCGTAATGGTACTTGTATGCTGTGATTATAACTTCTCGAAGTGCCGGTGGCTGGTAAAACAGATGTACTATAGGTGTGCGGTTTCTGTGGTATATGGTGCACTTGACTTCTGTATTCTAGATAGTGAGGCGATAAAGGGACTGTATTAGTCAGGTAGCAGACAAGCTTATTTTATAATCAAAAATATTGCTCACCTGTCAGTACTGAAAAGCAGACGATCTACATAAAACAAATATTCATCGAATGTTTTTCCAATTACCATTGAAGGCCAAGCTTCATTTCAGTCTGGATTAATTGGTAGAAGGAATGCCCATGTTCAGTGGCTAAGAACCCCATATCGATCTCTGTCACTCAGCGCAGACTTTCAGGCCAAACAGTTAGAGCACCATAGTTTTCTGGTTCATTAACCACATTTTGTTACTATGCAAAGGTGATCCTAATGATCTGGCATTTGAATGGTACTTTCTATTTGTTGGTGCTCTTGACATAATATCAAAATGCATTTTGTTTGTGATGGTGATGGCATGTTCAGGTGTAAGAACATAAGAATCGGGAGCTGAAGTAGACCATTTGACTACTCGAGCCTGCTCCATCATTCAATAATACCATGGCTGATCATCTACCTCAACTCCAATTTCCTGCACTATCCCCAAATCCCTTGATTCCTTTAATATCCAAAAATCCTCCCTACATCTACCCTGTCAAACCCTGTAAGAATTTTGTATGTTTCAATGAGATCACCTCTCATTCTTCTAAATTCTAGAGAATATCGGCCTAGTCAACTCAATCTCTCCTCATAGGACAATCCCCCCAACCCAGGAATCAGCTTGTTGAACCTTCGTTGCACTCCCTTTATGGCAAGTATATCCTTCCTTGAGTACGGAGACCAAAACTGTACACAATATTCCAGGTGTGGTCTCACCAGAACCCTATATCATTTGCAGTAAGTCGCCTTTATTCTTGTACTCAAATCCATTCTAATAAAGGCAAACCTACCATTTGCTTTCCTAATTGCTTGCTGTACCTACATGTTAACTTTCAATGATTCGTGTACAAGGACACACAGGTCCCTCTGAACAACAACATTTCCCAATCTCTCACCATTTAAAAAAGACTCTGCTTTCCTAATTTTCCTAACAAAGTGGATAACTTCACATTCCTCCACATGACATTCCATTTGCCATGTTCTTGCCCTCTCACTTAGCCTGTCTATATCCCCTCGAACCCTCTTTGCATCCTCTTCACAACTTACATTCCAACCTAGCTTTGTATCATCAGCAAACTTGGATATACAGGTGCAACATCTTGAATCCGGAATTCTAAAAACCGGAATTGTCCGAAAACCGGACATTGTATAAATCGCAGGAGTCGTCGTCCGGAATCCGGAAATATTTCCCGAAAACCAGACATTTAAGCTGTACATACCTTTTCAAAGATAAATCAAAAAAAATATGTGAACAGGCGCGGCCCGGCCTGGCCTCGAGGTTGCCAGATTCGGGCCATCGGATTTTCTGCTTCAAAATCCGGAAATACCCGAAACTCGGCCCAAGGCGTTCCGGATTCGGGATGTCAGATTTTTTTCTCTGAAATCCGGACATACCCGAAAGTCGGCCAATCCATAGCACCCGGTAGTGTGCCCTAGTGGGAATGCCTGTGGAAGCTGGCGTTCCAATCTGTAGCGGCCTTGGTAAGGTAAGTAATGTTGGCCTGAGGTAAGTGCGATTGTTTTTTTTTTGTGATTTTATGTTGTGGTGGCGTGAGTAATGTATTGGGAATGTTTTTGGTGTTTTTTTCAGATTTTTTTTTCACGGAAGCCTCTCTTAGAGCGCTCTGAGGCCGGCTGTTGACCTCGGGATTTTCAGTTACTCAGCCAGCCGAGCGCCCTAAGAGAGGTGTGGAACGCCTCCCTTAGCACTCTGCTCCACACTCGGGGCCTAGCTGGTGAATTTTGTGGCTGGAGACGCAAACCATTTCCTGGTGCAAAATTTACCGCTCTGCCTGGATTAACACCCAACAGAGGCGTGACCGAATTTCCACCCCAAACGCTTTTTTTTACAAGGCTACATCTGTTTTTAGAATTTTCTAGGGGTTTAGCACAGACCACCAGGTGACAATTCACAGAGTGACACGGTGCTGCATGAAGTGAAAGGCTGCATTAGAGGGAGCAGCGTGTGATGGCCCGGCCCAGAAATCGGCGCGGTCCCGGCCTGCAAGACCATCAGCGGGCCGGGGCCATCAGAGGGAGCAGCGTGTGATGGCATACCACTGCAGGGAGCAGCGCGTGCTGCTGCAGGAGGGCGACGGCTGTGAAGCCAGGCACAGCAGGAGGGGAGAAGGAGCGGCGAGAGATTGTAGAGGGATGTGATCGGGACCCAGGAGAAGCGTGAGTTCGGGGCCCAGAAGAGCTGAAGACCCAGGGGCAGCATGGGCCAGCCCACACTGCGATATATGTGCACACCAAGGTCCGTGCAGCAGAGCTGGTCTCCAGTCGTCTTGGTTAATCCTTGCCACTGGACCAAGACTTAGCTCTGTCAGGCCCGTGTGGTGGCTGCTGTGCAACGGTCACCACACGTTTAAAAAAAATCCACGCACATGCATCTTCCATCCTTCAGGATGTAGTTCGGGATCCGGAATATTAGGTCCTTCATTGAAACACCTGTGAACTCATCCCTTTTTGGTGAGGAAGCAAGTCATCCTCACTTCGAGGGACTGCCTATGATGACGGTGACATCTGTTTTTGTATTCTATTACAGGTTGTCCCCCCAAATGACTGTATTCAATAAAAGTGCAAATAAAATACGATTAAGAAAGTTGACAATTCAGTGACAGGAATATTTAAACTATTCACTTGCTTCACTAATATATGCCAAATGCCTCCTTTAGAAGTGCAATATTGATTATTCTCCCACCCAAGTATTCTCAGTAGTATTCAGATTATTTTACCAATAAATCTACTGGGAAACTTTGATTTAAACTTCATACAAGTGTTTAGTGTTAAGTATAACATTTTATAAACAGAAATTTTAAAAAGCAAACTATTAAAGACTTTGATATCGGGTAGATTTTCCCAATTTGCAGTTCTGCAAGAGAGTTTCTCAGACTGGGAGCCTATGACAGGAATTGGCTGGAAAAGTCAGCATGCCCTGTAAGGTTCCATAAAATGAGTGGGTGGGAAATCATTAGGGGTGCGCTGACCACTGCACCTGAATTAGTAACATGCGCTTCGCATGTGCGACACTCTGCAGAGGAAGCACAAATTTGTAAACCGTATGGTTCTCGGACCGCATAAGAATACAATAAGGTTTATTCATTGTGTGGAACAGTTCGATTTCCAAATATGACCACTCATCACTCACAATGCTTGATGACCTTTGCGGCTAAAAAGCAGTTCTTATGAGCATTGATTACCAACTTATTCAAATGATCATTCTCAAATGGCACCAAATAAAATGCACTGAATGCGAAGCTAAAACACCGAAGAATAAAAAACATACAAATTGCATTATTAAATTCCTTTAGGGTGATGTTTTCAGATTATTTATATTCATTATAAATGAGACCTTCACTGTGAATTTACCTAATCTGTGTTTGCTTGATGGACTCCCAACTGACTGACACTCGAGAGATTGAGTTTCCTCCTGCTCTCATCAAACACGGGCAATTTCCTGTCACTGAACACAGTGCTTATTTCCCAGGAAATTACCCATTCACTGTTGATAAAGTCAGCTACTGTAAGTTTACAGTTTGTGTCCTCCATTTGAAATGTAAACATATTTTACATTTGTACATCTGAATGCCGATTAGTCAGACATATCGTTCCTTGAGCTCTCTGCAACGTTAAAAATAGGTGAATACTTTCTGCAATGATGTTAGAATTTCTAATACTGATTATTGGATAAGACTGTGGAACATTTATCAATTCCCAACATTCTCTTAATATTTTGAATCAAGGAATGTTCCGTGGTGCTTCATATTTTTTTAATTCTAAAATCAAACAGAAAGCTTTGTACACGGTAGAATTGCTAACTTTACTTAGAATAACTTGTTCATGACTCAGAGTTATTATCGGGCCGATTTTCCAATCGGCTGCTTGGTTGTGAAAATGGGCACAGGGGAATCTGAAAGCTGGGTGAGCAGGTCTTAGGCATGTTTTGTGCCCAATTTCTTCTGCCCCCAATTTTCGAGCCAGCTGCATTCAAAGGCACTAAAGATAGGCCCAGAAAAAAGGATCTCTTTGTGTGCATCTCAGAACAGTGAAGGAGGTTTGGGAGGAGATAGCATAACTTTCCACAAAGCTTTCGAGACAGGAATTGTGCCAAAGTACTGGAAGGGTGACTCCCTTTCAAAAAGGGGAAATTATAGACCAATTACACTGACCTTGGTTGTGGGTAAACATCTGGCCTTGAAATTATGGATGGATTTGTTCCACTGGAATACATGTAGGGGAGCAGAATCGCAACCCATTCTTGTCCCCGTTCAGAGACCACAATTTAAATCTTGGGGGATGGTGGTCACTTGCACAGCCAGGATGGTTACACCCTGCCTGCGAGGATGCATCTGTGGTGCCTCCCAGAAACCATCGTCGGAATGTCAGAGCAGCACTACGTTGCTGCGATGGTGGAGATGAGGCCCTGAAGAAAAGACTCCATTTCTGTTTTTCTGATCCCAGTGGAGCAAGTGGACCTCTTCTGGAAGGTAATCAATCCACTCAGAGCTTGACTACATTTCCCCAAATTGGCGGGGGGGGAGCGGGTCTAATTTTCAAGCTTCAGCAAGACTCACACCAGCTGTCAGTAAGTGCGAGTTCCACTGAGGTCTATGGAGGGCAGAAAGGGCAGAATTCCTGAGGAAGATCTGCCTATATTCCCAACCCCTCTCCAACCTGGAAAATAGTGGGATGGAAAACCTGTGGCTGAATCTGGGTTGAACCAGATACATCTCCATTTTCTGGTGCCTGATCTTGAGATCCGCTGGAATTCCTCTTTGAACTTAACTGGACTTTTGGTGAAGTGTGGGATGAAATTAGTGATCGTAGCCGCCAATCAGGGAAATCAGTGAAACTGACGAAAGCTTGGACTTTTCCACGGTAATATCGCTGTTAAATATCCCCTTAAAATTAGACCTTGTTTGATTAGTTGTAACTGGGGTTTTAACAGCGTATTGACATCTAAACCAATGTTATGGCCCTGTAAAACAAATTTAAATTTTTGTAGAATGTCAAATTTATCCATAATGATCAAAATTACAATTTTTAAGAAATTTTGGCGTAGAATTTCCAGTCCATTTCCACCGGTTTTCTCGCTGGTACTGATCGTTTTTGGCAGAAAACCACTCAGTGAGAATTTCCACTCCATTTCACAAAGAGTTCTGCCAGCGGTTTCAAAATACCACTGGGAGCAGACCTTCAACGTGCACCGCTGAAAAAATTTGGGCTCAGCGGTGACCTGTGGGTAAGATTGAAAAAAACGCCCATGAAAAGCAGTGGAAACTGGGCGGTCGGTAAGTAGCCATGCTAAAAAAGGTAAGTTAGTGGTTCTTTACAATTATTTTAAAATTCCTTTACAGCGATTATGTTGAAAAGGATCCTGAGAATGTTTTCTGATTTTTTTAAATTTTATGTTATTTAGAAAAAATATTTTTTGTGTTTTCCCCCTCCTAGGCCCAACCTGCAGCCTTGTTCTAAATTTGAGTAATTACCACCCATTTTGATTAAGAACCGCCCACTTTGCCCAGTATTGCGTTTTCCGCCGGGAATCTGTGTGTAAGACTCATTTTTCTCACCGGGCGATACTTTTTCCTTTCTTTGTGCAATTTTTCACCGGCACTAATTTAAGAATCTTAGCGATCTTTTGGGCGGCAATCTGGCGGTGGGCGGGTTTTATGGAAATTCTAGCCCTTAAAACTTTCTTTTGAAGTTTGTTCATATTTACTTCAGGTTTGCCTTTTCCCCTATGTGAGAATAAAAGCAATTTCTTCACTTCCTGGTTCCCTGGCTGTCAGAATTCTGCATTGTGATTGGTTGCTTAGATAGCTTGTTGATGTCACAGCAGCTCACGCTATGGAATTCCCACTAAACTGCACTAATCTCAATTGAATGTCAGAGAAGCCGAATTTCTTGCTACAGTAGTAGAAGCACAGAAAGGGTACAGCAAAGGTTATTAGGATGATACCAGGAATGAGAGGTGATGGCTCTCAAAATTGAGGCTTTCTCAATGGGACAGAGAAGATTAAGGGGGAACAAATAGAGGTTTTAACATTATTAAAGGTTTTGAAAGGATAATTGGTGAAAGACTTTTTCTACAGGTTAGCAACTTGGTAACAATGAGACTTAGACTCAACATTTCCACTAAATTAATGAAGGGGTAAGGTTCTAACTGCAGCAATGCCACAGGCCATAACCTTTAAATGGCTGTATCCCTTTAATTTACCCAGCAATCCTTTAAGCCCATTATGGGCTGCTTGGGCATGTAATTTTGCACCCTTGCATTAAGGGAATTCCTTGCATGAGACATGATCCTCACAGGAAGCTTGGTCTGAATTGAAGTGAGCTGCCAGTTGTGTCAGACTTTAATGAAATGTGCACTCCTAACGCACAATGTGATCTGTTCCCACTAAAGCTGAGTAACCAGAACTATATTTTTATGCTGTGGGATCCTTTCAGTCTTCAGATAACCCTAGAGCATAACATCACTTCTTGAAGGAAAGGTGCTAATGTCAGGATATTACTGTCTTCCTTGAAATATCTCACTTTAATGGGTCAGCAAAGTAATTGAATTCATCTATTCCCTGGTCGTTTAACTTGTATACAATAACATTTCAAAAATCCAGCTCTGAACAGTCAAACTACATTTGACTTAATTAACTTCTGACAGAGGAGATGACAGAAACAAAGAAAATCCATCCAGGACAGACATCTCTCATTGGTTTCCCTCCAGTTTGCAAAGTCCCAATAATATAAAATTAATGACAGAAATGAGGCACCAATAAATAGGAAGGTTCCAGTAGAGAAAGCAGAGAGTCGTAGTTAACAGTTGTTTATCAGACTGGAAGGAAGTATAAAGTCATGTCCCCCAGGAGTTGACATTGGGACCACTGCTCTTTTCGATACAGAACAATGACCTAGATAGGGCCTGATTTCAAAGTTTGCAGATGGCACAAAGCTTGGAAATATAGTAATTAGTGAGGAGGATAGCAGCAGTCTTCAGGAGGACATAGACAGATGGGTGAAATCTGCAGGCACGTGGCACATGATATTTAATGCAGAGAAGTATGAAGTAGTGCATTTTGGAAGGAAAAATTAGGATATAAATTAAATGGTATTTTTAAAGAGGGTGCAGGAACAGAGAGATCTGGAGGTTCACATTCACAAAAATTTGAAGGTGGCAGAACAAGCTGATAAGCCATGCACACTCATTGGCTTTATAATTATAGGCATGGAATGCAAAATCAAGGAAGTTGTGGTAAACCTTTATAAATCACTGGTTGTGCCTTAGTTGGAGTATTGTGTCCAATTCTGGGCAGTACACTTTAGGAAGGGTGTCAAGGCTTTGGAGAGGGTGCAAAGGAGATTTAGCAGAATGGTACCAGAGAGGAGGACTTCAGTTATGTGGAGAGAGAAGCTGGGATTGTTTGCTTTAGAGCAGAGATTAAGAGGGGATTTGATAGAGTTGTTCAAAATGATGAGGGATTTTGATAAACTAGATGGCGTGGAACTGTTTCCACTGGCAGGAGGGACACTAACCAGAGGACACACATTTAAGATAGTTGGCAAAATAGAAGCAATTTCAAGAGTAACTTTCAATAGGGAATTGGATATATACTTGAAAAGGAGAAATTTGCAGGGCTATGGGGAAAGAGCAGAGGAGTGGGACTAATTGGGTAGCTCTTTCAAAGAGCCGGCACAGACACGATGCACTGGACTTTCGGCTTTTTGCGATTTTGCCCCTTTCTGGGCACAAATCGTGGTGAAATCAAAACTTTAGCGCCAGGTTAGCGTTAGCGCCAGAGTGTGCAACGTTTGCCAAATGAAAGTTCATGAAGAGCGTTGGGCTAACGTCGGCGTTGCATCACAGAATTTGTGCACTGGAGCCGAAAGTTCTGCGCTAAAAAAATTGACCGTTGTGCGCATGCGCAAATTTTTTTTTTTCTTTCCGCGCATCTGGTCTGCTGTCCAATCACACGTGCTAATGTATGGTGCAGCTGTACACATGCGCAGTACAACCGGGGCTGAATCAGCCATTTTAAAATTTGATTTTGATCATGGAGAAGGAGGATAGCAAAGCTCTCATGGAGGCAATGGAGAGAAGATGGCAGGAATTATATCGGAGGGGTGTACAGGCAACTCTTGATTATCCGTACACGGATCTAACGGAGAACCCGCTGCAACGGCACTTTTAAAAACTGTGATTCTGTCCCGTGTACAGACGCACAAGACTATTAAACCTATCCCACACACACAGTCCTGCGCTGACACACAGCATTATCACTACACACAGAGGAAGGGCTTTATTTTATAATAAAGTTTAATGTTGTCTCGACCTTAAAGGAATCATTGTAGAGCAATCAAATTAACTTAGACCTGGACAGTCTATCTGCTCATACTGCGACCGATCCTCACGTTATCAGATCGAAGTCATTGCTCCCAACCTCGCTCTTTTCGGGCACTGTCCAGATCATCACGCTGGAAGCAAGTTCAGCGGGGCAAAAGATTTATCCAACTCTTCCTCCCTTCCCTGCCGTCTTTCTGTTTTCTGATCTTGGTGAATGTGCTCTTGTGCAGTCTGGAGTATCACTGAGGGTGCTGCCTCGGGGGTAAGTAAAGCCGAGTCTCATTCAACCTCCAGCGGTTGAAGCCTTTAGACTGGCCATTTCATGAAAAAGTAGACATAGTATAACATGGGTCTCTTCACTTTATATTAAAATGAATAGGTGGACAATCCCATCCTGGAGTGCACAGAAGCAGAAAAGCATCAAAGTACTGTATAAATTTGGGACCCAAACATTCTCGGCACTCGCCCTAGCGGCAAAATCGTATACCCGGAATAGCCCAATCCCCGAGGGCCCTGGATAATCGAGAGTTGCCTGTATATAGACTGCTGCCAGCCATTTTCAATCGAGGGAAATCATTGAGAATGTCTCTGCTTCAGACACAGTGGCCAGGACTGGGAAACAGTGTCGAAAAATGTTCAATGATCTTTGTAGGGTCGATAAAGTGAGTATAAATTTTATTGATGCACTCCTTCATTACTTGCCGCCTCTCAGCACTCTATGGGCTGCCTCCTAAAATGCATGACAGATAGGTAGACTTAGTTCGGCACCCAATTTGCCATTAATGATCTTTACATATTATTAAGATTGCTTTCTGAGATCTCATAAGATGTTTCCGCACTTCGATGTCCTCCTGATGAACCAAGTGCAAGTTCCAAAGGCATTAAACAGAGGACTCCATTACATGCAGACTGACATGTTTCCTACATGGTTACTGCTTGTACTGTTACAAGGTGTGGCACCAGAGGGCACCGCAGTGGGAGACTTGTAGATTACCTGTACAGGTGTGCCAGGCCTAATATTAAAGACAGGCCACCACGTGTGATCCTCACTCTGGAGTTACATTAAATGGACTAAGGTCACTACAGTTCAAGCACAACACACTGTCTCGTGGAGTCATTATTAGAGAATCTGAAGACATAACCTGGAGAATGAAACAGTTAATTCAGAGACCATGGTCCAGAACTTAAAGAAGGGTAACTTTGAAGGTATGAGGCGTGAATTGGCTAGGATAGATTGGCGAATGATACTGAAGGGGTTGACTGTGGATGGGCAATGGCAGACATTTAGAGACCGCATGGATGAACTACAACAATTGTACATTCCTGTCTGTCGTAAAAATAAAAAAGGGAAGGTGGCTCAACCGTGGCTATCAAGGGAAATCAGGGATAGCATTAAAGCCAAGGAAGTGGCATACAAATTGGCCAGAAATAGCAGAGAACCCGGGGACTGGGAGAAATTTAGAACTCAGCAGAGGAGGACAAAGGGTTTGATTAGGGCAGGGAAAATGGAGTACGAGAAGAAGCTTGCAGGGAACATTAAGATGGATTGCAAAAGTTTCTATAGATATGTAAAGAGAAAAAGGTTAGTAAAGACAAACGTAGGTCCCCTGCAGTCAGAATCAGGGGAAGTCATAACGGGGAACAAAGAAATGGCGGACCAATTGAACAAGTACTTTGGTTCGGTATTCACTGAGGAGGACACAAACAACCTTCCGGATATAAAAGGGGTCGGAGGGTCTAGTAAGGAGGAGGAACTGAGGGAAATCCTTATTAGTCGGGAAATTGTGTTGGGGAAATTGATGGGATTGAAGGCCGATAAATCCCCAGGGCCTGATGGACTGCATCCCAGAGTACTTAAGGAAGTGGCCTTGGAAATAGTGGATGCATTGACAGTCATTTTCCAACATTCCATTGACTCTGGATCAGTTCCTATGGAGTGGAGGGTAGCCAATGTAACCCCACTTTTTTAAAAAGGAGGGAGAGAGAAAACAGGGAATTACAGACCGGTCAGCCTGACATCGGTAGTGGGTAAAATGATGGAATCAATTATTAAGGATGTCATCGCAGTGCATTTGGAAAGAGGTAATATGATAGGTCCAAGTCAGCATGGATTTGTGAAAGGGAAATCATGCTTGACAAATCTTCTGGAATTTTTTGAGGATGTTTCCAGTAGAGTGGACAAAGGAGAACCAGTTGATGTGGTATATTTGGACTTTCAGAAGGCTTTCGACAAGGTCCCACACAAGAGATTAATGTGCAAAGTTAAAGCACATGGGATTGGGGGTAGTGTGCTGACATGGATTGAGAACTGGTTGTCAGACAGGAAGCAAAGAGTAGGAGTAAATGGGGACTTTTCAGAATGGCAGGCAGTGACTAGTGGGGTACCGCAAGGTTCTGTGCTGGGGCCCCAGCTGTTTACACTGTACATTAATGATTTAGACGAGGGGATTAAATGTAGTATCTCCAAATTTGCGGATGACACTAAGTTGGGTGGCAGCGTGAGCTGCAAGGAGGATTCTATGAGGCTGCAGAGCGACTTGGATAGGTTAGGTGAGTGGGCAAATGCATGGCAGATGAAGTATAATGTGGATAAATGTGAGGTTATCCACTTTGGTGGTAAAAACAGAGAGACAGACTATTATCTGAATGGTGACAGATTAGGAAAAGGGCAGGTGCAAAGAGACCTGGGTGTCATGGTACATCAGTCATTGAAGGTTGGCATGCAGGTACAGCAGGCGGTTAAGAAAGCAAATGGCATGTTGGCCTTCATAGCGAGGGGATTTGAGTACAAGGGCAGGGAGGTGTTGCTACAATTGTACAGGGCCTTGGTGAGGCCACACCTGGAGTATTGTGTACAGTTTTGGTCTCCTAACCTGAGGAAGGACATTCTTGCTATTGAGGGAGTGCAGCGAAGGTTCACCAGACTGATTCCCGGGATGGCGGGACTGACCTATCAAGAAAGACTGGATCAACTGGGCTTGTATTCACTGGAGTTCAGAAGAATGAGAGGGGACCTCATAGAAACGTTTAAAATTCTGACGGGGTTAGACAGGTTAGATGCAGGAAGAATGTTCCCAATGTTGGGGAAGTCCAGAACCAGGGGACACAGTCTAAGGATAAGGGGGAAGCCATTTAGGACCGAGATGAGGAGGAATTTCTTCACCCAGAGAGTGGTGAACCTGTGGAATTCTCTACCACAGAAAGTTGTTGAGGCCAATTCACTAAATATATTCAAAAAGGAGTTAGATGAAGTCCTTACTACTAGGGGAATCAAGGGGTATGGTGAGAAAGCAGGAATGGGGTACTGAAGTTGCATGTTCAGCCATGAACTCATTGAATGGTGGTGCAGGCTAGAAGGGCCGAATGGCCTACTCCTGCACCTATTTTCTATGTTTCTATGTTTCTAACAATTGGTGACGAGATGACGGACCTTCGTGCGAAAATGGCTAACCTTGGTACGTTGCAGCAGTTCGCCGATGGTGATGATTAGGAAGCCTTTGTGGAGAGGCCTGACCACTTCTTCACAGCAAATGACCTGGCAGGTGACAATCTGGCTACACTGGCTGATAAGCGCAGAGCTATCCTGCTAACCAGTTGTGGGCCCACCATCTATGGCCTCATCAGGGACTTGCTGGCACCAGCAAAGTCAATGACCAAGATATATGAGGAGCTTGTAATGCTGATCCAAGAACAACTCCAGCCCAAAGAGAGCATCCACACAACCAGACACCAGTTTTATACACACCGACGGCCCGAAGGCCAGGAGACCGCGAAATATGTTGCAGACCAACGAAGCGCTGCGGGATATCTTTGTCATTGGAATTGGCCATGAGGGCTTGCTTCATAAACTACTATTTGCGGATACCACAGTCACACTGCAGAAGGCCATCTCTGTGAGCCAAGCATTCATGACCTCGACCTGCAGCTCTAGGCGGATGACTCATCCTCAGGACTCAAATCCGGTAAGTGCTATGCACAGAGTGGTGCCTTTTGGAGGCTGGACTGTAGAACGTGAATCTTCTCAGGGGAGAGAGAACTGCCCCCGAGTCCCTTAATTCAGAGTCTGCCGAGGGGGGCTAATCAAGTAGCACCATGTTGGCATTGCAGAGGGAATCACAGGGCTCACCAGTGCCATTTTGAAGACTATGTATGTAAAGGCTGCGGCACCAAGGGCCACCTCCAGCAAATGTGTAAAAGAAATATGATTCACTGTGTTGATGAAGCATCTGTAGATGGCCATGAATCCAGCGCGGATTATGAAGCGATAGTCAGAGAGGCAGCTCAGCCCCACGATGAGGTATATAGCATGTTTACCTGCACCACCGAATGTTCTCCATTGAGGATGGAAGCCGAGATAAATGGCGTTCCAGTCTTTATGGAGGTGGACACGGGGGTGAGCCAGTCAGTAATGAATCAAGAAGCCTTTGAGAGGCTATGGGACAATCAAGCTGAACGACCTAAGTTGGTCCCAGTTCAGGCAAAGCTGCGCACCTACACCAATGAACTTATCCCAGTCATTGGTAATGCGGATGTAAAGGTACTCCATGAAGGCGTGGTGCACAAGTTACCCCTGTAGATTGTTGCAGATGATCGACCAACGCTACTCGGAAGAAGGTGGATGGAGAAGATCCATTGCAGCTGGGAAGATTTCATCCCTCCAGTGATCGACATCCCCGGCGCTCAGAGGCAAAACAAGCCCTCTACTGAGGTTGGATCCGGCACCAGAGCGCAGGTCAGCACAGCACCTGAGGCACAGACCACTCAGCATGACTGCATGGAGATGATCCAGCTGAGATGACCCGAACGCACTTTCCAGGCTCCAGTGGCAGGACTCCGGAGGAAGAGAATTGGAACCAGAGGCAACTTCCCAGCTTCGGTGGAGAAGAGGATCACAGCGATCGACATGGATAAAAAAAAGATGGCGCCCAAACCACGAGGTGAGGCGCTGATGGAGCAACATGTGGCACCAACCGAAGAAGAGGATTGGTGTAAAGATAGCAAGGCTCTCTTAAAGGAGTCCTGCAACTCACCACACTTAAAGGGACAGTTCCACACTCTCAATCAAAGTAACAGCAACTGTGAGTTAGATGAAAAATGTGTAATTGATGATCAGAGTTGTGTACATGCAATAAGCAAGGTAAAGTCACGCGATTGCGATCGGAGCTGCAGGTTATGTACAATAATAATGAAACGTTGTGCGATGTAGAATTTCAACTGCATACAGTCAATGCAGCGGGCAAACAACCATCGGGAGCACACAGGTCCAGTGAGCTACCCAATGCTGTAGCCTGCGTCCTGGGACCAGAGTGATGCACCATGGAGTGTGGCCACAATATTTACAAGCTGCAGAGCAAGTGATCTCAGGAGGGAATGGTATTGATACCCTGCCCCCGATCGGCTCCACCTCTCAGGCACCCAATGGCACCAACTGCCACGCGCCTGAAAGAGGAAACTGTGCTAAGGCGCAGCCCCCAGACCCTATCGCCACCAAGGCTACACCCAGGAACGAAGGGTCACCACAATGGGTCTCCCAATTGGAACTGGGACCAGCCAGGATCCCAAACCAAATAATGCCCAGGCAAGTGAGTCAGCAGTTCCTTGCTAGACGACTGTCCCTCAGGGAGCAACAGCGACCCGAGGTGCAAGGAGAGGACAGGGAGGTCACAGGCATCTGTGAACCTGCCCGATGCTAGAAGCAATGGCAAAAGCCCCGAGAGCAGGCAATTTGAGCCAACCGGGCTCCCACTGCCAGCACTGGGCACCGCGCCGCCACCAGACTACCTGGACACCATCCAGCAGTTCTGGCACTAGTTTATCCTCACGCACCAGTGCTGACCCCAGCCCTGACTCCAAGTATATTCCAAGCATGTACCTCACCATTCAAATGTACTTACCTCACCATGGTACCACGAATGCAATACAGTAAATGCAAATGTTTTTTTGGACTTGAATGTATATGGCACAATCTGTATGTCGGGGGGTGGGGGGGGTGGGGGAGAGAATGGAGTGGTCATGGATACACAAACAGAAACCACCAGCAACACTACTGCCAATGAAACACCACCTACTCACCCAAGATGGAAATAACCTTCCAAGGGTCAACCAGATAGAGCTAAGCCCAGAGCACAGTCAATGCAAAGGCGATTTGCAATAAAGACTTGGGGGAGAGTGATGTCATGGATCCTACATGGTTACTGCTTGTACTATTATAAGGTGTGCCACCAGAGGGCACCACAGTGGGAGACTTGTACGTTGCCTGTACAGTTGTGCCAGGCCTAGTGTAAAAGACAGGTCACCATGTGTGATCCTCACTCTGGAGTTATATTAAATGGACTAGGGTCACTACAGTTCAAGCACAACACATTTGTCTTGTAGAGTCATTATTAGAGCATCTGAAGACATAACACATACAGTATGGTCTAAGTACTTTGGTGGCTATCTATGTGTGCCACAAGAGCAGATGAATCCTTTGGGTAACGATTCCCATTTTAATCTTTGCAGGCAAAGAAGTCCCATAACCGCCACGAACAGGTGAGGACAGATGACGGTCCACCTCAGACCCTGCCACTTACCGACCTTGAGGAATGAGTGGCAGGTCTCTTCGGTGTCTCAGATCGGGCAACTGCCACTGAGGACGCTGAACCCCACTGAGGGTAAGTCCTGCACACTCCCTGGGCTGGGCTGGGGCAATGTGATGCAATGTCCATGGACTAGGGTTGGGGCAATGTTATGCAGTGTCTGTGGACTAGGGTTGGGCAATCTCATGCAGTGTCTCTGGACTAGATATAATGGAGTCGCGGCGGTCCTTCAAATGAGCCTGTGCATTGTGACCTTCCTCATGTCACCCTTCCCCCTCCCTGCTGCTAATCACTCATCTATTTCTTTCTACTTCCAGAGGACCAATCACAGGCACAACAACCCTCAAGGAACCAGCCACAGCTGCAGCATCACATAGATCAACCTTCCATGTCAGGCCATCATGTGGAGGAGGAGGATGAAGAGGAAGAGGAGTTCAGTTATCAGCCGACACCGGGGCAGGTGCACTCTACACCATTTTTTCCAGCGGCAATCACTTCGTCTGAGGATGATGATGTGACTTTCTTGGGGCTTGAGACCTCCGAGGCTCCTGGGACTAGTGGTGTACAGCAATGCAGTTCTGTGGTCGAATCCCGTATGCCATCTCTCCAGGTACAATCTTCGAACCAATGAGTGGTCTCCAGCGGTTGCTATGACATCCAGACGCGGAACTGGACATGGTGGGACTGTCCAGCGATAGCATCCACCTCACCCGTCAGCTCCTTGATGTCTTGGGTAGGATTCCCGTGACCATCAGGAATCTCACTACGACCATTATGGAGATAGGGTTGCAGATTTCCGGTGCGAGCTGTGAAACCTGCGAGACCATCAGGGCCCACACAATGCTGGTGGCCTCCAGCAGTGACATTGGTGTCCCGGAGAATGTGGCATGAAGCCTTGCCGAATATAGTGCATCACAGGCACAAGCTCTGCTTCAGCTTGGGCAGGTGATGCAGTCCATAAACCCTCCTGCCATACTCTCTATGTTCCCCAGTGTTACACCCAGACCCACACCACCTGTGACTGGCGACGCCAATGAAGTGGCTCACCATTCAGAAGCCGGGCCTTCCACGCCACGAGCTGGTACAGTGTCTCCCCAGGTGGTGTCTCCATTGTCCCTCCCCCCCAACACAGCAGCGCTCTGGCAACATTGCTGCACGCCATCGTGACGTCACTTTGAGTACGAGCGGCAGGCAAGGGAGGGGGATAAGGATGGGGGGGGCGGGAAGCTGGTGGTAAAAGACAGTGGGGCAGGGATTGCTGCATTATGTTCTGCATTTTGTTGGTTATAATGTTGTTGTTGTTCATTAATCACACGGCTGGATGCAGATAATTTATGTTGTTAAAGTGTAAAGTTTCAAAGTTAAGTTAACAAAGTTATAAAAGTCGACAATGTTTGATAAATTCTTTTGTTCACCTTAACCATTCCTGTGTAGTGTCTCATTTGCAGATCAAGGCAACGGTCAAACATGCTGTTCACTCTTCCAGCAAAGCATTGAATTCTGAGCTGCTGACGTAAGGCTTTTGCAGCGGTGAAATTTCCACGATGCCTCCCCTGTGGTTGTGATGAGGTGGTGGTGCCATGGGTCCCTTGCCAGACTCCTCTACCTCATCTTCCTCCTCCTCCTCCTCCCCCCCCCCCTCACTCCCGTCGTCTCTCCTGAGGTGCTCCTGCAATCCCCAGTGGCAAATCCTGTTCCCTCATGATGGTTAAGTTGTGTAGCATGCAGCACACCACAATGAACTCAGAGACCTGCTGAGGGGAGTATTGCAGGTAGCCTCCAGAGTGGAGCATTCCAATTGTCTGTTCGACGATGTTGCATGTGGCTGCAGGGCTCTCATTATAGCGATGCTCGGCTACAATTGTCTGAGGGTTCTGGAGGGGGATCATGAGCCAGGTGGTCCCCAGCTCTGGCCTTGTGGTTGATGCTGGAACAGGCCTGAGACAGTGCAAGATGAAAGCATCATGGATGCTCCCTGAATATTGGACATTGACTGCCATGGTGCGTTGAGTATGGTCGCAGACGATCTGTACGTTCATGGAGTGGAATCACTTTCGGTTTCGGTAAATCTCTGGATTGAGTAAAGATGCTCGTAGGGCTGTGTGTACAGTCAATGGCACCCTGAACCTTGGGGAAGTCAGCAAATTATCCAAAACCTACAGCATTCTCATTTTGGGTCTCCCTGGTCATTGGGAAGTTTATGAAGTTCATCCTACGTGCGGACAGTGCAGTAGTCACCTGGTGAATGCTGCAATGTATAGCGTGCTGCAAGATGGGGAATATGTCCCCCGTTGATGCCAGAAAAGAGCCGGAGGCATAGACGGCAAGTGCCGCAGTCACCTTCATCTTGATGGGCAGTGCAGTCCTGTTGCTGCTGGTAGCTGGCATATCTGTGACCACCTCTTTTCGGAAGTGCAGCCTTCTAACGCACTGTGCCTCAGAGAGCTGCATGTATGAGTGATGTTCCCGATAAACTCGTGGGGGGTAAGGCCTCCTCCCCATATATCTGCGACCGCTTCGATTATGTCGAAAATGATCATCAATAAGCCTTCTTGCAGCTCAACGCCGTATAAATATTAGGATTAATGGCTGTCATAGTAATACCCCCATCTTTTTAAATGTCCTTTAAAACAAACTATAAACTCAATAAACTTCACAATGAAAAGTATGCAGTAATGCAGTGTTTTCTCCCAATGCTTTTAATTACTCAGAACTCTGACTTTCTCCTCCGTTTCCAAGATAACGCTGTTACCGCCCGGGATGCGACTGCTTTTTGCTGGCGGGTTCCCAGGCGGACGCTAAGTCGAGTGATATGCTCAAAAGTTCCGCATTTTTGCGTCCCATCCCGGCTCTACACAGGGCGCAAATGAGCCGGAAATCCAGCCCGATGGGCTGAATGACCTCCTTCTGTGCTGTATTATTCTATGAATGCATGCTGCAGACCCTCATTCAGTTGGGGCTAAAATTGCGATTGTAAAGGACTTATTCAGGGTGGATTTATCTTTTCTTTAATCCGGGCCAAAGATTTGGACCTTAGAGGGTGGGTTCTTCTACCCCTCAGGCAGATTTATACCCTTAAAATGCCCTAATATAAATCAGCTAATTATTTGAAATGGCACCAATTCCTGTTTGCGGCTCGAGACCTAAATGGCAGAGTGAGTGGTAAATCTAGAATTGGATTATATTTGCTTTACCTATGAAGGAACAAAAGGTTATTTAGATTTGCCATATATTAGTAGTGATAACAGTGAGATGAACTGTTGAAGGTTTTCGTAAGCTAGCGTATGTTGGCTTCTAACTGGATCACTGTGGAGGGATACACATGTGGTCCATTGTAGCCCTTTGCTTTGCTGTTTATCAAAACTGTTTTTACTTACAGGAAGCAAGTAAGAAGTCAAATCGATAGGAAGGCCCTTGCATATACCTCAAGTTTTCTAGGGATTAGTTCCCTGTGGTGGTTATCCTAACATTCCCTTTGAGGAGTCAATGGCTACTTTTGGACATAACAAATCCAGACATTAAATATTTACAGATGTATAGGCATATTTCCAATGCTTTTCATTTAACTTTAACCTGGTAGATTATTTCTTTTTTTCCTCAGATACATTTAAGATTGTTTTATTCACAATGTACAAGATGGCACTGTGTGGTTAAAGAAATACTATTTATGGGGTACGCAAGGATTGCATTTTCTTGGATTGATTTTTTTTTGTCATTGTGTGCTGGGCAGACTGTATGTTAGAGGTGGTGTGATGAAAATGAAAGGGTGTAAGGATGTTGGGAGCTGAAGATACACAGCTGGCACTGTTGAGTTGTACGTTTTTTCCCCTTCCCCAGGAAGTGAATCTTTGGGCAATATACCTGTACCTTGTAAAACAGCATTATCTTCAAATATTGCAAGAGAAACTTTAAACAGAAACACAGTATGGAGTGATGGATGTGAAGTTCCGTTTGAAAAAAACTCAATGCATCATGAAGCCCCGCTCCTTTCAAATACATGCTTCAAATCTTCCTCCTTTGTGTTCGACATGTTTTATGTCCGTGCTGCTAGTTAGTGTATTGCTTTTAAAAATTAAGCTTAGAATAACAAATTTACAGTAATTGTTTTCAATTATTTTAATTATGCATATTTTCCATCACTGCATTATCCTTTGGGAATGCAACGAGCATTTGACTTTTTTCATCTCTCTGAAATTTTCTTCCCAGCATTTTGAGGCAACATTGTTGTTGAATGCTCTGGGTGGTTGTTTTCTTTTGCTTTTGTGCTTGATGTCGGTAATCTATCCCTGAAAAAAAACCTCTGTCAGTTTTAGGATACATTTCTGCACCATATTGAGTTTGGAGGTTATATCTGTTCGCTATATCAGAATTGGAGGATAAAAATCAAGCAAATAATTGTTGAAATAGAGTATGACCTCGGTTGTGCCACTAGGAATCTGACTAACAGATTGTTCACCTTGGAGATGCAAAGCTGACCTTGGCCATCTTGCTGCCATTGAAAAGTACTTCTCATCAACCCATTATGGCGTTGAATTGACAAAATGATCTTAAAGAGCTCCACAGACAGCATCAGGACCACCCCATCTGTCCCAGCTGACGTAAATTATTTAGAACTAATCAGTCTGATGGAGAAAAATGTAAATAAATTGGAAGTATGACAGTGAGGGGTATGAAGACAATCACTCAAATCTATCGCAGCATATTTCTAAACAGTCCAAATATTCAAATTTGCAAAAACTATTACTCAACTTTGTTTTCAAATGAAGGGTGTTTTAAAATATTTAATAACTTGATGCTGAATCGTAAACAAATAAATCCCGGTTCCAGTCATCTATTTCAGATTAATTTCATCCTTTCACTAACAAATGTGCTGTAATTCATGTACGCTGGAGATGATTTAGAATGTGAACTGTCACTAAATTAATGCAATAAGATTTAAAAAGTGTTAAAAACTACCACAGATAATTTAGATAAAATTAAAGGAAATTGAAAAGAGCACAGATTTCCTCGAAGTCATTTAATTTGTTCCCTGTGGCAAGATAGCCTGTAATATAGGCACTTCTGGGGTCTCCAGCCCTGCTGAGAGATGTGTTAACTTTTAGTCTAGAATAAATGACCTATGGATTTTTAAAATTGATTTTCAGGATGTGGCAAGGCTGGCATTTATTGTCCATCCCTAGTAGCCCTTGAGAAGTAGGTGGTGGGCCGTCCCCTTGACCCGCTGCAGTCAGTGTGGTGAAGGTGCTCCCACAGTGCTGTTAGGTAGGGAGCAACATTCTCTCTAAGCCGCACAGCTGTATGGTGGTGCCACGCAGCCCATGACTGGCTTTTCCAATGCAAAATTTTGTGTATGCACAAAGACTTTGAATGAGCCATGCAGTCCATTAAAGGGACTGTGCACCTCCAAAAAAATTGGGCAAGATTGGTAGGGAGTGCCAAGATTTGACCCAACAATAATGAAAGAATGGCAATATATGCCCAAGTCAGGATGGTATGCGGTTTGGAGGGGAACCTGGAGGTGGTAGTGTTTCTATGTACCTGCTGCCTTCGTCCTTCTAGGTGGTGGAGGTCGCGGACATTTGGGGTGCTGCCAAAGAAATCTAGGCAAGTTTCTACAGTGCATCCTGTAGTTAGGACACACGGCCATGGTAAGCCAAAGGTGGAGCCAGTGGATGTGGTGTCAATCAAGCAGACTGCTTTGCCGTGGATAGTGTTGAGCTTTGTGAGTGCTATTGGAGTCGCACTCATCCATCAATAGTTGCAATAGTAGAATAGAGTGCTGAGGTTCATAAACTTCAAAAAGGAAACACTTTTTAGATCAACAAATACTTGAATACTTGAAATGATTGAATAGGCTTTATACTGAAATTGAAGATAGATAATTATAACACATAAGGCAGTAACTCAGTACAGTGATAACATTTTACGTAGCATACAGCACAAGGTTACAATGTACGATTGAGTACTGGAACAGGAAATGGAGAGCTGATTAATGGACAGGCAACAGTCACGTACAATGACACACGGTACGCAGCACTGTGAATGAGACAGTAGTGTACATTGCTGAGCTTGAATTTCTGCCTATAACCTGCCCGACATACCAAGTTAGGGCCCCACCAGGAAAATGCAGTTGGAGGTCATGTGAGCAGGTGACAATCCCACCTCGCCGTGTTTTTCCAGGCCCAGGAAATTCTCGGCCATTGTGTGGCTCAGAACTGCCCTTATTATGATGAGGTTGTTACTTCATGCTTACACTTGTAGTTAAATGGAAGAAGCTCAAACTGCCTCCACTGAGGCCGAGCCAAGGAACTAATTTAATAACAGATTATTCCGTGTGTTTGGCATAATGAGGCTATTGTAAAGGATAGCTGGTGGGTAGAGCAAGTGATTTGCTATCCCTCAGAACTGCGGTTCCCACCTGTGATAAAGGAATCAGGTGGGAAATCTCCCAGTTAATGGAAAAGGAATCAGAGGATGTGTGCAAATAGGCTCATTTCAGAGGCACTAGGGGCAAATCTTCTGTTGCACTGCTCCTAGCACATGTCAGAAAACTGCTGCTCCCAGCCTGTGATTGCCACCTATTAACTTTAACAGATGGAAAATCAAGGGCTGAAAGTGTACAGTTTTGCAAAACGTGCTTCCATTACCCAGAAGAGCAGCACAGTGGAGTTGCTGTTCCTGCATTGCCACAAACATAGGGCCCGAATTTGATGAAGGCCCCCGCCCACCCAAGTGCCGCTCAAAGGACAGCCGATGGCCGCCGAGGTCCCTGACGGTTCTTTGGGCGGGATTTTCATCACCCAGGTCCCTCGAAGGTCAGCAGGCGGCAAATCTGCGATGTACGCCGCCAATCTGGGCAGCAGCCGGCGGGAGCTCTCGTTCTCGGTGGCAGAGGCGCTTGCCACCCAAGTGCCGCTGAGGATGGAGTCGGGCCCACGGAGGGTCGAAGAGCTGAAAATTAAAATCACCAGAAAAAACAAAATCCATCGGAAGACCTTTCAGGGGACACCATTGAGGTATGTCGCTGTGAAAATGTTTTTTAAAGTTTACTAACCTTTTTTTTCAGGATCTTCATACCTACCATCGGGGACAGACCAGCATCCTCGCAGCGGTCCAGCCCCTGTTCTGGCGCCAACATGAATACGGCACCTCGGCGGGCGGGAGTCCACTTACGCGCATTGGCCGCCCGCTGACGTCAGCGGGCGGTTCCCGACGGTTCTCCCCTCCTGCCCACTCCAGCCCAAATGGAAAGTGGCACTGGGCAGAACCTGAAGAGGAATGTCGGCGGCAGTGGGCAGTGAGTCCATCAAATTCAGGCCCATAGTTTTGATGGGAAACCACATGATGGTAACTTATTCAAAAATTCAGAGTGCTACACTTGAGGTGAAGTTATACACAGATAACGACTGAAAGGACAATTACAGTGTGTGCATTTACTTAATGTGTGCAATTTGTCAATGTATGAGTTTGCAGACCATCATAAAGCTGTTATTCCTTCTGTGTGAGGTGAATGCTTGCCAGTCAGAGTGGGAATCCTACTCGCTAATGTGTCTGTCACCTAACAAGGATTCGTGAGTCCCAACCATTACACTACGGAAACCTACTCCCTGTATGGGCAGATAACTGGATTCATTAATGCTATTAATTATATTATAAAATCCTAGTCTTTCATCTGTGGTTGGAATTCATGAATCCCAACCATTACACTCTGAAATTCTACTCTATGATCATTGTGTCAGGAGCCTGAGAGTCTACTCAGTAGTAGTGGAAGCCAACTTTTGGGGCCTTTCCAGACAGCAGCACTGTCTGTCTTTGGTTAAGGAGGATGGGCTATGTAGTGCTAAGTGTCTGTGTATCAAGGCCAGCCCACACTGCAATATGTGTGCGCACTAGGTCTGTGCAGCAGAGCAGGTCTCCAGTCATCCTGGTTAACCCTTGCCACTGGATAAAGGCCTAGCTCTGTCAAGCCCGTGTGGTGGCTGATGTGCAACGGTCACCACACGTTAAAAAAAATCCACGCACAGGCATCTTCCACCCCCTCAATTGGAGTTCAGGACTGGAACATCGGGTCCTTCATTTAAACATCTGTGAACTCTTGTGGAAGCAAGTCATCCTTGTTCAAGGGACCGCCTATGATGATGATGATGATCAAAACCAATGTAAGTTTTAAAGGTGTAGAGGTTTGAGTTCATCTCCGGTTATCAGTTGTAAGTTTATTGGGACCCCAAAACCACAGTATCTAAGAATGATTATTAAAATCATTATGTGCCTCAAAACAACAGGTTTGTCCTTTTTCCTTCTTTGTGATTTGGAAAATAATTCCAAATTATTCATCAACTTTGAACGAGCCTTATTTCCAAAAGAAGGTGTGACTAGAATTCCTAAAGTATTGCCAACTTTGATTTCTGATCAACAACTCCTCCTGCGGAAACCATCCCTTTCATTTATTTACTGTTTGGTCAATCTCTAGTGAGAGAATTCGACAAGATGTAAATTTGGACACTCAGTATTATTTATTACAAAGTGTGCCCGCGTTATTGGGTTTACTTTTTTGAGAGAGCAGTGCTAAGGAATTTAAAGTGAATTCACTGCAATCCTCTGAGTGCTGGAGGCGAAGAAATCAATGAATAACATCAATAACCAGGAGAGGTCATCATAGTGAAGGCATCAAATGCAACTATATATTTTATGGTTGCACATAGCAAGGAGACAATTTTCTCAGTCGTGTAGCTTTACATGTGTTTTCCAATAAATTGTTGCCATTTCCATCAATTTCCACAGGAAATATGAATTTCAATATTGCTTTTGGCATAGGGTTCAATGACGAAACCAAATATCAAAATACAAACCAATTCACTCATCCCTTTGTTAACTGTTTACGTTTGTAGAACAATGTGATCCTTATGTTTATAAATGATCATTTAATCATCAATTCTTACAATAATAAAAATACTTGTTAACAATGTGAGGGGTAGCTTTTAACTGAGTAGATGATACGATGAATTACCCAGCAAGAATTCCATAATTAACAGGATAGAAACTGACATTTCTCTGGACTGGATGCAGAGGTAAATTATGCGGATCTTTACAACAACTGTTGGGAGTAGGTCTCTGCTGTAATACTACATCTTTATCATGTGTTGCTTACTGTCCTTTCATCTTTTTGTCTCCATGGTATTCCCCAATCGACTTCAGATTTGGTTGCAAATATCTAGACCGCCACTAACTGGTGTTGTAAGAGTATATAATAGTCCATGTCAACTTACACTTCAAAGAACTGTCTATTTTGACATCGTGCTGCGTCTTGGCTAAATGACACCAGTGTATTTGGATATCTAAGCCCGAAATTCTTATCTCGGAGAGGTCACAGTTTAACTGGCTTTATTGGTCGAATGAATAACTTTGGGCTGCACTGCCACGCACCATGACCAAGGCTATTCTTGCAACGTATTCACTCAGTGGTTTGATTTAGAGCTACAGCACGGGGCAGGGAAATAACATTTTAACATCAGTTGGCCTCATGGATTTAATGTAAAGCTTCAGAGTCCAACATTGCCCACAAGCCAGTGCCAACATACTCTGCCTCATATATTTTAAAGAGGAAATGTTTGGTTGCTGTATACAGAGAATAGCTGGAGGAGCCAAATGTTACAATGGGGGACGGTTAACCTTCCCACAGGTTGAAGCAGAGCGTGGCAGAGGTTATAACTGGGTGACTTGACTTACTGGCTTAAGCTTTCTCCGTTCCTGCCCAGCTCCATTTTCTCTTGCTCACCGTCAAGTCGGCTGAGGCTCTCGGTACAGGTAGGGACTTAATTAAAATGTAAAAGTTGCATCCTGATGACTTCATTGGCGGTGCGATTCTATTTTAGCTGTCAACTCGAGGGGAAAACTTGCCCAGTGTCACATGCACCAGAGAAACCTGGTGGGTGGCATCAGAGTGGCCAGAATCTTTGGGAGTATTCCTTGGGGGCTAGGAGGAGCAACAATAATTTGCATTTACATAGCGCCTTTAGTGTCGTAAAACATCCCAAGGTGATTCAACAGGAGCGTTATCAAACAAATTCCGTTTGAATTTAATGGCAGGACCTCATTATCATTCTATTGATCCAGCTCCTGGCCCAATTCGCAGCCTAGCTAGCAGCCGGGAGGGAAAACTAGCAGCAGGAGGTCACAGCCAGGGACCCTTGGGGACGAACAGTCGGGAGCGGGGAAGGTCGGCCATCAAGGCAGGGAAGAAGAGCAAGGCTGCGATCGCCAGGGGGGCAGGCTGAAGGCTTCCTTGAGGGGCCGGGGGGAGCTCAAGGAGTACTGGAAAAGGCACTTACTTGTGGAGCCAGTATCTCCCGCCTCCCTTTCACTGCGGCCCTTGGCAAACCTGTGCAGCAGTGGTGAATTTTAAATCAGGCTCCCAGTTGCACTGTAGGAGCCCAATTTAAATATGTTAATACAATGCCCCCCTCTCCAAAATGGGACATTTGGGGCTGGAAATTCCCCAACTTTGCGCCGGGTTTATCGGCGATACTTCGCCGTTTTCGGTGGAAAACGGTGCGGCAGGAAATTCCCTGAAGTCTTGCGCTGGTAGTTTTGAAATACCGCCGGGGAGTGGACCGCCGGTATGCAAGATGGAAAAAGCGCTTTCGCCCGATATTTGGCTCGCAGCGCACCCGTAGATAGGACAAAAAAAACGCCGGGGAAAAACCTGCGTTGCAGCTTTTGGAACGGCGGTAGGTATGAAGACCTGCAAAAAGGTAAGTTAAAGTTTTTATTTTTTGATTCTTTTTCAGTGATTCGCTAATTAAGTGTCTTGTGAATGTTTTGTGATTTTCTAATTTTTGGTTTATTTGGAATTTTTTTTTGTGTTTTCCCCCCTCCCTAGGCCCAACTCGCCTAGGCAATATTGGCCTTGGAGAAAAGTTGCAGAAAATTCACGCTTTGCGCCACGAATCCTCGTGTAACGTTGATTTTTACCGCTGGGTGCATTTTTCCCCGAATTTTCATAGCGGTGTGATTCGTGGTATTTCTGGCGAAAAATGCGGAAAGAATACCGCTATGAGCAAAAATGGAATTTCTAGCCCTCTGAGACTCCATGATATTTGCCACCATAAAAAAGGCGGTGGGTGCATGCGCGGCTTGATGGGGACATGTTCTCCGTATTTAAGTCTTTAACCCTCCCGACCCCTCTCCTGCCCGTCATGGGGGAGGAGGTTAACATTGAAGCTGTTCTGTTTGCATGCTCTCGTGTCTTCAGTCATTTGTCAGCTATGGGCCAGTCTTGCGCATGGTACTACGAATAGCATTTCAATGTTCATCATGAGTAGGGACAAGGCATGTCATCCCATGTATTTCTACACTTGCTGCATGTAACATCATCTGCTTCTCGAGTACCACAATTTTACATAAAACGCCCTGGAAGCTGGGAAAATGCCAGTTTCTGAGTGATAACAAATCACTTGCTCTACCCATGAGCTATCATTTACAATAGCCTCATTATGCCAAACAAAAGGGATAATCTACTTCCAGCAGTAAACCATCAACATTCTGTCTACATGAATGAAAGCTTTTAGGTTAGATTAGGGGATGGCATAAACAATTCAACTAGCCTGGTCCAAGTGTTAAAATTGATTTGAGTTTGTGATTAAAATAAAATACTAGCCCCATTCTAGCAACCATTTATTTAGAATCGACACCTATAAACTTACTGTTGACTTTGCGATCTTCTGCAAGGTATAATAACTGTAGCTTCTCCATAGATATTTATCACCTCCTACAGCTTTATGTGTTAAGTCAAGCTGTTTTCATCCCATTAATACTGTAACAAAATGTCCGACCAAAACTTTAAATATCATTTTTAAAGTACTGAGCAATTTTACATTATTATTGGGATATATTATCCAGTATATCTCTATCAAATATCTGGGAATGGCAACCAAATCAGTTTTCAAACCCCGAATTGCATGAATTGAACAGTTTGAATTAATTTGTGAATCCCTGAGTTCAGCCTAATTTGAAACTTTTTAATTGTTAGGCTGGCTATCTATCTTATGAAATAAAAATAGTAGCGCCATGTTCAGAGGAACAGAATGCCCACTCTCTGTGCACAGCTCTAGTTTTGGTACCATGGCATAAATGTACCAATCATAATGGTGACGAATGAGCAAATAGAAACAGAATTAAAGCAGTAGATGCTAGATCAATTAATAATTTTAAAATCTGAGGTTGATAGATTTTTGCGAGACACAAGTATAACAGGAAGTAGATTATCCCTTTTGGAGCCAAGGCATGTGGATGGAGTTAAGAATTGGATCAACCATGATCTTATTGATGGCAGAACAGGTTAGAGAGGCTGAATGACTGACTTGCGTTCCTATGTTCCTGAATGGGAGTCCATCCATGGCTGGAGGTACAGCACAAAATGTTTGTTTTTATGAATGTCACCTGGTGGTTTAATGAAGGGCATCTAATTCCAAGCATCAGTATGTCAAATATCTGATGATGCCATAGAGGTGGGGTTAATCTCCATGGTGAAGTAAGATATTAACAACAACAACAAATTGCACTTGTATAGCAGACACCGAGCCACATAAGGAGATATTAAGACAGTTTTAGTCAAAGAAGTAGGTTTTAAGGAGGACAGAGAGGTAGAGGTACCACATCAGCAGCAAACATTGAAGACTTGGGTATGCATTGTGCATGATCATCCAACCATTTACATGATTCAACAAGTCATGCAAAGGGCACCCGAGTTTCTTGTATCTGCCCCCGAGAAAGGAGGTTTCCTGCTGGGAACGTCAAGTCGATAAATTACACCAATAATCTTGATTTATCCAACTGCCGTCATACATAATATTTCTTTTTGCCAAGGAAAATGCTTTTCTTTCATTTAAATCTGATCTGTCAGTATCTCCACAGCTTCCCAGCAAGGGGCTTGTATAATCGTCTAGTCAAAATTAAACACACTAACCAAAATTATCTTGCTGAAGAATTACAACTCCTTACCTCAAATTAAATACAGGAGATATTGTAGTCACATTTCCAGTGCCTTTCAGCCACCAATCAAAATGTCTGCATGACTCTAGAGCTGTGTTATACATTCTTTTCAGGAGAACATGGTCTGCTGTGGTTCCGAAATGTATTCAGCATTGCATTAAAGGTTAGCCTCATTGGTCACCCTTTTACAAGGGCAAGTCTACATGTTTTAATCTTGTATTCCTTGCATATATACCTTGTTTATTAAGTATCCTTATTCCATGCACCCAGCACTATCTCTATTGCAATCTGTTATGTATGCAATAAAGGTTCAAACTGTTTAACTAAGCAAGGTACAACCATGCTTCTGCTTTATTTAGGCCCAAAGTGCCTGACTCACAAAATGGCTGGCCTTTTATACCAGAGCAGCACCCTGTGTGTGCTGCTCAGTGGCTTCCAACAATGACACCATCTGGTGGCTACAAACAGCATGTACATACATGACACAATCGGACAAAGGAGACATTCAAAAGTAGCCGCAAGAATCAGTGAAAATTGTTGGTTCTGAAGATGCTGATGACCAGCCACTGGGAGTACAACCTCAGACGACTATTAAACTGTATTGCCCCAGCATGCCAGCTCAGTGCTCGGGTTTCGTTTACATTCAAAGTGTAGGGAAGGCATGTCTTAGTGACAATTACCCATGCAGGTTTAATGAAAGATTTTGCCTCTTCAACTGCGCTGGTGAAGTAAAGGTTATTCCCCACAAAGTGATGTCTATAGACAGGCTTGCTTACATGTGTAAAGTTTTTTTTATATTGTTAATAAAATGGTGACTGCAATCCTTCTATATTAAATGAGTTTGGGTAGTAACAATCCAATTCATCGTGCTCATGGGTCCACAGCACAAAACTGCTTTAAATTCGGCTCTAATTGGCATTCAATTTGCAATTTCAGTCTGAGTCCACAGGATGGTTGATGTGGTAAATGGAAAACTGCATATAGGGTACTCCATTTTAGCCACATGCTCTAACTTTTGTATAAAACGCCTTACACATGATACATGTAAAGCATGCACAACAATCAAAAAACACTGTCATCTTACCATGTTACCAACTAATGCACAAAAAGATCTACGTTCGGACCGTGGTCAAGCAGGGCTGCGTCATCGCACCAACACTTTTCTCGATCTTCCTTGCTGCACTGCTCCATCTCACTCTCAGCAAGCTCCCCGCTGGAGTGGAGCTAAATTACAGGAAAAACGGGAATCTGTTCAACCTCCGGGACCTCCTTCAGGCCAGATCCAAGGTCCCATCCTCCGTCATTGAACTGCAGTACGTAGACGACACATGCATCTGCGCACACTCGGAGGCCGAATTCCAAGCCATTGTCAACACTTTCACCGAGGCGTACGAGAGCATGGGCCTTACACTAAACATCCATAAGACAAAGGTCCTCTACCAACCTGCCCCCACCACACAGCACTGCTTCCCGGTTATCAAATTGCACGACGAGGCCTTGGACAACGTGGACCATTTTCCATACCTCGGGAGCCGACTGTCAACAAGGGCAGACATTGACAAGGTCCAACACTGCCTTCAACATGCCAGTGCAGCCTTCGGTCGCCTGAGGAAGAGAATGTTTGAAGACCAGGACCTCAAACCCGGTACCAAGCTCATGGTCTACAGAGCAGTGCTGATACCCGCCCTCCTATATGGCTCAGCGACATGCACTATGTACAGCAGGCATCTCAAAACACTAGAGAAGTACCACCAACACTGCCTCTGCAAGATCCTGCAAATCCATTGGCAGGATAGGCGCACCAACGTCAGTGTCCTCGCTCAGGCCAATATCCCCAGCATCGAAGCACTGATCACACTCGATCAGCTCCGCTGGACGGGCCACATCATCCACATGCCTTACACGAGACTCCCAAAACAAGCGCTCTACTCGGAGCTCTGACAGGGCAAGCGAGCCTCAGGTGGGTAGAGGAAATGCTTCAAGGACACCGTCAAAGCCTCCTTGAAAACAATGTAACATCACCACCGACACCTGGGAATCCCTGGCCCAATACTGCCCAATTTGGAGGAAAAGCATCCAGGAAGGCGCTGAACACCTCGAGTCTCTTCGCTGAGAGCAAGCTGAAGCCAAGTGTCGACAGCGGAAGGAGTGTGTCGCTCCCCACCCACCTGTTCCTTCAACCGCCATCTGCCCCACCTGTGACAGAGACTGTAGGTCTCGCATTGGACTCCTCAGTCACCCGAGAACTCATTTCTAGTGTGGGAGCAAGTCATCCTTGACTCCGAGGGACTGCCTAGGATGATGATGATGAAAAAGGTTAAAGTATACATGCAGATGCTATACGAATATGAGAATTGACATCACATGCCCAATGACCGTGTCCAATACTCATTTTTTATTTATTAATCAAAAATACAATTAGCCACATGTGGCTAGTGGCTAATGTATTGGACAATGCTGGATTATCAAATGCTGTAAGAAACGCAATTTAAAAATGGTATATTAAACCCTTGTGAACTGATTCGAATTTCATTGTTTTAAAAGTTCTTTCAGTGAATTTCAGTACCTTGCTTTTAAAAAAAAATGTATTCTTCAGATATGGGTATTGTAGCAAGGCCAGCATTTATTGGCCATCCCTACTTGCCCTTGACAAGGTGGTAGTGGGCTGCCTTCTTGAATCAGTGCAATCCGTTTGGTAAAGGCGCTCTCACAATGCTCCTGGGTAGGGTGTTTGAAGATTTTCACACAGCAACGCTGAAGGAATGGCGATATATGCTTCAATCCAGATGGTGTGTGACTTTAAGGGGAACTTTGAGGTGGTGGTGCTTTCATGCAACTGCTGTCGTGATCCTTTTAGGTGGTGGAGGTCGTGAGTTTGGGAAGTGCTGACGAAGAAGCCTTAGCGAGTTTCTGCAGTGCATCCTGTAGATAGTACACATTGCAGCCACAGTACACCGATGGTAGAGGGAGTGAATATTTAAGGTGATGGATGGGTTGCTCATCAAGTGGAAAGTTTTGTCCTGGATGGTGGCGAGCTTCTTGTGTTGTGGCAGCTGCAGCCATTCAGGCAAGTGGAGAGTATCCCATTACAGTCCTGACTTGTGCCTAGTAACTGCTGGAGAGGTTTTCAGGAGTCAAGAAATGAGCCACTCGCTGCAGAATACCCAGCCTCTGACCTGCTCTATTAGCCACAGCATTTCTATGGCTGGTCCAGTTAAGTTTCTGGTTCATGGCAAACCCTCCCAGGATGTTGATGGTGGGATTTCAGCATTGGTAATGCCATTGACTGTCAAGGGGAGGTAGTTAGACTCTCACTTGTTGCAGGTGATTAGTGCCTGGCACTTGTGTGGTGCAAATGTTACTTGCCACTCATCATCCCAAGCCTGAATGTCGTCCAGGTCTTGCTGCATGTGGGCATGGTCTGCTGCATTAGCTGAAGAATTGTGAATGGAACTGAACACTGCACTCATCAGCGAACATTCCTGCTTCTGACCTTATGATGGAGGGATGATCATTGATGAAGCAGTTGAAGGTGATTGGGCCTGGGGTGCTGCCCTGAGGAACTCTTGCAGCGCTGTCCTGGGGCTTTGATGATTGACCTCCAACCACCACAACCAATCTTCCTTTGAGCTATGTATGACTCCAGCCAGTGAAGAGCTTTCCCCCTGATGCCCATTGACTTCAGTTTTACTAGGGATCATTAATGCCACACTCGGTCAAATGCTGCCTTGATGTAAAGGGCAGTCACTTTCACCTCACCTCTGGAATTCAGCTCTTTTGTCCATGTTTGGATCAAGGCTGTAATAAGGTCTGGAGAAAGGTGGTCCTGGTGGAACCTAAACTGAATATCAGTGAGCAGGTTATTGGTGAGTCAGTGTTGCTTGATATCACTGTCGATGACACATTCCATCACTTTGCTGATGATTGAGAATGGGCTGATAAGATGGTAATTGATCAGGTTGGATGTGTCCTGCTTTTCGTGGACAGGACATACCTCGGCAAATTTCCACATCATTGTGTAGACGGCAGTGTTGTAGCTGTATTGTTACAACTTGGTTAGAGGCACAACTCAAGCCTTCTGTTTATTATTTAACCCATAAATAGATCTGACAAAGTAGTTAACCTTGCATACATCAGTGTGACGATATGTTACTTACCACTTTCTGAAGTGGACAGAAGAATGTAGCAGACAGTCTAAGTATTCTCCTGAACAGAATACCCCAATGAGAGGTCAATTGTTAAGCCTGGGACATTCTAATCCTGACACCGCTCACATTAGGACACATGACTAGTCATGACCATAAGGAAAAAACGTTAACTGTAACAATGGTGCTCACATACATTCTAGAGGTCAGTTACAGAAAAGCATTGGTCGAGGCCTGGGAGTAGATTGTCTGCCTGCTTGACATTTTATCCAGGGATATTTTACAGAGAGACCTAAGAAGGGAAGAGAAAAAACAACTTTCAAAAATGTGAACAAATGGCTATAAATAGATAAAAGACACCAAGGGGGTAACTTTGACCTCACTCAATGGGCAGGAAACCCATGGGATCGGTGGAATGCCGGATTCACACTCTGCCCAATATTACGTTATATTGACATCAATGGAGAATGAAATCGGGCGGAGTGCAAAACCAGTGTTGCACACAACCCCTGCCAGATTCCGGCCGGTGAGTTAGATTAAAATTGCCCCACAGGTGTCAAAGACCAGGATTGATTAGGTGGCAAGAAACCTGTTGAAATCTTGTGTTCAGGGCAATATTAATCATTGTGCATTGAAGGTGAAGGTTCGGGCTATGTTTCAATACTGATTGGTGTGAAAGTGTTTTAGTGAAATCAGATAATTTTTCTAATGATCATGTTGGGTGTTTTGGATTCAGGCCATGGCATCGTATACGATTCAATAAAAACAAGCTCTGATGTTGAGAAAATAACCCTGTATCTGTTTCCCTGATGAAAGAATGCATCCTGCTGACTGAGCTGACAAACACTGCATATCCGGCACTGATAGCTAGTCAAAGCAGAGTCAATAAAATCCAGATTATATCAAAGCTGCAGGATTCATACTGAGCTATTTATTGTCATTTTTAGGTCAGCTCCGTGATTTTAAATTCCATTTACCTGTGTCCTCTGCTTTTCTGGCTGATTTGAAAGCAGCAGCATTTAAAACTCAGAAACTACAACAAAGTGCTGGGCATATGCTTCGGAAGCTTGTGATATTAATTATTTTCATTTATCTAACAGCTCCTGGAGTGTCTTTTATATTTACATTTGATAGTGTTTAATGACAAAGATATTTAAATTAATACGTTTGGAATACTGATGACAGTCATTAATGCTTGAAGACAAACTCACCGGACATCATGAAACAAAAACAGAAGATGCTGGAAACAGCAAGACAGACTGCATCTTGATAACCGGTCCATATCTGAAGCATTGGGCGGAATTTTCACCCCCATAAACAGCTGCATTTGGGTCGGGTAGGATATGAAAATTAAAAAATTCTCAAGCCCAACCCCAACCCGCCTCGAACCCACCCACTTCCGATTCTAACAGAGGTGGGACGGGGGCCGGCCAACCAACCCGCTCTCAGTAGGTGGGTTGTTCATTTAAATATTATAATGAGGCTATGTGCCTCATATTTAATCTGTCTTCCAGCTTTGAACCATGGTCGGCCCGGTTTCCCAGGCCTCGGGAAACCTGGCAGTTAAATGGAGGTGAGGACAGCTGCATGGAACAGGTAAATGCCATTCCAGCACTGCCAAGAGCAGCAGGAGTGCTTCCCCCAACCCCCCAAGTTTACCTGCATCCCCTTCCAAGATCGCCGAATCTCTCCGCTCCCAGGTTTGTCCGCGTCCCCCCCACCCCCCCCAAACCCACTCAGGATCAGCGCACCCCCCCCCCAAGATCTCTGATCCCCCCCCCCCTCAGGATCGGACCCCACCCCCCCCAGAATTGCCGACCACCTCATCAGGATCGGACCAGCCCCGGAATTGGACACCTCCCAGGATAAAATTTTACCCCCCCCCCACCCAAGATTCCGACCCCCCCACCATGCTAGCAATACCCCAGCTGCAGGCTCACTACCTGCTCCTGGTCCTGCAGCTTCCTCCAGACTGTCCCCCATCCAACAGTCAGCTAAGCCTGTCAATCGGACTGGTTCCCGGGTGGGGAAACTGCTGCAAAAAAGATGCCGCTGTTGAGTTAAAAATCCACAGCGTGTGGGGAATCCCAGACTTCTGAGTCTCCCGATTACATCTCTTCCCCACTGCTCGGAAAACCCTCCCCATTCAAGATTGGGGCCATTGTCTTGTCTGTTTCTCTCCCACAGGTGCTACCTGACCTGCTGAGTGTTTCCAATATTTTCTGTTTTTGTTTTGAATTTCCAGCATCTAGTTAGATATTTGTTCACCAGATATCGTAGTTTGATCCGAATTGTCTTTCAGTGTACCAATTAACTTGTTTCAGAACAACTTTTGTGCCCTGTTCATAGCTTGTTAGATTGTAATTTGAATATGGCTTAGCTCTGAAAAGAATTAATTCAATCTCATCTGGTTTGAAATTGACCAATTTTTCAAATTTGGAATCTGGCCAGTTCATCCAAACATGATTTGGCACCAACGGCATTAATTCTGCTTTGTGAAATAATTGTCCAAAAATTGTCCATTATTCATGAAATGAAACATGTGATGTATTATCCTCTGGACAGTGGGAGCAAGTCCATACAGGAAATTATATTAACCTAGTGTAGGATTATATCTGGAATATCATCACACGAACAGGGCCTGGATACAGTCAAAACCAGCATGAACTGTAGTGCTCGAGTAATGCTCCATTGTGTCTTTAGAGTTTTAATTGGGCAGACTGTGGACTTTATAGCTTGAAACTGTTGTCATTGTATTACCAGAAATTGTACCTGTTTTAGTGAATCTATTTTATTTTGAAAATGCAAATTAGTGTTTTACCCAAGTGTAAAGCAAACTGTGAAGAAGGAAAGATTCCCACATTACCACACGATTAGCAAACATGAACTCCCACCGGAGTCGCAGTTCTAACAAAGTGCTATGAAATTGCCAGTGAGTATCACTACCTTAATGTTGAAAAGAATCACGGAAGCATGCAGTTAAATCAAACTGCTTTCAGTATTGTGTTGCCTTGCCTGAAATGTTGTATGTGGTAAATTACATTTTGACTGCTGTGGAAATATCTGAAGTTCTTTTCTGCATTGCTCTGGATATTTTTAAATAAATACAGTGTCAGGGTTGAATTTCAGCTATTATTCAGGTTCAAATATAGCGCACTACCTCGCTCAGCATATTGACCTATAAATTTGGGTGTTTTGGGCAATTGGGCCAGGAGGTTGGAGATCAGGCCGTGGTGGTGTGTTATTGGGTCGGGTGCTGGGCGATCAGGCTTCAGGGCGGGGTGGATGGATGATTGTTGGCCGGGAGGGGAGGAGTGGAGGACTATTGTTGACTGGGAGGGGACGATTGTTGGCCTGCAGGGGAGGTGTGGAGTGGTATTGTTGGCTGGGAGGGAGGGGACGGGGGGGTGTGTGTGATTAATTGTTGGATGGGAGGAGGTGGGGCTAATGGTCATTGGCTGGAAAGGGGGAACACTCATTGGCCAGGGGTTAATGACTCGGCCTCAGGGCAGGGTGGAGGTAGCAGTGGCTGTCGGGCGTGATTGGTGGCCAGATCGAGGGGGTTGGTGTCCGGGTCGTGGGGATCGCTAGCCAGCCAGGAGTAGGGAGGGATAGCAGCCCACGTTCTTTTAATGTGACGTCAGGAGGAGCACTGCTGCTCCTCCCAGCTCTCATTCAGGTAAGTATGGGGGGAGGGGTGGGGTGGGGGATTCCTGCCAGTTAGCGCTATGTTTTGCTGTGTAAGTTCAGCATGTAGCGAGTGAAGCGATGGGATGTTTGAAATTGGGCCCTTCAAAATGCACTCATTTAAATTTAAATAAATTATTCTCCACTTAAAATTCTGCAGGCATGCACTCCTGCCTCCAACACATCAACCTTTACCAATATGCCGAATGATGCACTTCTGGACGGAAATGTGTGCTCGCGTTTCTGCCCACCACACTGAAAGTATGGTAGGCAATTTAGCTCCCCCAACAAATTAGAAACATAGAAACATAGAAAATAGGTGCAGGAGTAGGCCATTCGGCCCTTCGAGCCTGCACCACCATTCAATAAGATCATTGCTGATCATTCACCTCAGTACCCCTTTCCCGCTTTCTCTCGATACTCCTTGATCCCTTTATCCATAAGGGCTATATCTAACTCCCTCTTGAATACATCCAATGAACTGGCATCAACAACTCTCTGCGGCAGGGAATTCCACAGGTTAACAACTCTCTGAGTGAAGAAGTTTCTCCTCATCTCAGTCCTAAATGGCCTACCCCTTATCCTTAGACTGTGTCCCCTGGTTCTGGACTTCCCCGACATCTGGAACATTCTTCCCGCATCAAACCTGTCCCGTTCCGTCAGAATCTTTTGCGTTTCTATGAGATCCCCTCTCATCCTTCTAAACTCCAGTATATAAAGGCCCAGTTGATCCAGTCTCTCCTTATATGTCAGTCCAGCCATCCCTGGAATCAGTCTGGTGAACCTTTGCTGCACACCCTCAATAGCAAGAATGTCCTTCCTCAGATTAGACCAAAACTGAACACAATATTCCAGGTGAGGCCTCACCAAGGCCCTGTAGAATTGCAGTAAGACCTCTCTGCTCCTATACTCAAATCCCCTAGCTATGAAGGCCAACATGCCATTTGCCTTCTTCACCGCCTGCTGTACCTGCATGCCAACTTTCAATGACTGATGGACCATGACACCCAGGTCTCGTTGCACCTCCCTTTTTCCTAATCTGCCATTCAGATAATATTCTGCCTTCATGTTTTAGCCACCAAAGTGGATAACCTCACATTTATCCACATTATACTGCATCTGCCATGCATTTGCCCACTCACCTAACCTGTCCAAGTCACCCTGCAGCCTCTTAGCATCCTCCTCACAGCTCTCACCGCCACCCAGTTTAGTGTCATCTGCAAACTTGGAGATATTACACTCTATTCCTTCATCCAAATCACTAGTCACTGCCTCCCATTCCAAAAAGGACCCGTTTATCCCGACTCCCTGCTTCCTGTCTGCCAACCAATTCTCTATCCACGCCAGTACATCACCCCCAATACCATGTGCTTTGATTTTGCACACCAATCTCTTATGTGGGACCTTGTCAAAGGCCTTTTGAAAGTCCAAATACACCACATCCACTGGTTCTCCCTTGTCCACTCTACTAGTTACATCCTCAAAAAGTTCCAGAAGATTTGTCAAGCATGATTTCCCTTTCATAAATCCATGCTGACTTGGACCGATCCTGTCACTGCTTTCCAAATGCGCTGCTATTTCATCTTTAATAATTGATTCCAACATTTTCCCCACTACTGATGTCAGGCTAACCGGTCTATAATTACCCGTTTTCTCTCTCTCTCCTTTTTTAAAAAGTGGTGTTACATTAGCTACCCTCCAGTCCATAGGAACTGATCCAGAGTCGATAGACTGTTGGAAAATGATCACCAATGCACCCACTATTTCTAGGGCCACTTCCTTAAGTACTCTGGGATGCAGACAATCAGGCCCCGGGGATTTATCGGGCTTCAATCCCATCAATTCCCCCAACACAATTTCCCACCTAATTAGGATATCCTTCAATTCCTCCTTCTCACTAGACCCTCGGTACCCTAGTACATCCGGAAGGTTATTTGTGTCTTCCTTTATGAAGACAGAATCAAAGTATTTGTTCAATTGGTCTGCCATTTCTTTGTTCCCCATTATAAATTCACCCGAGTCCGACTGCAAGGAACCTACGTTTGTCTTCACTAATCTTTTTCTCTTCACATATCTATAGAAGCTTTTACTGTCAGTTTTTATGTTCCCGGCAAGCTTCCTCTCGTACTCTATTTTCCCCCTCCTAATTAAACCCTTTGTCCTCCTCTGCTGAATTCTAAATTTTTCCCAGTCCTCTGGTTTGCTGCTTTTTCTGGCCAATTTATATGCCTCTTCCTTGGATCTATCACTGTCCTTAATTTCCCTTGTTAGCCACGGTTGAGCCACCTTCTCTGTTTTATTTTTACTCCAGACAGGGATGTACAATTGTTGAAGTTCATCCATGTAATCTATAAATGTTTGCCATTACTTATCCACTGTCAACCCTTTAAGTATCACTCGCCAGTCTATTCTAGCCAATTCAAGCCTCATGCCATCGAAGTTAGCTTTCCTTAAGTTCAGGACCCTAGCTTCTGATTTAACTGTGTCACTCTGCATCTTAATAAAGAATTCCACCATATTATGGTCACTCTTCCCCAAGGGGCCTCGCACAACAAGATTGCTAATTAGTCCCTTCTCATTACAAATTATGCTGTAGAACCAAATTTCTAGGCCACTGAGTCTATCACAATTTTCCTTTACTGTTGATTAAAACATGCTGCCATAATCAAAATTTGCTGTAGTTAGCTTTATAGGTTCAAAAATATTAATTTTCCTTTCACAGTTCTGGAGATTGTTCATTAAATGGTCTCTGCTATTTCTCTAGAGACGTTTTTATGTTGTGTTGTTATCAGCATCTTGCCTGTACAAAACCCACAGCCAGAGTTTATGATTTTGGCACAAAGGTGGCATACCTGTGATTGGATGAATTTATCACACACTCGCCAAGGAACACAACTTGTGCTTAAAATATATGCAAATGCGGATGGAATACCCATTTCTGAGTCAGCTCACGTGGGAATGTGGGTGGAATGCACACTTTGTAATCAACTCATATGGGATCATCTTTTTTCCAGCTTATTGGTTTCATGTAAACAGTTTATAGAGCTTGTGTGAAACTGCAATCTTCATCCTGAATTTATACCTGTAGATGTGCTAGTTTGTCACGAAAATCATGAGCAGTCAAATTGCATTCTAATTCAACTGCAGCATCTCCACCAAGTGCCATAAAATAGGCGAATCAGCAGTGGAATGATATGGTATCAGTTCCAGTATAAACTGCTGGAGCTGACAAAATGACCAAGAATCTAATGCATATCATGATAAGCTATGAATCTAACCTACATTTGCTGATCAGTACAAATCTGGCTCCCTTCCCCGATAAACTCATGATGGTGTGTAGATTTAATATGTGTAGCTGGGTGAAACGAGCTGTGTCTATTGGGTGCTTAAGGCTCCTCTGAAACTCGGAATGCTGTTGCAAGGGTGCAGACGGGTACACATAACAAGCATGTAAATTCGGCAGAGAAAGGCAAGAGATTCACTGACTGGGGAGAGTGTAACCGCGAGTCAGGCAGCATTCGAGGCACTTCAATCAGGCCAGTCAGGTAAGTCCCTATAATAGGAGATGCCGGCGGCTGCTTAGGCCTCTCACATCACTTTCTTGATTGATTTTATCTGTTTTTAAAAAAAAAATCATAGTTTAGTGTCGTTAAACAGAGCAGCCCCTCTGGGAGAACTGGTACAAACCAGAAATCAGCATTCCCATTGTTAAATACTCCCTAATTCAAAAACAGCAACAGCCCGTGCCAAGTGATAGTGAAGAATCTGATAAGCCCAGGCAAGCTCGCAGTGTTCATGTAGAGTGTCAAATCCTAATGGAGTGTGTCTAGTGAAAGTAATAACCCATGTCTGTAACACCTGCAGTAAAAATATGGCTAATCTCTTGGCTCCCTCTAGTTTTACTATTGGATCACCTTCTAGCCATCCCTGGTTTGTTTGTGGTCCACCTCCACTTTCAGGCTGACCTACTTTCTCTCCATTTCTAATTTAAAAGTTTTCATCTGTTGGACACTTCCAGGTGAAAGGTGAGACAATTTTGTTTTGAAGAGTGAAGGGAATTAGAGTTGTGCAACCTAGGAATAGGGACCAGGGATTTGTTTCTCTCAGCTATCACTTCACATACTTGCAAAAATGACCTGCAGACAATCCCTCTCCCGTGTCACAGGGGAACAAAGACGTGTTTCACTTACAGCATACTGCAAAAGACTATGGATACATCCTCCGCCCTTTCCTGCCAAGAATCAGACGTCACTGCGTCATTAAAGCATCAGATACGGACACTTTGCTTCAATTTGCCAACACCAACAGACACATCCCCCTACACCCAACCCTACCAGACTGTCGGCAGTCCTTCTAGATCGTCACTAGGTATATTAAAACGTTAAAAACGCTTTTCTTTGGGTGTCTCAACCTGCTGACTGCATCTGTTGCCTTTCCTGCTCCCAGAAATGTGAGAAACTATGACGAGATATTCAAAATATGTACACATTCACTTTGGAAAATGGTTACTGCTTTTTTTTTTCATCCTGAATTAAATTACAAAACTTCAGATTTTTTTTTGCACACTTTAATGTTCCCATAATTGAATTGTTTTGGAAGGGACTGGGAAAATTGGTGGATCCCGTGTCACCAGTGAAGTTCTATACATTTTTCTTTGGCATATGGGATTCAGTCTGGTGACACACATTAGATTGTCCTTGAGGTGTCTTAACATTGATACTGTGACAAACATGAAGCATGTTTGTTTAAATGGATTATATATTGCATTCTTTTTTGCTGGTCACAATACACTCAGGATTAAATTGCAATTCCCTCACAGACTTGGCCCAATCTGGCTAATAGAGAGGGGAGCAGTTAAAGCATATTTCCAAAAGGTACTGGTATGTGTGGGGTGATTGCTGGTACTTTGCTTGGATGAGGACCTATCCAACAGGACATTCAAAGTGTTTTGGGACAGATTGATTTATGTCCTAGATAGGGGTGGGTCAAGTCATTCAATTTAAATATAAACATCTTTAGTATAATGCAAAGTTTATGTTTATTTGGAACTATATTTGTGAATAGATGACCTACAAATGTAATTATGAGAAATGTGTTTGCTTTCTTTGTTTACTGAGGAATTTGGAGCTATACAAGAATTAAGCAACTGTGCTACAGTGGTCAGTTTTATGTTGAGAGTTAGAACAAGAGGTGTCATTGTTGTTTTGATATTCTGGCTGAATAGAATAGTTTGTAATTATTGCAAATATTATTGCATTTTGTACAATGTTTCAGTATAAGGCGTATCGCAGTTGTGTGAGGCGGACTGGTTGGACTGGGTGTTCTTTGCCTTTCCGTCAGTGTTCATAGGTTTATATGTAACCTTTAGGGTTGCTGACCAACGGCTGTGTGGCTCTTTGTCGGCCGGCGTGGACACAATGGGTCAAAATGGCCTCCTTCTGCGCTGTAATTTTCTATGTTTCTATGTTTCTTCTATGTTTCTTCATTTACCTGTTTAATATTCATGTTCGCATGGTGTTCCCATGGTAGCGCAGGAGCACATGACAAAAATGCTTGCTACATCTCCCTGAATATTGGGCAAGTTAAGGCATACTTTGATTCGATGAGGTCCACTTATGGTGTCATCAATGATACTCAACGTGAGGAAGATATCTAGTGTAAAAACCCAACAAACATACCAAGTGCAACTCAATGCCTTTCATTTTCAGTTGAGATATGGCAGGAATTCTGAATGGCTATTGTATTTTCTCAGAATTTTATTTTACAGCAACTATAGGTCAGTTTAACCTCGGAAGCGGGGAAGCTTTTAGAACCAATAATCAGGAACAAAATTAACAGTCACTTGGACAAGTGTGGATTAATTAAGGAAAGCCAGCACGGATTTATTAAAGGCAAATTGTGTTTAACCAACTTGATTGAGTTTATTGATAAGGTAACAGAGGGTTGATGAGGGCAATGTAGTTGACGTGGGCAATGTAGTTGACGTGGTGTCAATGGATTTCCAAAAGGCATTCGACAAAGTGCCACATAATAGGCTTGCCAGCAAATTTGAAGCCCATGGAATAAAAGAGACAATAGCAGCATGGATACGAAATTGGCGAAGTGACAGGAAACAGCGAATAGTGGTGAATGGTTGTTTTTCGGACTGGAGGAAGATACACAGTGGTGTTCCTCATGGGTCTGTACTGGGACCACTGCTTTTCTTGACATATATTAATGACTTGGATGTGGGTAGAAAGAGAACAATTTCAAAATTGGCAGATGACACAAAACTTGGATGTATAGTGAACAGTGAGGAGGATAGGGATAGACTTCAAAAGGACATAGACAAGCTGGTGGAATGGACGGACACATGGCAGATGAAATTGAATGCAGAAAAGTGTGAAGTGCTACATTTTGATAGAAAGAATGAGGAGAGGAAATATAAACTAAAGGGTACAATCCTAACGCGGGTGTATGAACAGAGAGACCATGGGGAATATGTGCACAAATCATTGAAGGTGGCAAGCGGCTTGAGAAAGCAGTTAGAAAAGCTTATGGGATCCTTCACTTCATGAATAGAGGCACAGAATACAAAAGCAAGGAAGTTATGATGAAGCTATATAAAACACTGGTTCGGCCTCAACTGGAATATTGTGTTCAATTGTGGGCACCACATTTTAGGAAGGATGTGAAGACTTTAGAGAAGGTGCAGAAAAGATTTACGAGAATGATTCCAGGGATGAGGGACTTCAGTTACATGGATAGATTGCAAAAGCTGGGGTTGTTCTCCTTACAGCAGAAAAGATTGAGAGGAGATTTGATACAGGTGTTCAAAATCATGAGGGGTCTGGACAGAGCAGACCAGAGAGAATCTGTTCCCATTGGCAGAAGGGTCGAGAATCAGAGGACACAGATTTAAGGTGATTGACAAAAGAACCAAAGGCGACATAAGAAACAACTTTTTTGCGCAGCGAGTGGTTAGGATTTGGAATGCACTGCCTGAAAGGATGGTGGAGGCAGACTCAATCACTGCTTTCGAAAAGGAGTTGGATAAGTACCTGAAAGAAAAAAAATTGCAGGGCTACGGGGAAAGGGCAGGGAAGTGGAACTAGCTGAGGTGCTTTTACAGAGAACCGGCACGGGCTTGATGGGCCTAATGGTATTTTCCATGCTTTAACCATTCTATGATTCTACAGCTGCTCTTAATTAGGGGAGGGGAAGAATGAGCCCTATAAGGACAAGTACGTTTTATGATTATTCATTCTGTTCCTTCAACCTTACTCTGCGGCACAGATAATGCACTGATACAAATGCATGCCAGAATATTATATGGGGGAGAAATTCCCCAGTGGCCCGATTGGGGATGGTAATCCAGTAGGGAAGTGACTTCCTGCCCCGGCCGCGAAATTGGGGTTACCGCCCCTCACAGGAAGTGGAGCACAATGTGCACGCTTCACTTCCTGTTGGGGCATTATCCGGGGCGCTATTCTGGCAGGAGCTACACGACTTCTCCACATAGAGCTGATGCGGTTCACCACCCTTCCCCTTCCGTTAAAGGGGAGAGCCGCTGCGCTTTCTGCAGGGTCTCAGATGGCCTCCACTGGGCCATCAGGGTGGCATGGTGCTGTGGCCGCAGCCCAGCACCCAAACGGGAGTTCTGGACTGCACGATAAATGCCTGGACCACACCACGGAGCAGCAAGATGGGCCGACCGGTGAGTCGGCAGAAAGAACAAAATGGCGTTGTGCGGTGCAGCGCACCTTCCCTTTAACTTCTGCCCCGGGAGCGAAGGTCGGCCCAGTTTATGGCCCGTGAGACTGGTGCTGACACCGCTCGCGGGAAGCCAGCCAATTTCCACCGCGGGGCGGAAAGGGGTCGCCGGGCATGGTAATGACGTCATCACTGGTTGCGTGGTGGCCCAGGGCACGGTGCTACGGTCTTAGCGCCTCCTCCAACTCCTTCGCAACTTCACGGGAGCCGGTAGCACCCTCCCCCTCCCGCCCCCCGAGGCGCTAATGGGAGGCGCACAACAGCGGAATTTCGCCCCAATAATGTTTGTAAAAAAAAAAATCAAAAAGAATTTGAAGTATATTTTCACCTGTTGGCTAATTTTACTAGAAAATTATGTGTGAGTATAAAATACTCACTTGCGGACACATGTTCACTTAGAAGTAACTGATATGCCTTCATAGTTTGTGGTTACAGTTACTGTATGGTAAAGTTGTATCTATATTTAAATGTTGAACAAGAGATATAGCTATATCTAGAGGCCAGAGAAAATAATAAGTAGAATCATATGATGAGCATTCACTAAAATATTCTAGAATAACTTTGTTCCTTGGATGCTGAAGAAATCAAATTTTTAAAGGTCCTACTTCATACGAAACCTATGGTATGACTGTGAATATTACTTTCACAACAAAACAACACTGTATTGTAATAAATCATTGGCTGAATTTATATCTGATGTGCTTTCTTGACATCCCACCTTGTTTTTCAAAGGTCAATCAAAACGTTGACAAAGAGGCTATGGCAAAAGACAAGATAATGTTTCGCTACTGCCTCATCCATTCCATTCATGTCAGCTGAGTTGACCTCCGAGGTTAGATTTAACTAGTCAGAAAATGTGAACAAATAATTGCATTAAATGGCAGAGTGAATGCATCCGACTACAGAAGGTATGTGTTCGATCTGTTACTAATGTCACTAAGCTACTCTACTGTATATCTGTTTACTTGCAATAAATGCAATTCCAGTCTGCTTCAAGGTGGCTTTGGGCATGATGAATTATGACATCTCTCCTGGCCACTCAGATACAAATCAAATCGCTGAATCCTATGTCTAAATTCTTCCAACTAAGAGAATAAATATTTAGCACCCACGGATGATGTCTCTGTGACTACAGGTTCAGAATGTTCCAGTGGCAGGGATGGTGTGTGCATCTTTAAATCTCTGGAGCTGCAGTGAGAAACATCATAAAGCTGAAGAATGTTATTGATTTTATGATGCCTTGTATAGTTACATAATGTGAGGGAGTATCACGACGACACACTCAAAATCACAAAACCCCCTCAACAAGTGTTAAAACATTCGGATTTGACTTGTTAATAGATGCCAGGATTAACACTGGCTATAGCTGATTTAACTTTCTTTTATAAAACGTCTCAAACGTGACACAGAATAATCAAATTGTCCTTTTAAGTCATAGGCTGAACATTAATAAATCAGGGGGAAGTGCCAGGTTTAATCTTGGCAACAGCAACTCAACTTATGACCACACTTTGTTGTCTAAGAGAATAGGATTGCTACTTGATGAAGTCTGAACTGAGCCCGGACACTATAGATAAACACAGTGTGCTGACCAGTGAGTGACTCGGTCTTAGTGCAACAGCTCTGATAAAATGACACATTTTTTCCCAGTGGTTTTGATATTGAAGATAACTATATAACAATTAGACTTGTTTATGTAGCAGCAGGGAGGAAATGTGGGTGTAACAATGAGTCACAATTCTATTTGTGTTATATAACCTGTCAACGCATCCAGCATCAATTAGGAAGACTTTCGATAATCAACTCCATTACAGAATCACTTGACTTTCAGATTCAGATACATTTTAGCAGATACAGAAATTGTGTTAGCAACCATTTTGAATACTGAATTTCCTTTGTATTAAACACCCACTTATGACCTGGAAAAGTAGCATTTAAAATTTTGACTAATACAATAAGTACAGAAGTGGTTTGGTAAGACTTTTTTTTAAACTTGGATCAGGATTATGTTTGGATCGGAAGTTCTGTAAAGTGCAGATAAAATAAGCCACTTTGCAAATCTTTGACTAAATGAGCTGTGGTACATCGATTTAGCATTTCACTCTCAATAAAAACAACAGAAGACATTTCGCCATCACATACATTTTACATAAAAGGGAATAGACTTCTAAAATAGGTTGCTGTCTCTGGGTGAAATTTAGCAGCTGATTGATTTAGTCTAATGAACATAAAGCCTTGGATAATTGGGGAGCTATCTCTTTAAATCCTACCTCTTTGAATTCAGCTCTTTGACCAAGCTTTTGGTCACCTGTCCTAATCTCTCTTTATGTAGTTTCATGTCAAATTCTGCTTTTATAACGCTCCTGTGAAGCGCCTTGGGATGCTTTACTACATTAAATTGATGATGTTGACTGTTATATATGTAAATCTGTAAATACCTTGTGTAACCACCAGAGGGCTCATCTCCTGGAGTTCCAAGGGATCCCACAATCCCTTGGGAGCACCTGTACTTAAGGAGGCCTCACAGGCTGGAGAGGCATTCTGGAGACCTGTAATAAAATACTACGGTCACACTTTACTTTGAGCTCACGGTATCTGGTCAGACTCTTTATTCATACATAACAACTGGCGATGAGATACAGATGACGAACCCAACGATGCAGAGAACAGTGGGCATCCTGGAGAAATTTTCGGAGGGAGATGATTGGGAAACCTTCGTGGAGCGACTCGACCAATACTTCGTGGCCAACAAGCTGTAAGGAGAAGCGAACACTGCCAAACGAAGGGCGATTCTCCTCACGGTTTGCGCGGCACCAACGTATGGCCTCATAAAAATCTGCTTGCTCCAGCGAAATCGTATGATGATTTGTGCACACAGGTCCAGGAGCATCTGAACCCGAAGGAAAGTGTTCTAATGTCGAGGTACCGGTTCTACACGTACAAAAGGTCTGAAGGCCAGGAAGTGGCGAGCTATGTCGCCGAGCTAAGACGCCTTGCAGGACATTGCGAATTTGAAGGACATTTGGAGCACATGCTCAGGGACTTCTTTGTAATTGGCATTGGCCATGAAGTGATATTTTGCAAACTTTTGCATGTAGAGACCCCAACCTTGAGTAAAGCCATAGCGATAGTCCAGGTGTTCATTGTCACCAGTGACAATACCAAGCAAATCTCTCAGCACACGAGTGCTGCTACAAATACTGTGAACAAAGTAATGTTGTTTTCGAATCGTAACGTACAGGGCAGGCCTCACATGCCTGCAGCTGCACAGCCGCAGATGTCTCAGAGTCCACCATCAAGGGTGATGAATGCTAGGCCATTAACACCTTGTTGGCGCTGCGGGGGTGATCATCGTTTCCATTCATTCCGCTTCAAAGGATATGTTTGCAAGGGCTGTGGAACAATGGGACACCTCCAACGTATGTGCAGGCGAGCTGCAAACCCTGCTAATCCTGCAAACCACCATGTTGTAGAGGAGGACAGATCCACGGCAGATCACGACGAACCAGAGCCTCAGACCGAGGAGGCAGAGGTATAGGGGGTGCACACATTTACCACAAAGTGTCCACTGATAATGCTGACGGTTGAATTAAATGGACTCCCGGTGTCAATGGAGCTGGACACGGACGCGAGTCAGTCCATTATAAGCAAAAAGATTTTCGATAAATTGTGGAGCAGCAAGGCCTCAAGGCCAGTCCTGACTTCCATTTGCACTAAACTGAGAACTTACACAAAGGAACTGACACGTAATCAGCAGTGCTACTGTAAAGGTCTCCTACGATGGAGCGGTGCACAAGCTACCACTCTGGGTGGTACAGGGTGATAGTCCCACGCTGCTTGGCAGAAGCTGACTGGGAAAGATACATTGGAACTGGGCCGACGTCTGAACGCTTTCGTCTGTCGACGACACTTCGTGTGCCCAGGTCTTAAACAAGTTCCCAAGGAGCAAAAGTGCAGATCCATCTAATTCTGGGGACGCGACTCATCCATCACAAGGTGAGAGCAGTGCCGTACATGATGAGAGAGAGGGTGGAGATCGAGCTGGACCGGCTGCAATGAGGGGCCATCATTTCGCCGATCAAATTCAACGATTGTTCCAGTCCTCAAGCGAGATTGCACCATCAGAATCTGTGATGATTACAAAGTAACTATCAATCGTTTCTCCCCGCAGGATCAATACCCACTACCAAAGGCAGATGACCTTTTTGCGACGCTGGCGGGAGGGAAAACGTTCACGAAGCTGGACTTGACATCGGCCTACATGACATGGGAGCAGGAGGAATCATCAAAGGGCCTCACCTGCATCAACACTCACAAAGGTCTCTTCATTTACAACAGATGCCCGTTTGGGATTCGATCAGCCGCGGCGATATTCCAGAGAAACATGGAAAGCTTACTGAAGTCGGTCCTGGACACTGTCGTCTTCCAGGATGACATCTTGGTTACAGATTGGGACACAGTCGAGCATCTGCAGAACCTGGAGGAGGTTCTTAGTTGGCTCAACCGCGTGGGGCTCAGGTTAAAATGCTCGAAATGCGTTTTCCTGGCACCTGAAGTGGAGTTCCTGGGGAGAAGAATCGCGGCGGACGGCATCAGGCCCACCAACGCAAAGACAGAGGCAATCGAAAATGCACTGAATGTGATGGAGCTGCGGTCGTTTCTAAGACTCCTGAACTACTTTGGTAACTTCTTACCGGGCCTCAGCACACTGTTAGAACCACTGCACGCCTTACTGCATAAAGGAGTCGAATGGGTATGGGGTAAAAGCCAAGAAAATGCCTTTGTAAAAGCTAGAAAACTAATATGCTCAAACAAATTGCTTGTGTTGTATGATCCATGTAAATGTTTGGTACTAGCATGTGATGCGTCATCATGTGGTGTTGGGTGTGTATTGCAACAAGCAAATGAATCTTGGAAATTGCAACCAGTTGCTTTTGCATCCAGAAGTCTATCTAAGGCTGAGAGGGCCTACAGCATGATTGAAAAAGAAGCGTTAGCGTGTGTTTATGGGGTAAAGAAAATGCATCAATATTTGTTTGGGCTCAAATTTGAATTGGAAACTGACCAGAAGCCACTGATATCCCTCTTTTCTGAAAGTAAGGAGATAAATATGAATGAATCGGCCCACATCCAGAGATGGGCGCTCACGTTGTCCGCACACAACTATGCCATCCGCCACAGGCCAGGCACAGAAAACTGTGCCGATGCTCTCAGTAGGCTGCCATTGCCCACCACAGGGGTGGAAATGGCACAGCCCGCAGATTTAGTCATGGTACTAGAAGCATTCGAGAGTGAGCAATCACCCGTTACCGCCCGACAGATTAGAACCTGGACAGCCAGGACCCCTTACTGTCCTTAGTAAAAAACTGTTTACTTCACGGGAGCTGGTCCAGTGTCCCATTAGAAATGCAGGAAGAGATAAAGCCAAACCAGTGGCGCAAAGATGAAATGTCTATACAGGCAGACTGCCCTCTGTGGGGTAATCGGGTAGTGGTACCCATAAAGGGCAGGGACACTTTCATTAGTGATCTCCACAGTACTCACCCAGGCATTGTAATGATGAAAGCGATAGCCAGATCCCACGTGTGGTGGTCCGGTATCGATGCGGACTTAGAGTCCTGTGTGCACAAATGTAACACATGTTCACAGTTAAGCAATGCACCCAGGGAGGCACCACTAAGTTTATGGTCTTGGCCCTCCAAACCGTGGTTTAGAGTCCTTGTCGACTGTGCAGACCCGTTCTTGGGTAAATGTTCCGAGTGGTTGTTGATGTGTACTCCAAATGGATTGAATGTGAGATAATGTTGGCAAGCACGTCCGCTGCCACCACTGAAAGCCTGCGGGCCATGGTTTGCCATGCACGGCCTGCCTGATGTCCTTGTGAGCGACAATGGACCATGTTTCACCAGTGCCGAGTTCAAAGTGTTCATGACCCGCAATGGAATCAAACATGTGACATCTGCCCTGTTCAAACCAGCATCCAACGATCAGGCAGAGAGAGCAGTGCAAACAATCAAGCAGAGCTTGAAGAGGGTAACTGAAGGCTCACTGCAGACTCGCCTATCCCGTGTCCTGCTTAGTTACCACACGAGACCCCACTCGCTCACTGGCATTCCACCCGTTGAACTGCTCATGAAAAGGATACTCAAGACAAGGCTCTCGTTAGTCCACCCTGATCTACACGAACAGGTAGAGAGCAGGCGGCCTCAACAAAGTACATGTCATGATAGCGCAAATGTGTCATGCGAAATTGAAATTAATGATCCTGTATTTGTGTTGAACAATGGACAAGGTCCCCCAAGTGGCTTCCCGGCACTGTTGTGGCCAAAGAGTGGATCAGGGTGTTTCGGGTCAAACTTTCAAATGGACTCATTCACTGGAAACACTTGAACCAAACCAAACTCAGATTCACGGACTATCCAGAGCAACCCATATTAGACCCCACCTTTTTTGACCCCCCAACACACACACCAGTAGCAACCGACACAGCGGTTGACCACGAAGCAGAACCCATCACCCGCAGCAGCCCAGCAGGACTCACCACACCAGGCAGCCCAGCAAGGCCAGCAGCACAGCAGCCCAGTGCGGGCCCAACAAACGACTCACCAAAACCAGCATTTGTATTGAGTCGATCAACCAGGGAAAGAAAGACCCCAAATTAACTCACCTTGCAAATAGTTACACTATTGACTTTGGGGGGGCGAATGTTGTTATATATGTAAACCTGTAAATACCTTGTGTAACCACCAGAGGTCTCATCCCATAGAGTCCCAAGGGATTCCACAATCCCTTGGGAGCACCTGTACTTAAGGAGGCCTCACAGGCTGGAGAGGCACTGTGGAGACCTGTAATAAAAGACTAAGGTCACACTTTACTTTGAGCTCACAGTATCTGGTCAGACTCTTTATTCATACATAACAGACATTGTATGCTTGGATTCAGATATTGTGTCTAAAAGTTTTATTTGCATTGCAAATAGTAAATGGATGGTAAGAGGAGGGGTGGGGCCAATTAAGGACCAAAAAGGAGACCTACGCATGGAGGCAGAGGGCATGGCTGAGGTACTTTGCATCAATCTTCACCAAGAAAGAAGATGCTGCCATAGACATAGTAAAGGAGGAGGTAGAGGAGATACTGGATGGGATAAGAATTGATAAAGACGAGGTACTAGAAAGGTTGGTTGTAATTAAAGTAGATAAGTCACCAGGATCAGATGAGATGCATCCTAGGTTGCTGAGAGAAATGAAGGAAAAAATCACGGAGGTACTGGCCATAATCTTCCAATCCTCATTAGAAACAGGGATGGTGCCAGAGGACTGGAGAATTGTAAATGTTACACCATTGTTCAAAAAAGGGTGTAAAGATAAACCCTGCAACTACAGGCTGGTCAGTTTAACCTCGGTAGTGGGGAAGCTTTTAGGGACAAAATTAACAGTCACTTGGAGAAGTGTGGATTCATTATGGAAAGCCAGCACAGATTTGTTAAAGACAAATCATCTTTAATCAACTTGATCGAATTTTTTGATGAGTTAACAAGAGGTTTAATGAGGGCAATGCGGTTGACATGGTGTGCATGGATTTCCAAAAGGCGTTCAACAAAGTGCCACAAAATAGGCTTGCCAGCAAAGTTGAAGCCCATGCAATAAAAGGGACAGGGGCAGCATGAATGCAAAATTGGCTAAGTGACAGGAAACAGAGAATAATGGTGAACGGTTGTTTTTCGGACTGGAGGAAGGTATACACTGGTGTTCGCCAGGGGTCGGTACTGGGACCACTGCTTTTCTTGATATATATTAATGACTTGGATGTGGGTGTACAGAGCACAATTTCAAAATTTGCAGATGATCCAAAATTTGGAAGTATAGTGAACAGTGAAGAGGATAGTGATAGACATCAGGAGGACATAGACAGGCTGGTGGAATGGATGGACACGTGGCAGATGAAATTGAATGCAGAAATGTGTGAAGTGATACATTTTGGTAGAAAGACTGAGGAGAGGAAATCTAAACTAAATGGTACAATCCTAAAGGGGGTGCATGAACAGAGAGACCTGGGGGTACATGTGCGCAAATCGTGGCAGGTGGCAGGGCAGGTTGAGAAAGCAGTTAAAAAATGTTACGGGATCCTGGGCTTCATAAATAGAGACATAGAGTCCAAAAGCAGGGAAATTATGATGAACCTGTATAAAACACTGGTTTGGCCCCAACTGGAGTATTGTACACCGCAATTCTGGGCACTGTAATTTATGAAGGGTGTGAAGGCCTTAGTGAAGCTGCAGAAACGATTTACAAGAATGATTCCAGGGACTTCAGTTATGTGGCTAGACCGGAGAAGCTGGGGGTTGTTCTCCTTAGAGCAGAGAAGATTGAGAGGAGATTTGATCGAGGTGTTCAAAATCATGAGGGGTCGGGACAGAGTAGATCGAGGGAAACTCTTCCCATTGGCAGAAGGGTCGAGAACCAGAGGACACAGATTTAAGGTGATTGGCAAAAGAACCAAAGGCGACATAAGAAAAAAAATGTTACACAGTGAGTGGTTAGGATTTGGAATGCACTGCCTGAAAGGGTGGTGGAGGCAGATTCAATCACGGCTTTCAAAAGGCAGTTGGATAAGTATCTGAAAGAAAACAATTTGCAAGGTTACTGGGAAAGGGCAGGGAAGTGGGGCTAGCTGAAGTGCTCTTACGGAGAGCCGGCACGGGCTCAATGCATCAAGTGGCTTTCTTCCATTCTGTAACCATTCTATGATTCTATGATTTTATGATTGTATATTCTATGGGTTGAATGGGAAGAAGTCTAGAGTGTTGTTGTCTCTCGGATGAGACATTAAACCTTTCATCAGAACGCGAAAGGTCATCGACCTGAAACGTTAACTCTGTTTCTCTCGCCACAGATGTTGCCTGACCCGTTGAGTATTTTCAGCATTCTCTGTGTTTTTTTTTAATATCTGATCATTATCATTGGTCTAAAATCACTAAATAATATCTGCAGTTGTTTGGAACTTGCAATGACAGGCAAGGACAAGAAGGTAAAAGTGATGTTTTTGCACCGGGGCAGAGAGTTGAGGAGTATTATCCGGTTTACTTGAGCTGCAGAAAGAGATGTAAAGTTTAATGGTTACCGTGTGCATCACATACTTGCAGAGATAACGCAGCCTTAAGAAAAATGACAGAGTTGAATGCAATATTAAATTTTTACCTGCAACCAAAAAAAAAACTGGGAAAGTAAAAAACTGAGTTGAAAACTTTAGCAGCCACTTGCAATTTGGGGAATCTTTGACAGAGATATGATCTTAAGTGGTATTAGATGCTCACACTTGAGAGCGAGGCTCCTTCGAGAGCCAGACTTAAGATTTAACAAAATGTCTTTTGAAATGAAAAGCAGTACATCTCTCTAGAGAGCACACGAAATCCATAGGAAACTCTGTCAACTGTACACACTCTAAAACAGAAGATGAAATGTTAGATGACACTGTCTGATAAGTAAGTGGAGCAGCATCCATCAGTACTAGCACAGTAGCGTAAGTAATTTGGGAAAAATAACCTACAGCCAATAGAATATGGTCAACAGTGCTGGATTTGCTGAATGCAGCTGTGCTGAAGTACTGCACTACAATCTGCAGGAAGAACTTGTCTTGCAACGTGACATCGGAGAGAGAAATAAATCTTCAATCAGCACTCATATGATGTGGGTACATAGCATAGTGGTTATGTTTACTGGACTAGTAATCCAGATCTATGGACTAATAATCTGGAGATGTGAGTTCAAATCCCATCATGGCAGATTGTGAAGTTGAATTCAGTTAATTAAATAAATGAGAAATAAAATGCTAGTAGCAGTAATGGTGACCTGAACTAATGGATTGTCGTAAAATCCAAACTGGTTCACTATTGACCATTAAGGAAGGAAATCTGCTGTCCTTACCCGGTCTGGCCTATCTGAGACTTCAGACCCACGGTAAATTGGTTGACTCTTAACTGCCCTCTGAAATGGCTTAACAAGCCACTCAGTTGTATCAAACTGCTATAAAAAGCGTATAATAAGAATAAAAATGGACTCAGACATCGGACTCGGACATGACAAAGGCACACACAGCCCAATCAACCCTGCAAATCTCCTCACTAACATCTGGGGACTTGTGCCAAAATTAGGAGTGTGATCCCATAGACAAGTCAAGCAACAGCCTAACATAATCATACTCACAGAATTATACCTATCTGCTAAAGTCTCGGACTCCTTCGTCACCATTCCTGGGTATGTCCTATCGCACTGATAGACCCACCAGCGGTGGTGGCACAGGAGTATATATTCAGGACAGTGGCTCTGGCAGTCCTCAACATTGGGTCAGGACCCCATGAAGTCTCATGGCATCAAGTGGGCAAGGAACCTCCTGCTGATTACTACCTACCGCCCTCCCTCAGCTGATGAACTGGTATTCCTCCCTGTTGTCCACCACTTGGAAGAAGCATTGAGAGCAGCAAGGGCACAGAATGTACTCCATCACCAAGAGTGGCTCAGTACCACCATGACTGACCGAGCTGGCCAAATTCTGAAGGACATAGCTGCCAGACTGGGTTTGTGGCAGGTGGGGAGAGAAACAACACAAGGGAAAAACCTACTTGACCTCGTCCTCACTAAGCTACCTGTCGCAGATGCATCTGTCCAGGATAGTATTGGTAGGAGTTACCACTGCACAGTACTTGTGGAGACAAAGTCCTATCTTCCACAGAGGAGATCCTCCATTGAGTTGTTTGGCATAACCACTGTGCTAAATGGGATAGATTCGGAACAGATCCAGCAGCTCAAAACTGGGCATCCATTTTTGAAAAATTCATTCACAGGATGTGGGCGTCGCTGGCAAGGCCAGCATTTATTACCCATTCCGAATTTCCCTTAACTGAGTGGCTTGCTCGCCCATTTCAGAGGGCAGTTAAGAGTCGACCACATTTCTGTAGGTCTGGAGTCACATATAGGCCAGACCGGGTAAGGACAGCAGATTTCCTTCCCTAGTGAACCTGATGGGCTTTTACAACAATGCAGTAGTTTCATGGTCACCATTACTGATATTAGCATTTTATTCCAGATAAATTTATTAACTGAATTTAAATCATCCAGCTGCTGTGCTGGGATTTGAACTCGTGTCTCTGGACCACTAGTCCAGTTAAATAACCACAACGCTACCGTTCCCTACATGAGGCACTAGGGTCCACCAGCAGCAGCAGAATTGTATTCCACTATAATCTGTAACCTCATTGCCCAGCATATTCCTCACCCTACCATTACCATCATGCCAGGGGACCAACCCTGGTTCAATAAGGACTGTGGAAGAGCATGTCAGGAGCAGCACCAGGCGGACATAAATATGAGATACCAACCTGGGGAAGATGCAACACAGGACTGCATGCATGCTAAAAAGCAGAGGCAGCATGCTATGTTCAAGGTTAAGCGATCCCTCAACCAACGGATCAGACCAAAGTCCTGCCGCATTCAGTTCTGAATGGTGGTGGACATTTAAACAAATAATGGGGGGAGGACGAGGCTCCGTGAATATCGCTATCCTCAATGATGGCGGAGCCCAGCACGAGTGCAAAAGACAAGGCTGAAGCGTTCGCGGCCATTTTTGGCTAGAAGTGTCGAGTGAATGATCCATATCGGCCTCCTCCTGAGGTCCCCACCATCACAGAAGCCAGTCTTCAGTCAATTCGAATCACTATCAAGGAGAGGCCCAGTGCACTGGATACAGCAAAGGCAATGGGACCTGACAACATCCCAGCTCTATTGCTGAAGACTTGTGCTCCAGAACTAGCTGTGCCTCTAGCCAAGCAGTTCCAGTACAGCTATAACACTGGCATCTACCCGACCAGGTAGAAAGCTGCCCAGGTATGTCCTGTCCACAAAAAACAGGCCAATACAATCCAGCCAATTACCACCCTATCTGCCTAATCTTAAGCATCAGCAAAGCCATGGAAGGTGTCGTCGACAGTGCTGTCAAGCAGCACGTATTCACCAATAACCTGCTCACCAATGCTCAGTTTGGGTTCCGCCAGGACTACTCTGCTTCAGGCCACATTACAACCTTGGAGCAAACGTGAACAAAATAGCTGAATTCCAGACGTGATGGGAGAGTGACTGCCCTTTACATCAAGGCAGCATTTGACCGAATGTGGCACAAGTAAAATAAAGTCAATGGGGATCAGTGGTAAAACGTTTCAATGGCTGGAGTCATACCTAGCACAAAGAAAGATGTTTGTGGTTGTTAGAAGCCATTCATTTCAGCCCTGGGACATTGCTGCAGGAATTGTTCAGGGTAGTGTCCTAGGCCCAACTGTGCCAACAATAGTAGGTCAGAGGCTGGGTATTCTGTGGCGAGTAACTCATTTCCTGGCTCTCCAAAGCCTTTCCAGCACCTGCAAAACACAAGTCAGGAGTGTGATGCAGTAGACTTGCCTGGATGAGTGCAGCCCCAATTACACTCAAGAAGCTTGAGACCTTTCAGGACAAAACAGCACGCTGGATGGGCACCCCGTCCTCCACTTTAAACATTCACTCCCTCCACCACCAGTGCAATGTGGCTGCAGTGTGTACCATCCACAAGATGCACTGCAGCGACTCGCCAAGGCTTCTATGACAGCACCTCCCAAATCCGTGACCTCTACCACCTAAAAGGGCAGCAGGTGCATGGGAACACCTTCAAAGTTCCCCTCCAAGTCACACAGCATCCTGATGGAAATTTATCACTGTTCCTTCATCATCACTGGGTCGAAATCCTGGAACTCCCTCTCTAAGTACCTTCACCATGCGGACTGCAGTGGTTGAAGAAGGCGGCTCACCATCTCTTTCTCAAGGGCAATTAGGGATGGACAATAAATGCTGGCCTATCCAGTGATGCCCACATCCCATGAATGAATAACATTTATAAAAATTTGTACAGCTGGTTGCATAAGCAACAAGATCGGTAAAGAGACACTGAACAGTAAGCTAAACAGAGAGATGATGAAGTAAATAACCAAATTACCAAAAGCAGGATACGTGAATATCATTTCTGATAGCCACTATCCCATTCAGATTCATGTCACTGTCTATATTGGTGACAGATTAGCTAACCTCCATTGAGGTTGAGATGCAACCTGTAATGTGATAACCAGCAAGGCAATTGGGAGATCTAAGCAAGTATCACCTTCAAGAGACATAATGGGCTCTGACAATGTATAATAAAACCAGAGGATTGCAGTGATTTGATTAGAAGCCATTAGTCTCAGGAATCAACAACCCTGGATTAACTAAGTGGAGTACCAGATATCTTTCAGGGGACAGGCAGCCTGGAGCCTGTCACAGAAATCCAAAAGTTCAAGGGCTTTGTTACTTATCTCACTAAATTTAGAGAATCTTAGTAATGTGTGTAAGGAAGCAGAATTGTGTTGGTTTTGTTATGGTAGATTAAGATTTGAACTGCAAAATGGCAGGCACAATTGGTTTGAGAAAGTTTTCTCTTTGAAGCTGGAATTGTCAATCAAGCTTCATTAAGTTGAATATCAAATATTATATTGACACTTTACAAAGTACATGCACTCTTAATATTTCTGTAAGATTTAAATATGTTGCTATAGGAACTAACTGCAATAGACAGCTTAAGTAGTCCTTTAAAAAATTATAATATGGACCCGTTAGCCTGACATCAGGAGTGGGGAAAATGTTGGAATCAATTATTAAAGATGAAATAGCAGCGCATTTGGAAAGCAGTGACAGGATCGGTCCAAGTCAGCATGGATTTATGAAGGGGAAATCATGCTTGACAAATCTTCTGGAATTTTTTGAGGATGTAGCTAGTAGAGTGGACAAGGGAGAACCAGTGGATGTGGTGTATTTGGACTTTCAAAAGGCTTTTGACAAGGTCCCACACAAGAGATTGGTGTGCAAAATTAAAGCACATGGTATTGGGGGTAATGTACTGGCGTGGATAGAGAACTGATTGCAGACAGGAAGCAGAGAGTCGGGATAAACGGGTCCTTTTCAGAATGGCAGGCAGTGACTAGTGGGGTGCCGCAGGGCTCAGTGCTGGGACCCCAGCTCTTTACAATATACATCAATGATTTGGATGAAGGAATAGAGTGTAATATCTCCAAGTTTGCAGATGACACTAAACTGGGTGGCGGTGAGAGCTGTGAGGAGGATGCTAAGAGGCTACAGGATGACTTGGACAGGTTAGGTGAGTGGGCAAATGCATGGCAGATGCAGTATAATGTGGATAAATGTGAGGTTATCCACTTTGGTGGCTAAAACACGAAGGCAGAATATTATCTGAACGGCAGATTAGGAAAAAGGAAGGTGCAACGAGACCTGGGTGTCATGGTCCATCAATCATTGAAAGTTGGCATGCAGGTACAGCAGACGGTGAAGAAGGCAAATGGCATGTTGGCTTTCATAGCTAGGGGATTTGAGTTTAGGAGCAGAGAGGTCTTCCTGCAGTTGTACGGGACCTTGATAAGGCCTCAGCTGGAATTTAGAACTCAGCAGAGGAGAACAAAGCGTTTGATTAGGGCAGGGAAAATAGAGTACGAGAAGAAGCTTGCAGGGAACATTAAAATGGACTGCAAAAGCTTCTATAGATATGTAAAGAGAAAAAGGTTAGTAAAGACAAACATAGGTCCCCTGCAGTCAGAATCAGGGGAAGTTATAACAAAGAAATGGCAGACCAATTGAACAAGCGCTTTGGTTCGGTATTCACTAAGGAGGACACAAACAACCTTCCGGATATAAAAGGGGTCAGAGGGTCTAGTAAGAAGGAGGAAATGAGGGAAATCCTTATTAGTTGGGAAATTATGTTGGGGAAATTAATGGGATTGAAGGCCGATAAATCCCCAGGGCCTGATGGTCTGCATCCCAGAGTATTTAAGGAGGTGGCCTTGGAAATAGCGGATGCATTGACAGTCATTTTCCAACAGTCCATAGACTCTGGATCAGTTCCTATGGAGTGGAGGGTAGCCAATGTAACCCCACTTTTTAAAAAAGGAGGGAGAGAGAAAACAGGGAATTATAGACCGGTCAGCCTGACATTGGTAGTGGGTAAAATGATGGAATCAATTATTAAGGGTGTCATAGCAGTGCATTTGGAAAGAGGTGACATGATAGGTCCAAGTCAGCATGGATTTGTGAAAGGGAAATCATACTTGACAAATCTTCTGGAATTTTTTGAGGATGTTTCCAGTAGAGTGGACAAGGGAGAACAAGTTGATGTAGTGTACTTGGACTTTCAGAAGGCTTTCGACAAAGTCCCACACAAGAGATTAATGTGCAAAGTTAAAGCACATGGGATTGGGGTAGTGTGCTGACGTGGATTGAAAACTGGTTGGCAGACAGGAAGCAAAGAGTAGGAGTAAATGGGTACTTTTCAGAATGGCAGGCAGTGACTAGTGGGGTACCGCAAGGTTCTGTGCTGGGGCCCCAGCTGTTTACACTGTGCATTAATGATTTAGACGAGGGGATTAAATGTAGTATCTCCAAATTTGCGGATGACACTAAGTTGGGTGGCAGTGCGAGCTGCGGGGAGGATGCTATGAGGCTGCAGAGTGACTTGGATAGGTTAGGTGAGTGGGCAAATGCATGGCAGATGAAGTATAATGTGGATAAATGTGAGGTTATCCACTTTGGTGGTAAAAACAGAGAGACAGACTATTATCTGAATGGTGACAGATTAGGCAAAGGGGAGGTGCAACGAGACCTGGGTGTCATGGTACATCAGTCATTGAAGGTTGGCATGCAGGTACCGCAGGCGGTTAAGAAGGCAAATGGCACGTTGGCCTTCATAGCGAGGGGATTTGAGTACAGGGGCAGGGAGGTGTTACTACAGTTGTACAGGGCCTTTGTGATGCCACACCTTGAGTATTGTGTACAGTTTTGGTCTCCTAACTTGAGAAAGGACATTCTTGCTATTGAGGGAGTGCAGCGAAGGTTCACCAGACTGATTCCCGGGATGGCGGAACTGACATATCAAGAAAGACTGGATCAACAGGGCTTATATTCACTGGAGTTCAGAAGAATGAGAGGGGATCTCATAGAAACGTTTAAAATTCTGACAGGTTTCGACAGGTTAGATGCAGGAAGAATGTTCCCAATGTTGGGGAAGTCCAGAACCATGGGTCACAGTCTAAGGATAAGGGGTAAGCCATTTAGGACCGAGATGAGGAGAAACTTCTTCACCCAGAGAGTGGTGAACCTGTGGAATTCTCTACCACAGAAAGTTGTTGAGGCCAATTCACTTAATATATTCAAAAAGGAGTTAGATGTAGTCCTTACTACTCGGGGGGAGCAAGGGGTATGGCGAGAATGCAGGAATGGGATACTGAAGTTGCATGTTCAGCCATGAACTCATTGAATGGCGGTGCAGGCTCGAAGGGCCAAATGGCCTATTCCTGCACTTATTTTCTATGTTTCTATCTTTCTATGTAACATAAGAAATAGTAACAGAAGTAGGCCATATGGCCCCCGAGCCTGCTCTGCCATTTAATCCGATCATGGCTGATCCGATCATGGACTCAGGTCCACTTCCCTGCCCGTTCTCCATAACTCCTTATTCCCTTATCGGTTAAGAAACTGTCTATCTCTGTCTTAAATTTATTCAATGTCCCAGCTTCCACAGCTCTCTGAGGCAGTGAATTTCACAGAGTTACAACCCTCTGAGTGAAGTAATTCCTCCTCATCTCAGTTTTAAATGGGTGGCCCCTTATTCTAAGATTATGCCCCCTAGTTCTAGTCTCCCCCATCAGTGGAAACATCCTCTCTGCATCCACCTTGTCAAGTCCCCTCATAATCGTATACATTTCGATAAGATCACCTCTCAATCTTCTGAATTCCAAATAGTGTAGAGGCCCAACCTACTCAACCTTTCCTCATAAGTCAACCCCCTCATCTCCGGAATCAACCTAGTGAACCTTCTCTAAACTGCCTCCAAAGCAAATAGATCCTTTCTTAAATATGGAAACCAAAACTGCACACATTATTCCAGCTGTGGCCTCACCAATACCCTGTGTAACTGTAGCAAGACTTCCCTGCTTTTATACTCCATCCCCTCTTGAAGCCACTGCGTTGTGCTTGATTTGTGCCAAAATGTTACATCTAGTCAGGTATGATGAGCACTTACTGGCAATGTGAGGTTTGAGGTAAGCATTTCAAAATAGTTTGTTGGTGGGCTGTTTCGAGGATTGGTCAGGGTGGCAGAGCTGGCATGAAGCTCCACAATATCGAAGCCGGAATGATATCACGTGTAATGGCTGGGCCATCCACTGTCAAACGTTGCATGAAGGAACAGGAAAGAAATGGTATTTATTTTTGTTTTGTATCCATAGCGCACACATCAAATCATTTCAGTCTGTGTGTTCTTCCACATGGATTCTTCAAATGCTGCCTTTACATACGTTTGGCTTTCTAAAAAACTGATGCACAATATCGGGTGCTGAATTTTGCTTTAATTAAATCTGCATGAGGTGAATTTGCAGTAAATCACGTTTTAATAGTCATCTCACCCTTGTACAGTGTTCCATAACTCTTGTATGGTTTTATATGGAAATAATCACATTTTAGTGAGGTTGAAACTCAGCCAGAAGAGTGGGAAGAGGCAGTGCATTAGGAATCAGCCAGGCAGGTGAGGAGAGACAAATTACCAGGCAGTGTCAAGCCTGACATGCTGCACAGTGCACTTCACTCCTGCTCCCCCAATGTTTTCGACAAGTCGTTGCTTAAGAGTGAGAACGCAATGCCTGTTTCAAAACTGATGATAAATCAAGATGAAAAGGAGTTGTGACAAGATATGGAAGGACTGTTAAGAAATGAGCTCACCTGAAAGATTCTGTTACTTTGTGATTTATTATTTGTTTGAAATGTGTGTTTGTTGATTCATTTTAAAATGAAAGTGCGTAAAATATTTCATTAGAGATTAATAGTTTATGCTAGGCAAGGGGATGTGACCCAGTCAAGCTAAACTTTTGAATAATAATGGTTATTTTTAAGTAGACTTTTTTTTTTTAAACACAGTAGAATGAATGTAGCAAGGTGATTTCTTTTCTGCCAAAGCAGTAGTTAACTTGAATATAGGTTCCAAGGATATCACCATCTAGTGCACAGGCTGAGCAATTACCTGTATCTTTATAATTATATAGCATTTGTCGTTGTATGAGATATATGCAGCGATGAAGCTACCATTGGTTCTTTTAAAAATAAAAGATTCTTGGTTGGAAATACAGCCTCTGATTAATCCTTTATGGTGATAAGAACCTGAGAGGTAAAATAGGGTACCAGAAATGGAGTGATTCTGCACAAAGTCAGAGGTAAGAAGAAAGAAAGACTTACATTTATATACCTTTCACGACCACCGGACATTTCAAAGTGCTTTACAGCCAATGAAATATTTTTGGAGTGTAGTCACTGTTGTAATGTAGGAAATGCAGCAGACATTTTGTGCACAGCCAGCTCCCACAAACAGCAATGTGATAATGACCGGATAATCTGTTTTTTCCTTATGTTGATTGAGGAATAAATTTTGGCCAGGAAACCGGGGATAACTCCCCTGCTCTTCTTCAAAATAGTGCCATGGGATCTTTTACGTCCACTTGAGAGAACAGACGGGGCCTCAGATTAACACCTCATCTTAAAGACAGGATTGCAAGTCAGAGACTGGGTCCCAACTCAAACAAATACAAAAAAAACGCTCCATTACCTTAAAACTTGAAAACAGGGGGCCGAAATTCAGGGTCTCAAAGAGACCCGTTATTGCCCGTTTGCGGTGGCCATTTATTAAAATCAAATGGCGGCCGCTCTGGGCTCAATTGGCCGTCCCGACATAGATTTGGCCCGGGAGGTCTTGCAGCGGTGTGGGCCACTGCTGACTCTCGTGGCGGTGTGGGGCTTGCGGCAGTCGTGACACGCTAAAAGTGCGCACCGCTGCCGCACCGTCCCCAGACCCATTTTCACCGTGAAAAAGCCAGCCCTTTAGCTGACTGTGCCCCCGGCAGCTTTTCGGGCCGGTGCAGAGTGACAGAGATCTCGGAGCCATGGGAGCAGTAAGATCCAAACCTGAAGATGGGTCAGAAGCTGCCTGGAGTCCTCGAAGTGATAGCAGCTGAGTCGGTCTCACAGGAGAAGTCCAGTAAGATTTCATCTGGGGGAGATCAGCGAGCTCCGGACGGGGCGAGATCCCGGAGACAGCTCCATATTGCTCAGCAACAAGCCCAGGAGCCGCTTCAATGGACCGGAGCAGATAAGCACAGAATCCGCACTCATGGGGAGAGAGAAAGGGAGAGAGGGTGGGGGGGAGAGGGTGAGGGGGAAAGAGAGAGGAAGAGGGATAGAGAGAGGGTGAGAGAGAGAAGGAAGGGAGCAAAAGAGATAGAAGTGAGGAAAGGAAATGAGAAACAGAATGAGAAAATTTGATTGGGAGATAGAGAAAGAAAAAAGTAGAAAAAAAAATGAGTGAGAGAGAGAGAAATAGGGATCCCGAGATTCACAGACAGAAAACTAAAATCTCAATCCAGGGGCTCAGACTGGAAACATGGCCCCAGCTCAACATTCCACGTGGTAACAAATGGGAATCTGTTCCATCTTTGTTGCCTCCAGGCTGGATCCAAGGTCATCACATCCCTAACTACAGTACGTAGACAGCACCTGCGTCTGCGCACACTTGGAGGCCGAACTCCAAGCCATCGTCAACACCTTCAACGAGATGTACGAGAGCATGAGTCTTACACTAAACATCCATAAGACAAAGGTCCTCTACCAACCTGCCCCCACCACACAGCACTGCTCCCCGGTTATCAAAATCAACGGTGTCATGTATGTACTTTTTTGATCACTAGCCACTAGATGGCGTCACTGTTGGAGGCCATTGGGCTGCACGCACGTGTGTGCAGCCCAAGTATAAAAGGCCAGCCATTTTGTATATTAGTCCTTTTGGGCCTTAATAAAGCAGAGTCAATGTCATACCTCTTGGAGTTAAACAGTACTCAGTCTAACAGTTATTGCATACACTACATTTGGCGACGAGGCAACAAGAACCTTTACATGCAAAAATGAGCACAATTGGATTGTTGGAGCAATTTGTGGAAGGAGAAGATTGGGCAGACTTCTGAGCCAGTTCTTCGTGGCCAACAAAATAGAGGAGGTCGGCGACATAGATCGGCGCCGGGCGGTGTTCCTCATGGTTTGCAGTCAAAAAATTTATGGTCTGATAAAGAATCTACACCTGCCTGTGAGTCCAACAAAGAATTTGTGTAAAGAATTGTGTACACTGGTACAGGATCACCTTAAGCCAGACGAAGGCATCATCATCTCAAGATACAGATTTTACACACATGTTCGCTCAGAAGGCCAGAATGCGGCGAAATTCGTTGCCGACCTGAGACATCTAGCAGGACCATTTAAGTTAGGGGCTGTGTTGGCAGACATGCAGCGGGACTTTTGTAATCGGCATCAACCACGAGGTGATCTTGCATAAACTACTGGCGGTGGAGACGTTGGACTCGAACAGGGCCATCACGATCGCTCAGTCATGCATGACGATGGATAGAAGTCTAAAGCAGATATCAGTGAAAAATCGAAACTCGGCAAGTACTGTAAATATGATTGAGGCGGCGTTCTACAGAGCGGCACATAGCAGGGCCTAACCGACTGCGTACGCGAAACCTGTGGCTGCCCAAAGTCCGCCAGCAGGAATGCATCCAATTTCTTTATGTTGGCGTTGTGGGGGAAATCACCAGCACCGGCAGTGCCGATTTAAGCAATATAATTGCAAAGGCTGTCTGAGAGTGGGGCATCTCCAGCGCAAATGTCCACAGATGAGCAAGCGTGCTGCGACAAACTATGTGGAGGATGATGGTCAGACTAGCGCGGATCCGGGTATGCAACCCGAGATACCAGAAGAGGAACTATATGGATTGTATTCATTCTTAATTAAGAGCAAACCGATAATGATCAACGTGAAATTTAATGGGGTGCCGGTATCAATGGAACTGGACATGGGGGCAAGTCAATCGATAATGAGCCAGAGGGCATTCAACAAGCTGTGGGATACTAAGGCTGTGAGGCCCAGGCTGAGTTCAGTCAATGGCAAGTTGCGCACGTACACCAAAGAACTCGTAACGGTGATTGGCAGTGCCACAATTAAAGTGTCGTATGAAAGTGCGGTTCACGAGTTACTGCTATGGATTGTCCCAGGCACTAGCCCAACGTTGTTCGGCAGGAACTGGCTTGAAAAAAATCAGATGCGATTGAAATGACACCAAGGTGTTGTCGTCAGAGAAAGATACATGTGCCCAAGTACTGAGCAAGTTCCCCTCGCTGTTGGAACCAGGCATCGGCAACTTCACGTGGACTTGGATGCAAGACCCGTCTATAAAGCTTGGGCAGTTCCATATATGATGAATCGAACAGAACAGACTCCAGGGTGAAGGGATCATATCATCGGTTGAATTTAATGAATCTGTGGAGACTACAAGGCTATGATCAATAGGGTTTCGAAACAGGATAAGTACCCATTACCGAAGGCTGATGACTTGTTTGCAATGCTGGCCAGAGGGAAGTCGTTCACCAAACTGGACTTGACGTCAGCCTACATGACACAGGAGCTGGTCGTGAAGTCAAAGAGACTTACATGCATTAACACGCATAAAGGACTGTTTATTTATCACAGGTGCCCTTTTGGAATTCCCTCGGCTGCAGCAATATTTCAGAGAAACATGGAGAGTCTACTGAAGTCCAAACCCAGAACCGTTTTGTTCCAAGATGACATCCTGATCCCAGGTCGTGACTCTGAGGAACATCTGAACAACCTGGAAGAGGTTCTACATCGTCTGGACAAAGTGGGATTCAGACTGCGTCTTCATGGCACCAGAGGTTGAATTCCTGGGGAGGAAAATTGCTGCTGACGGCATTAGGTCCACGGATGCAAAAACGAAGGCCATCAAGAATGCACCCAAGCCGCAGAATGTGACGGAGCTGCGTTTATTCCTGAGTCCACTTAACTACTTCGGTAACTTCCCACCTTAACTTAGCATCTTATTAGAACCTCTGCACCTGCTGCTCAGAAAAGGCGACAACTGGATGTGGGGTGCGTCTCAAGACAGAGCTTTTGAGAAAGCCACTAATCTGCTTTGCTCGAACAAGCTGCTGGTACATTATGACCAATGTAAACGTTTAGTATTGGCCTGTGATGCTTTGTCATATGGAATTGGTTGCGTACTCCAACAAGCTAATGAGTCGGGTAAACTTCAACCAGTTGCGTATGCTTCAAAAGGTTTGTCTAAAGCGGAAAGAGCCTACAGCATGTTAGAGAAAGAAGCACTAGCCTGTGTGTATGAGGTTAAAAAGATGCATCAGTACCTGTTTGGTCTTCGGTTTGAACTGGAGACAGATCATGCCGCTCATTTCACTGTTCTCTGAAAACAAAGGTATCAATAGCAAAGCAATACCAATGCTTCATCCCGCATCCATAGGTGGGCGCTGACACTATCCGCTTATGATTATGTCATTCGCCATAGACCTGGCACCGAGAACTGTGCTGATGCTTTGAGCCGTCTGCCGTTGCCCACACCGGAGGTGGAAACGCCACAACTGGTGGACCTATTGTTAGTTATGGATATGTTTGTGAGTGAAGGAACCCCTGTCATGGCTCAATAAGTTAAGTCCTGGACCCGATTTTATCAGTGGTGAAGAGTTGCATCCTCAAAGATGATTGGTCTGCCATACCCAAGCAAATGTGCGAGGAGACCAAAACTTACATTTGTTGCAAAGACAAACTGTGTATTCAGTCGGATTGTATACTGTGGGGCAATCATGTTGTTATGCCCAAGAAAGGGAGAGAGAAATTTGTACGTGAGCTACATTGCACACATCCTGGCATTGTAATGATGAAAGTCATCGCCAGGTCTCATGTATGGTGGCCGGGAATGGACTCTGAGCTGGAATCATGTGTGCATCAGTGCAACACTTGCATGTAGCTCAGCAAAGCACCAGTGGAATCGCCACTGAGTCTGTGGTCGTGGCCGTCCAAACCATGGCCCAGGATCCACATAGACTTTGCAGGTCCCTTCCTGGGGAAGATGTTTTTAATTGTGGTGGCTGCATATTCAAAATGGATAGAGTGTATAATCAAGTCATCCAGCACATCCACAGCTACCATTGAGAATCTCAGTGTCATGTTTGCGACACATGGTCTGCCTGACATCGTTGTTAGCGACAACAGATCGTGCTTCACCAGTCAGGAGTTTCAAGAGTTCATGAAACTCAATGGTATCAAACATGTAAGGTCAGCACCGTTCAAACCTGCATCCAATGAGCAACAGAATGTGCTGTTCAAATCATAAAGCAGAGTATGAAGCGAGTAATGCATACCGCTGAGTTATAGGACAAGACCACACATGCTTACCAGGGTCTCACCTGTTGAACTAATGATGAAGAGAGGTCTTAAGACCAAGCTATCTGTTGTACACCCTGACTTGAATAATCATGTTGAATAGAGAAGACAAAGTCAGCAAGGGTATCACGATCGTGCAGCTGTGTCACGCAATATTTCTGTAAATGATCCTGTATATGTTCTGAATTATGGTCAGGATCCCATGTGGATCGCTGGTACTGTCATGGCCAAGGAGGGCAACAGAGTATTTATTGTCAAGTTCAAAAATGGACAAACATGCAGGAAACATATGGATCAGACAAAGCTGTGGCACACAGACGAACCGGAACAGTTGGAGGAAGAGACAATCGACGACCAACCAACCTACCCCCAGTCATCAGAGGACTCAGTGGTCACCAGTGAATCGGGACTTTCAATCACTGACATGTTCAATAAAAATAGACTTTCAATCCCTGACATGGCCATTGCCACTCCCACCAGGTCAGCCACCCAGCCACCAGTCACAACAGACTCTGAACACTCACCCAAGGCTGGAGTTGAACTGAGATGGTCAACCCGGGAGCGTAAAACACCAGACCGTCTCAATTTGTAAAAGTTTGTTCATATCTCAGAGGGGGATATTGTCATGTATGTACTTTTGGGATCACTAGCCACTAGATGGCATCCATTTTGAATATTAATCCTTTAGGGCCTTAATAAAGAAGAGCCAAGGTCATACCTCTTGGAGTTAAACAGTACTCAGTATAACAGTTATTGCATGCACAACACACAGTGAGGCCTTGGACAACTTAGATCATTTTCCATACTGTCAGCAAGGGCAGACATCGATGAAGATGTCCAACACCGCCTTCAGTGTGCCAGGGCAGCATCCGGTCGCCTGAGGAAGAGAGTTTTTGAAGACCAGGACCTTAAATCTGGCACCAAGCTTATGGTTTACAGGGCAGTAGTGATACCCGCCCTCCTATATGGCTCAGAGACATGGACTATATACAGCAGACACCTCAAAACACTGGAGAAGTACCACCAGCGCTACCTCCACAAGATTCTCAAATCCACTGGAAGGACAGACGCACCAACGTCAGTGATCTTGCTCAAACCAACATCCTCAGCATCGAAGCACTGACCATGCTCGATCAGCTCCGCTGGGTGGGCCACATTGTCTGCATGCCTGACACGAGACTCCCAAAGCAAGCGCTCTTCTCGAAGCCTCAACACGGCAAGCAAGCCTCAGGTGGGCGGAGGAAACGCTTCAAGGACACCTTCAAAGCCTCCTTGATAAAATACAACATCCGCACCGGCACCTGGGAATCCCTGGCCCGATTGCCCAAAGTGGAGGAAGAGCATCCGGGAGGGCACTGAGCACCTCAAGTCTCGTCGCTGAGAGCATGCAGAAACCAAGCGCAGAGAGCGGAAAGAGCGTGGGGCAACCCAGGCTCCCCACCCACCTGTTCCTTCAACCACCGTCTGCCCCACCTGTGACAGAGACAGTAGGTTCCGCATTGGACTGTTCAGCCACCTGAAAACTCACCTTTAGAGTGGAAGCAAGTCATCCTTGACTTCGAGGGACTGCCTACGATGATCTTACGTGTGCCTAACCTGCGACTTTGCCTCAGTGTCTCCCCTGTGGCTGCCTCATGGGTCTGGGAAGGCTGCTGTGTTCCCTGTGTGGAAGCTGTAGATGTCCTCCTTGGATGCCCTCGAGCAGCTTTGGGCCTGGAAGGACTGGCTGGAGACTGCTCAACACCCTCCTGGGAGGATTCAGTCTAGCTTGGCTCGGGCGAGGCCATGTGTGGAGGCACTGGCGGAGTGACAGGTCTGGGGCCAGGAATACTGTGAACCGGAGGGAGCACATTATCTGTATCCTGGCCCGAGGAGCCTGAATAACTGACCAGGGGTGGGACAATACCACCACCACCAATCAGAGGGAGCTCAGGTCGGGGCTGTGGCACCACACCGTAAGGTCCCCCGTGGCCCGTTGTGGACCCAGCCGTGAAAGCAACACTGAGATCTCGGGGGGGCATCCGGCTGAGACTGCACTCGAGCAGCCACAGTCTGAAAGCCACCAGATATGATGGCACTTAGACGCTCCGTCAACTCTTGCAGAGCCACGGCCATTCTCTCCAAAGCAGCACCGATACACTTGTTCCCTCGCGCCTGTGCTGCAATGGAAGCTGCCACATCACCCTCAGGGTGAATTTCCCGTGGGAATAACACCCCAATTAAGACTGCAAACTTTCAGGTTTGTAGGGCTAATAAGATTGGAACACTTTTTTGTGGTCAAAAAGCTGAATTTGGATCCAATCGGGGAAAAAAGGCCTTAACATCGCCAGCCTTCTGGCAGCACTGAATTTCGGCCTCCAAATCGCTGTTGTCTCTTGGCAGGAAAAAGTACTGAAAAAATCTCCTGGATGAATTTCTTAACCACGAACCCGTTTCGCCCTCTACATTTGTTAGAACATAAGAACATAAGAAATAGGAGTAGGCCACCTGGCCCCTTGAGCCTGCTCCGCCATTTAACAAGATCAGGAATGATCTGATCATGGACTCCGTGCCTCTTCGCTGCCGCTCCACATATTAAAGAAAGTAAGCAGCTTGTGAAAGGCATAGTGAAAGTACCCGAAGGCTACAGCTATGGAACAGTTAGAACCTACACAAGAGCTAGAAATCAAGGCAAAGGAGTTACTGCAAGTGGGACGCACTGGAAAGTGCAAATATAGTTATGTGGTACGGTGTGGTAAACCAACTGGCAGGTCCAGAATCGGTGCTGTGCAGGCAAGGCATTACCCCAACCAGGTGGCCCCAACAAAGAGCTTGAGGACAGCCTAAAATTGGTCCTAATTAACATTTTTCGTGCAAGCTGCCGGCATCTATCTTTTCTAGGGTACATGAAAAATGGCCCAAATGCATGTGCAGATTGCGATGGTGTTGGTATAATGCTAATATTCCTTCATGAAAACTGTCCCAGCACTCTCTTAAGTGCATCTTTGAGCTCCCATATAATTTGCACATTCAGATATATATATAATATGTACTGTCCTCACTCTTCCCATAGCGCTCGATCTTCATCTGCTTCAAATATTTATCCAATTTTCCCTTTAAAGTTGGGATGGTTTCTGCCTCAGCCACTCTGTGTGGTAAAGCAGCCCATACTCCAATAACACATTGCATAAATTTGTCGTTCCTCTCTCCTCACTCTTAGTGACAATTTTAAATTGATGCTGTCTCAGCACTGACTCTCAGTCGGAGAGGCAGAGCAGCAGCGTGGGTGAGGCCTATAAACGCCCAGCGGGAGACCGGGGATTGGCGGCAGTCGGAGAGGCGGAGCAGCAGCATGGGTGAGGCCTATAAAGGCCCAGCGGGAGTCTGGGGATCGGCTGCAGTTCGAAGGCAGAGCAGCAGCGTGAGCGAGGCCTATAAAGGCCCAGCGGGAGTCTGGGGATCGGCTGCAGTTCGAAGGCAGAGCAGCAGCGTGAGCGAGGCCTTTAAAGGCCCAGCGGGAGTCTGGGGATCGGCTGCAGTTCGAAGGCAGAGCAGCAGCGTGGGCGAGGCCTATAAAGGCCCAGCGGGAGTCCAGGGATCAGCAGCAATTGGAGAGGTGGAGCAGCAGTGTGGGTGAGGCCTATAAAGGCCCAGCGGGAGTCCGGGGATCAGCGGCAGTTTGAAGGCGGAGCAGCAGTGTGGGTGAGGCCTATAAAGGCCAGCTGGTGCAGCTGCAGCAGGGAGGCAAAAAAGAAGTAGGAAGAAATCGAAAGGTGACGCACAGCCAAGGGGGCAAGTGATTAGCTGGTGATTGGAAAGTATTTTTTTCTTTTATTTTCTATATCAGTAAGTAACCTTTAGCATTGTTGTTGCCAATTTAAGTTTATCTAAGGGTTAAGTCATGGCAGGACAGCTCGGACACGTATTATGCTCCTCCTGTACTGTGTGGGAAGTCAGGGACGCTTCCGGTATCCCTGACGACTACGTGTGCGGGAAGTGCATCCTCCTGCAGCTCCTGACGGACCGCATTGCGTCACTGGAGCTGCGGGTGGATTCACTCTGGAGCATCCACAATGCTGAGAATGACGTGAATAGCACGTTTAGTGAGTGGTCTTACCGCAGGTAAAGCATACACAGCCAGATAGGAAATGAATGACTAACAGGAAGAGCAGTGCAAGGAAGGGAGTGCAGGGGTCCCCTGCGGTCATCCCCCTGCAAAACAGATACACCGCTTTGCATACTGTTGAGGGGGATGACTCATCAGGGGAGGGCAGCAGCAGTCAAGTTCATGGCACAGTGGCTGGCTCTGCTGCACAGGAGGGCAGGAAAAAGAGTGGGAGAGCTATAGTGATAGGGGATTCAATTGTAACGGGAATAGATAGACATTTCTGTGGCTGCAACCGAGACTCCAGGATGGTATGTTGTCTCCCTGGTGCAAGGGCCAATGATGTCTCGGAGCGGGTGCAGGGCATTCTGAAAAGGGAGGGTAAACAGCCAGTTGTTGTGTTGCATATAAGTACCAACGATATAGGTAAAAAACGGGATGAGGTCCTAGAAGACGAATTTAGGGAGCTAGGAGCTAAATTAAAAAGTAGGACCTCAAAAGTAGTAATCTCAGGATTGCTACCAGTACCACGTGCTAGTCAGAGTAGGAATCGCAGGATAGCTCAGATGAATACGTGGCTTGAGGAGTGGTGCAGAAGGGAGGGATTCAAATTCCTGGGACATTGGAACCGGTTCTGGGGGAGATGGGACCAGTACAAACCTGGGCAGGACCGGAACCAATGTCCTAGGGGCAGTGTTTGCTAGTGCTGTTGGGGAGGAGTTCAACTAATATGGCAGGGGATGGGAACCTATGCAGGGAGACAGAGGGAAGTAGAATGGGGGCAGAAGCAAAAGATAGAAAGAAGAAAAGTAAAAGTGGAGGGCAGAGAAACCTAAGGCAAAAAGCAAAAAGGGCCACATTACACCAAAATTGTTAGAAAGACAAGCCTGAAGGCTCTGTGCCTCAATGCGAGGAGTATTCAGAATAAGGTGGACGAATTAATTGCGCAGGTAGCAGTTAACGGGTATGATGTAATTGGCATCATGGAGACATGGCTCCATGGTGACCAAGGCTGGGAACTCAGCATCCAGGGGTATTCAACATTTAGGAAGGATAGACAGAAAGGAAAAGGAGGTGGGATGGCGTTGCTGGTTAAAGAGGAAATTAATGCAATTGTAAGAAAGGACATTAGCTTGGATGATGTGGAATCGGTATGGGTGGAGCTACGGAATAACAAGGGGCAGAAAACCCTAGTGGGAGTTGTGTACAGACCACAAAATGGTAGTAGTAAGGTTAGGGACAGCATCAAACAAGAAATTATTGATGCATGCGATAAAGGGACAGCAGTTATCATGGGTGACTTTAATCTACATATTGATTGGGCTAACCAAACTGATAGCAATGCGGTGGAGGAGGATTTCCTGGAGTGTATTAGGGATGATTTTCCAGACCAATATGTCGAGGAACCAACTAGGGAGCTGGCCATCCTAGGCTGGGTGATGTGTAATGAGAAAGGACTAATTAGCAATCTTGTTGTGCGAGACCCCTTGGGGAAGAGTGACCATAACATGGTAGAATTCTTTATTAAGCTGGAGAGTGACACAGTTAATTCAGAAACTAGGGTCCTGAACTTAAGGAAAGGTAACTTCAATGGTTTGAGGCGTGAATTGGCTAGAATAGACTGGCAAATGACACTTAAAGAGTTGACGATGGATAGGCAATGGCAAACATTTATAGATCACATGGATGAACTTCAGCAATTGTACATCTCTGTCTGGAGTAAAAATAAAACGGAGAAGGTGGCTCAACCGTGGCTAACAAGGGAAATTAAGGATAGCGGTAAATCCAAGGAAGAGGCATATAAATTGGCCAGAAAAAGCAACAAATATGAGGACTGGGAGAAATTTAGAATTCAGCAGAGGAGAACAAAGGTTTGAATTAAGAGGGGGAAAATAGAGTACGAGAAGAAGCTTGCCGGGAACATAAAAACTGACTGCAAAAGCTTCTATAGATATGTGAAGAGAAAAAGATTAGTGAAGACAAACGTAGGTCCCTTGCAGTCGGATTCAGGTGAATTTATAATGGGGAACAAAGAAATGGCAGACCAATTGAACAAATACTTTGGTTCTGTCTTCACAAAGGAAGACACAAATAACCTTCCGGATGTACTAGGGGACCAAGGGTCCAGTGAGAAGGAGGAACTGAAGGATATCCTTATTAGGCGGGAAATTGTGTTAGGGAAATTGATGGGATTGAAGGCTGATAAATCCCCGGGGCCTGATAGTCTGCATCCCAGAGTACTTAAGGAAGTGGCCCTAGAAATAGTGGATGCATTGGTGATCATTTTCCAACAGTCTATTGACTTTGGATCAGTTCCTATGGACTGGAGGGTAGCTAATGTAACACCACTTTTTAAAAAGGAAGGGAGAGAGAAAGCGGGTAATTATAGATCGGTTAGCCTGACATCAGTAGTGAGGAAAATGTTGGAATCAATTATTAAGGATGAAATAGCAGCGCATTTGGAAAGCAGTGACAGGATCAGTCCAAGTCAGCATGGATTTATGAAGGAGAAATCATGCTTGACAAATCTTCGAGAATTTTTTGAGGATGTAACTAGTAGAGGGGATAATGGGGAACCAGTGGATGTGGTGTATTTGGACTTTCAAAAGCCTTTTGACAAGGTCCCACACAAGAGATTGGTGTGCAAAATCAAAGCACATGGTATTGGGGGTAATATACTGACGTGGATAGAGAACTGGTTGGCAGACAGGAAGCAGAGAATTGGGAAAAACGGGTCTTTTTCAAAATGGTAGGCAGTGACGAGTGGAGTGCCGCAGGGCTCAGTGCTGGGACCCCAGCTCTTTACAATATACATCAATGATTTGGATGAAGGAATTGAGTGTAATATCTCCAAGTTTGCAGATAACACTAAACTGGGTGGCGGTATGAGCTTTGAGGGGGCCGCTAGGAGGCGGCAGGGTGACTTGGACAGGTTAGGTGAGTGGGCAAATGCATGGCAAATGCAGTATAATGTGGATAAATGTGAGGTTATCCACTTTGGGGGCAAAAACGCGAAGACAGAATATTATCTGAATGGCGGCAGATTAGGAAAAGGGGAGGTGTAACGAGACCTGGGTGTCATGGTTCATCAGTCATTGAAAGTTGGCATACAGGTACAGAAGGCGGTGAAGAAGGCAAATGGTATGTTGGCCTTGATAGCTAGGGGATTTGAATACAGGAGCAGGGAGGTCTTACTGCAGTTGTACAAGGCCTTGGTGAGGCCTCACCTGGAATATTGTGTTCAATTTTGGACTCCTAATCTGAGGAAGGACGTTCTTGCTATTGAGGGAGTGCAGCGAAGGTTCACCAGACTGATTCCCGGGATGGCAGGACTGACATATGAGGAGAGACTGGATCAACTGGGCCTTTATACACTGGAGTTTCGAAGGATGAGAGAGGATCTCATAGAAACATATAAGATTCTGATGGGACGGGACAGGTTAGAAGTGGGTAGAATGTTCCCGATGTTGGGGAAGTCCAGAACCAGGGGACATAGTCTAAGGATAAGGGGTAGGCCATCTAGGACTGAGATGAGGAGAAACTTCTTCACTCAGAGAGTTGTTAACCTGTGGAATTCCTTGCCGCAGTGAGTCATTGATGCCAGTTCATTGGATATATTCAAGAGGGAGTTAGATATGGCCCTTACGGCTAAAGGGATCAAGTGGTATGGAGAGAAAGCAGGAAAGGGGTACTGAGGGAATGATCAGCCATGATCTTATTGAATGGCAGTGTAGGCTCGAAGGGCCGAATGGCCTACTACTGCACCTATTTTCTATGTTTCTATGTTTCTAACGAGAGGGAATATTCTTTCACTATTCACTCTATGAAAGCCTTACATCATTTTGTTTATACTCTATTAAATCTCCTCCTCGCCCTCTCTGTTCCAATGGAAATAGTCTTATTATCACAAGTATCTCCTCAGAACTATAGTTTTCCATCCTTTACATCAGCCTAGTGAACCGATGCTGTGTATTGTCTACTGCTTTAATGACTTCTAGAATGGGGCACCACAGACAGCACACTAACTGTGGCCTAAGCAATGCTTTGCACAAATTACTTATTTTTTTACTTGCACTCCAAACTCTGATTTAGAAAATCCAAATTGCTGTTGGCCTATCTACCTGCACTTTCAGGGAATTATGTATTTGAACCTTTGGGTCTCTTTGTTCAAACACAACCTGCAGCATGTTACCATTGAGTATGTACTCTTTGCTTTTTCTGTCAAAATGTATTACCTTGCATGTATTCATGTAAAAAAGCATCGACCACCTTTCTCATCCATTCTGTTAACCTGTCTCTTCAAGTTCTTTACAGTCCTTTCTGTTTGCCAAACCTCCTACTGCATACTCTTAATACTAGGTGGAAGCACAGCTGTAATTCCCTCTCCCCATCAACACTGCAACATTGCAAAAATGGTCAAGAGTCGGTACATCACCAGACCAGTGGAGGAATCTGACTATGCGGGAATCCTTTCCTTTAAACTTCTGAATCCATTTTGTTCTGTCTGAAAATAACTGGTTGCATTTCATTAACGGGGCTTTGGTTTCTCCCCCACCCCCTTAATTGGGAAAACGGGAAGGGAACATAAATATTTCTTCAATCAATCAAGAGGAGATGCCACTTGTCAGTTCAGGTGCTCCTTCTCAGTGTTATTCAGTGTTTGTTGAGAGCATGTGATTTCCTCATACAATGAGCTTCTGACTTCAATCGATGAGACAGCTGCCGGATGAGGTGTGAGATTTCTAAGTCTCTGGCATTAAATTGACAGCAAGACCAATTCTTTTAAAACAATTTGGAATAAATTTATTAAACACACACTTGCACATCAGAGAAACAGCAGTCCTCAGCTATCCTATGGATCTACTTAGTTACAACAGATACAATGATGTTACAATAAAAAAGATACACTTTACTTCCCTCTGGCAAAGCACAAACACATGATGTTCATCCTTAATTCTGCTGTGGAGGGAGGTTCCTGCTTTTGCCGTGTGCTAAGGAGAAGGGACCCAGCAATCTTTGGCTTGAGTTTTTATATCCCTTAAGGCCATTCTTTCTCAGAAAGCCTCAGGATTGGGTATTGTTTCCAGGGCCATTCCTGGTTGGCTTCTTCTCATACATGTGTCTGTCTGGAGGGCCGATGCCATTCCTTGATGAGGTTAATGGCTTTCCAATTAACATCTTTTCTAGTTTGGTAAGTTTCAAAACCAAGCTTCCTTTGTAACTTGAGCTCTGCCCAGCCAGGAGACATGAACTTGGGGAAGGTATGCATTTTGTCTCTTCAAACTTGTATTTTCGTATAATCTAAACTTTTAACATTTATATATGTATACACAGAATCAATTTTATCATTACTAAACACTTTTATTCTTACAGAGGCCTGGTACTTTTTCACAGCAAGGGAGGAAAATAAAAACTATGGAGCTACTGTCCAATGAAATATTTGTGTTTTTAATGGGGCTCTTTTGCTTGCTGTATAAAGGCTGTGAAAACCATGCTTCCCGATGACATTTGTTCTCCTTTTGCTGGGGAGCTTGAAAAGGAAATGGAAAGGGAACAGTCCTGAATCACAGTTGAGCCAATATCTCACAGTGGGTGGGCTGGCCATTGTTGGGAACTGAGGCAATAAGTTTATGAAAAATGCCTGTCAGTTTCCATTTTGTGGCTAAATGGGCGATATATGGGCATTATACGTCATTTCAGCGGTAAAATGGATGTTAAGTGGGCGTTAAACATGCAAAAAACAAGGAAACTCTAGCCCTATGTCTTAGAATAAGGGGCCACCCAATTAAAACTGAGATGAGGAGAAATTTTTTCTTTCAGAGGTTTGTAAATCTATGGAATTCTCTGCCCCAGAGAGCTGTTGAGGCTGGGTCATTGAATGTATTTAAGGCGGAGATAGGCAGATTTTTGAGCGATAAGGGAATAAAGGGTTATGGGGAGCGGGCAGGGAAGTGGAGCTGAGTTCACGATCAGATCAGCCATGATCTTATTGAATGGCAGAGCAGGCGCGAGGGGCCAAATGGCCTACTCCTGCTCCTTTTTCTTATGTTCTTATAAACACTAAGCCCAACTGGAAAATAAATGTTCTGTAAGTAATATGTCCAGTACTATAATTGAAGATCAAGTTTTGTTCGTATTTGATCCTGTGATATTTTGTGAAATCAAGAGAACTGAGTCCAGCAACAACTAATTATTTAGTGTTTGAAATATCTGTGGGGAAACATGCTCTTCCTGCCAGCAGTTGCTCCTATGGAACATATATTTTCTAACTGTTTTTCTGCATTAAACTATTAACAATACAGAGACTGCCAAGGTGATTTATTGTGTGAAGAAGCAAATAAGCTTCATTCCAGATGATGGTCAAATTAAATTATGCAAAATCTTTATTTCATCATCACTTGAAGGTTCAAAATGTGGTAGCTCAGTATTTCTGTTTCTGAGGTAAATCTATTTTGCTGTCGGTTTTGCCTCCTCTGTAATCGAGTGATTATGTGCTACATGAGCAACAAAGAAAGTCTTCTACTGTAACTAAAATAACAGATGTGAATGATAATTTAAAAATAAACTAAAACATAAGATTGAAACCCAAATTACTTGATGAACACTGATGTCTGCTACTTTACAGTCATAACATTAAATCAATGTTGTGTGGTGCTAATTGATCTTACAGCTCTGACCATAACTGAAGTTGAGGTGTTGATCTGCACAATACTTCATTCAGGTGAATGCAGCTGAAGGACATTTCCTGCTGGTATTCTGTCAGCAATATGTCCAATACTATATTGTATTATAGAAGTTTATATTGTAAAATGTATTGTAAAGGCAACACAAACAAAACAGAAATGTAGGCGAAGGCAGCAACATTTGGTCAGTCGAGGAAAAGCTTGGCAAAGGAACAAAAATCCAGGAGAAGATAAAGAAAGTGTGCAGGAACTTAAGATAGATAGAAAGAAACTGGAAAGAGGGGAAAAATAGTGATGGTGAAGAAGGAGAAGGATCAGCAAAAGGGCGTGAGAAGTTTGCAGAAAGATGCTCTATAGAGATAGGGTTTACTCCATGATTCTTGCAGGACAAATTGTTCTTTAGATTTATACAGGCCTATAAACAGTATAATTGGATCTGGGCATTTGTGTGCAGCTCTGTTGGTGAGTAGAAGGACTACACTACAATGTTTATGTTATCACTTGTCCAAAAAGGTGAGCAAGAGAGCACCCACTAAACAACAAACTTTATTCTGTCCAGGAGTGAGAGAGAGTTGTTGGAAGAGGTGCTCCATTTACATTTCAGCAGTATTCAAATTATGGATGGACTTGGGCTTTACAGAGAGCTAACAGTTATTGAAAATAAAAGAAGGCTTGGTACATAGATGGAATGGAATGAGGAATTAGCAATGGGAAAGATCTGGGAATTCTATTTGAGATCAGAGCAGATTGGCCATTTCTGCATATTTGTCTCTGGAATCAATTTATTCCAAGGAAGGGATGAAAAATAAATTCTTGTGACACACAGATCCTCTATGATGTTAGCTTTGTGCACATGCACAGTAAAAAGTCCATATCATTAGGCCTTGTACTATATAGCACTACCAAAAATTATTACATAGTGTGCTTTGTGAGTAGAACAGAAATAGTTTTTCGTTACTTCAAAGCTTCATCATCGTTGGTTAAACTGTCATTGTAACCCATGTATAAACTGACCTAAGTTGTACACTGTGAGAACATTGACCACTAGGTGGTGAACTTGTGGGAGACACTCCTAACCTGGACTTTCAGATATAAAAGGGGAAGCTCCACCCACCTTCATCACTTCAGTGCTGGCTAATAAAGGTTACTGGTCACAGAGTGACCTTCTGTCAAGTATGGGCCTTGTGTGCTGTATAGTAAAGACATATCATTGGTGATGAGAAACTGGGATTTAGTGGCCACGCGAGCATGGCCACTAGCAGCACAGATGAGAGATACTGTGTTGGTGATGATTGGGACGATTTTATTGAGAGACTACATCAAAGTTTCGTCACTAAGGAATGGCTGGGACAGGATTCGGCTGACAAACGCAGGGCTCATCTCCTGACGGATTGTGGATCCAGGACGTACTCCCTGATGAAGGACCTTCTAGCGCCAGAGAAGCCGGCGGACAAGACTTTTGATGAGCTCAGTAAGTTGATCAGGGAACACTTTAAACCGGCGAGCAGCATGCACATGGCGAGACAACGGTTTTACACGCACCCGTGGCGAGAAGGGCAAAGCGTTCCAGACTTCGTGGCAAACCTCCGGCGACTGGCGAGCCTATGTAAGTTCCCAGGTGCATGCAGAGCGGAGATGCTGCAAGACTTTTTTATTGAGGGCATCGGGCACGCTGGGGTTTTCAGGAAACTGATTGAGACCAAAGACTTGACCCTGGAAACGGCGGCTTTGATGGCCCAGACATTTATCTCAGGGGAGGAAGAGACCAGAATGATGTTTGACAAAAATCTTGGTTTAAAAGCATCAAATGGACAGGGAGTCAACATTGTTAACATGACACACAGTTCTCCAGGCAAACATGGGCAATTGGACATGCCCGAGCATGTAGTCAAACCCAAAGGGGGAATTCAACCGAAACAATGGCTAGCTGAAAGGGACAATGTGGCCAGCAATGGGGCCATCAACACCTGTCAATGGTGCGCTTAAGGACAGTTACAGAGACAGTCAGAGACGATCGACTGGTAATTGACCTTTTGTTTCCAGCAGCGGCTCATGTTGGAGGTGTGGATGCAAACACACAGCCAGAGCTTGCAGGTATCAGCAATATGCCTGCAGAAACTGCAGCGGTCACTTGGCGCGTATGTGCAGGAAGCCTGCAGCCAGGCTGATGTACAAGGAGGACGGGGCCGATGTAAGCCCTATGAGGCCAAATGGACACTGGGGGAAATCGCTGGAAGCTGAAGTTCAGCGAGTTCATGTGGAGCACATATACAGTTCATACACCAGGACGCCACCGATAATGATGAAAGTGCTCCTTAATGACATCCCAGTATCAATGGAGCTAGACACGGGGGCCAGCCAGTCTCTGATGAGTATCAAACAGTTTGACAAGTTGTGGGCATCCAAGGCCAGGAGGCCAAAATTATTGCCGATTGACGCACAGCTACGGACATATACAAAAGAGATCATTCCGGTGCTAGGCAGCGCCACCGTAGTCGTGACCCACAAAGATTCGGAGAACAGGTTGCCACTCTGGATTGTCCCGGGGGACAGTCCCGCACTACTGGGGAGGAGTTGGCTTGTTGTCATGAACTGGAAATGGGGCGATGTCAATGCAATTTCTTCTGTGGAGCGAATATCATGCTCACAGGTCCTGGACAAATTTGACTCACTATTTCAACCCGGCACTGGCACTTTCATGGGGACCAAGGTAGTGATTCACATAAAGCCGGACGCTAGGCCAGTACACCACAAGGCCAGAGCGGTGCCGTACGTGATGCAGGAAAAGATAGAAGGCGAATTGGACCGCCTGCTGAGGGAAGGCATCAACTCGCCAGTCGAATTCAGTGACTGGGTGAGCCCGATTGTGCCGGTGCTCAAGGCGGATGGGTCGGTCAGGATATGTGGTGATTACAATGCCATCATCAATTGGGTGTCTCTCCAAGACCAGTACCCGCTACCGAAAGCGGAGGACCTCTTTGCAACGCTATCCGGTGGCAAACTTTTTTCAAAATTGGACTGACCTCAGCTTACATGACCCAGGAGCTGGCGAGTGAGTCAAAGAAGCTGACCACCATCATGACACACAAGGGGTTGTTTGAGTACAACAGATGTCCGTTCGGGATTCGTTCGGCCGCCACGATCTTTCAACAAAAGATGGAAAGCCTCCTCAAGTCGATTCCAAGGACAGTGTTTTTTCAAGACGACATCCTCATCATGGGTTGTGATACTGAAGAACACCTCCGCAACCTGGAGGAGGTGCTACGCAGACTGGATCGGGTAGGTCTGTGACTGAAAAAGGCGAAGTGTGTCTTCCTACCTCCAGAGGTAGAATTCCTGGAGATGAGGGTAGCAGCAGACGGGATCAGACCTACTGCGTCCAAAACAGCAGCAGTCCAGAGAGCACCCAGACCCCGTAACATGACAGAGCTGCGTTCATTCCTGGGGCTCCTGAACTATTTTGGGAACTTTCTTCCCAAATTGAGCACGCTGTTAGAGCCGCTACATGTGCCCCTACGCAATGGTTGTGAATGGGTCTGGGGGGACAGCCAGGAAAGGGCTTTTGATAGAGCATGAAATTTGTTATGCTCCAACAATCTGTTAATGCTATATGACCCATGTAAGAAACTCGTTTTAACGTGCGACGTGTCGTCCTTGTTAAATCCTGACTATAATGCACTGACTTATACGAGACACATGCATGCTGTCCCACTGAGGTATATAAAGGGAGGTCTCAGGCAAGTGCAGCACTGGAGAGCTGGAATTAAAGGTGCAGGTCCTGAGTGACCTTGACTTCAGCATGTGTCTCGTGTAAGTCAGCACATTAGAGTCAGGACTTAACAGTGGCAACGAGTTACGGGATCACAGAATCCACAGAATGGCTACCAACAGCTCAGATGAGAAATACAATGCTGGAGACAATTGGGATGACTTTATAGAAAGGCTCCAGCAAAGCTTTGTGACCAAAGACTGGCTGGGTGACGATAAGGCAGACAAGAGAAGAGCCCATCTCTTGACCAGCTGTGGCTCGAAAACAGACGCACTTATGAAAGACCTGCGGGCACCCGAGAAACCAGCAAGCAAGTCATTTGAGGAGTTGAGCACACTGGTGAGAGATCACCTGAAGCCAGCGAGCAGCCTACACATGGCCAGACACAGGTTCTACAACTACAGATGCTGTGTGGGCTAAAGCATACCCGACTTCGTGGCAGAACTTCGGATGCTGGCTAGTTCATGTGAGTTCTCTGATGAACTAAGGACAGAAGTACCGAGAGACTTTTTTATTGAAGGAATAGGCCACGAAGGCATATTCCGAAAGCTTATAGAGACGAAGAACTTGACTCTAGAGGCAGCAGCACTGGTCGTACAGATGTTCTTGGCAGGCGAAGAAGAAACGAGGCTGATCTATTCTTCGGGTACGACAACCAACGAGGCATCGGAACAAGGGGTTCACATTGTGAAACAAACTTCTACCCCCACACACAGACAAAGGCAGGAGAGCAGCAGGCCTTCAACAGCAGACAGTGGCGCCAGAAGACATCAAAATCAAGGGCCACATGAACGACCGATCACACCTCATCAATCCACAATGCGAGCAATCAACAACAGATTGAGAGAAGCTCAAGGGAGATCAGCCAGATGCAGCTCATCCTTCGGAAACAATGGAAACGGTCTGTGTTGGAGATGTGGGGGAAGGCACTCAACCAGGGTGTGTCGATTTCAGCATGCCATTTGCAGAAACTGCAACTACACAGGGCATCTTGCCTGCATGTGCAGAAAAACAGCAGCTCGGCTGATATACAAATCGGAAGGGTCGGAAAGCGGACCAGAAGACGTCCCAGTCCTTGGCAGCGCCATGCTCTCGGTCACACACAAAGGGACAGTGAACCGACTTTCCCTGTGGATTGTCCCCGGGGATCTCCCAGCCCTGTTGGGGAGGAGCTGGCTAACAGAACCTAATTGGAAATGGGATGATGTTCACGCCATGTCGTCAGAGGAATGGACCTCCTGCTCAACAGTTCTAAGCCGTTTTAAACATCTTTTTCAGCTAGGTGTGGGCACCTTCAAAGGGGCTAAAGTTAGAATCTACTTTTTACTTGGTCTACATGCCTCCGGCAGGTTTGGCCATTTGTACAACCAGTAGCCTGTTTCCTTAGTTTGGTGTCGATCTTTGTGAGTTTTGGTCTGTTGCTTTTGTGCGGCCACAGTTGTTCAAATTGTTGAACGCTCATGAGGGATTGACTGGCCCCCGTGTCCAGTTCCATGTTGAAGGGTATCCTGTTGAGTAGAACCCTCATCATAATTGGGGGCGTCTTGGTGTAAGAACAGTTGACATTGATCGTGTTAACCCGCTGTACCTCGGTGTCCCATGCACTGTTCCAACCATCTTCTGGTCTATTTTCCGACCCTTCCGATTTGTATACCAGCCGAGCTGCTGTTTTTCTGCACATGCGAGCCAGATGCCCTGTGTAGTTGCAGTTTCTGCAAACGGCATGCTGAAATCGACACACCCTGGTTGAGTGCCTTCCCCCACATCTCCACAGACCGTTTCCATTGTTTCCGAAGGATGAGCTGCATCTGGCTGATCACCCTTGAGCTTCTCTCAATCTGTTGTTGATTGCTCGCATTGTGGGTTGATGAGGTGTGATCGGCCGTTCATGTGGCCCTTGATTTTGATGGCTTCTGGCGCCACTGTCTGCTGTTGAAGGCCTGCTGCTCTCCTGCCTTTGTCTGTGTGTGGGGGTAGCAATTTGTTTCACAATGTGAACCCCTTGTTCCGATGCCTCATTGATTGTCGTACGCGAAGTATAGATCAGCCTCGTTTCTTCTTCGCCTGCCAAGAACGTCTGTGCGACCAGTGCTGCTGCCTCTAGAGTCAAGTTCTTAGTCTCTAGAAGCTTTCAGAATATGCCTGCGTGGCCTATTCCTTCAATAAAAAAGTCTCTCAGTACTTCTGTCCTTAATTCATCGGAGAACTCACATGAACTAGCCAGCCTCCGAAGTTCCGCCACGAAGTCGGGTATGCTTTAGCCCACACAGCGTCTGTAGTTGTAGAACCTGTGTCTGGCCATGTGTAGGCTGCTCGCTGGCTTCAGGTGATCTCTCACCAGTGTGCTCAACTCCTCAAACGACTTGCTTGCTGGTTTCTCGGGTGCCCGCAGGTCTTTCATTAAAGCGTATGTTTTCGAGCCACAGCTGGTCAAGAGATGGGCTCTTCTCTTGTCTGCCTTATCGTCACCCAGCCAGTCTTTGGTCACAAAGCTTTGCTGGAGCCTTTCTATAAAGTCATCCTAATTGTCTCCAGCATTGTATTTCTCATCTGAGCTGTTGGTAGCCATTCTGTGGATTCTGTGATCCCGTAACTCGTTGCCACTGTTAAGTCCTGACTCTAATGCACTGACTTACACGAGACACATGCTGAAGTCAAAGTCACTCAAGACCTGCACCTTTAATTCCAGCTCTCCAATGCTGCACTTGCCTGAGACCTCTCTTTATATACCTCAGTGGGATAAATATGGAGTGTCTCCTGCAAGTGCACCCCTGGTGGTAAGGCATGCATATTGTTACAGGTCATATCCAGTTACAGTCATGTATAGCATGGTAAGATACAGTTATATACAGTAATGTTAGACATATGACAGTCCTATGGGATCAGGTGTGTGTTGCAGCATGTTAATGCCAAGGGTCAGTTACAGCCGGTAGCTTATGCCTCCAGAAGTCTGTCCCAGGCAGAACGGGTCTACGGAATAGTAGAAAAGGAAGCGCTTGCATGTGTATATGCAGTAAAAAAAAAATGCACCAGTATCTGTTTGGCAGGAAATTTGAGCTGGAGACAGATCACAAACCCCTAGCGTCCCTTTTGGCCGACAACAAGGCCATAAATGCAAATGCATCGGCCCGCATACAGAGGTGGGCACTCATATTAGCCGCCTATGACTATACAATTCGGCACAGACCGGGCACCGAAAACTGTGCCGATGCACTCAGCAGGCTCCCACTAGCCACCACCGAGGGGGCAACCGAGCATGCTGCTGAGATGGTCATGGCTGTTGAAGCTTTCGAAAGCGAAGGCTCACCCGTGACAGCCCGTCAGATTAAAGTCTGGAAAAATAGAGACCCGCTACTGTCTTTAGTCAAGAAATGTGTCCTGAATGGGGACTGGGCAGCCACATACGAGGCATGGCCTGAGGAATATAAAACATTTCACAGGCGCAAGGCTGAACTCTTGATTCAGGCCGATTGCCTACTGTGGGGAAACCGAGTAGTCATGCCCCAGATGGGCAGAGAGATGTTCAGCAGAGAACTCCACAATGAGCACCCGGGCATTGTCATGATGAAGGCAATTGCCAGGTCAGACGTTTGGTGGCCAGGGATAGATGCAGACCTGGAACTTTGTGTTCGCAGGTGCAACACGTGTGCCCAGCTGAGCAATGCGCCCACGGAAGCCCCCCTTAGCCCCTGGTCTTGGCCCGCCATGCCATGGTCACACATCCATGTGGACTACGCAGGTCCTTTCATGGGAAAAATATTTTTGATTGTAGTACTACTCCAAATGGATCGAGTGTGACATTCTCAATTCAAGCACATCCTCTGCCACGGTCGAAAGTCCACCGGCAATGTTCGCCGCCCATGGTCTACTGGACGTCTTGGTTAGCGACAATGGCCCGTGCTTTACAAGCATTGAATTCCAGGACTTCATGGCAGGAAATGGTATCAACCATGTCAGAACGGCACCGTTCAAGCCGGCCTCAAACGGCCAGGCGGAACGAGCAGTGCAGATAATTAAACAGGGGATGCTCAGAATCCAAGGGGGTTCCCTACAAAGCCGCTTATCACGCCTCCTGTTGGCCAATAGATCCCGACCACACTCGCTCACAGGGGTGTCCCACCCGCAGAGCTGATAATGAAAAGTACGCTCAAAACCAGGTTACCCCTTATATACCCCACCATGAAAGAAACTGTTGAGAGCAGGCGCCAGTCACAATGTGACTACCATGACGGGAATGCGAGGGTGCGATGTATTGATGTCAATGACCCTGTCTTTATCCTCAACCACGCTGCAGAGCTTAAATGGCTCGGAGGCACTGTGATTGCCAAAGAGGGGAATAGGATTCTGGTAGTTAAACTTACCAATGGACAAATCTACCGTAAACATGTGGATCAAACAAAAAGGAGGTTCAGCAACCCCATAGAAGAAGCAGAGGAAGACCACGACGTAGAGTTTACTCCACCACAGGTGACCGAACACCGGAACTAAGTGGAGGAGAGCCCAGTCACTGTGGGCAGTCCGGACAGGCCTGAGGCACCGCAAACAGCAGACACTCAGGCCAGCGCCCAACAACCAGAGCCCCAACTTAGGTGCTCTACAAGGGAGCATAAACCACCAGAGAGACTTAACCTGTGATCCCAATAAGACTTTGGGGTGGAGCCGATGTCATGTGTTTAACCGTCATTGTAACCCATGTATAAGCTGACCTAAGTTGTACACTGTGAAAACACTGACCACTAGGTGGTGAACTTGTGGGAAACACTCCTCACCTGGACTTTCAGGTATAAAAGGGGAAGCTCCACCCACCTTCATCACTTAAGTGCTGGCTAATAAATGTTACTGGTCACAGAGTGACCTTCTCTCAAGTATGGACCTCGTGTTCATTTATACTGTATAGTAAGGACATATCAGAAGGTCCTGTGACTATCTTACACATTTCTTAAGGCGGGGACTTGAACCCTGGTGCTGTGTTGTGGACTGTCCATGGTCACTTTCATTGATTGTTATGTACTGAAGCCATTTCGTGACATGCAAGTTGTGGGTGTCGTTGGCTCATTCAAGGATTAGCTTATCGCCTTTTGATGGCATTTCCTCCATCAAGGGTCCCACTTGCTTCCTACAGGCACTTATCTGCCTGAATCTGCTGGCATTTTCTGGAGGTACCCAGGTTACTTAACCGCCGCCTGGCACAAGGAATTGATCAATGAGAGGTAGTATTGTCTACTGTCATAAAGTAGCAGGTTTAACAAGTGACCTGACTTTACTTGAAGGCTTAATGTCATTGTATTGATAATCTGAGCAATGAAAACTACCCCATATTTAATAACTAGGTGCACAAATGGCCCTACAATACTTAAAGGGTTAATGATGCCCTGTAACTTAACTGAAGAATATCAGTTGTGTTATTGCCTTGAGGCCCAGTTGCCATGTAATGCTCATACTGCTGGATCACAAATCTAACTCATTCCTGTGCTGTGACTCGTACATGAAAAGTTGTAAGTGAGCGATTTTCTCCTTGTAATAGATACAAAATATTGCATCGCTCCCCAGGCCAGCAAAAAGCTATCCTGGGTCACTAGGCTGAAAGCTTTCCAAATCTATTGAATAAATAAGAAACAGAAAAACAACCTCGCAAAATCAGTTATGGCAGTTTCTGTGAATTTTTTGGGGGGGGTCTGTCCACGAGTATTGTGAGAGGTTGACAATAGAGCAGCCTTGCCTGTGAATAGCCGCTTTGGGGCAGATATTTTTGAGTTTGAGAATTATATTTTAAGGCCAAACTTCTATGTAAATTTCGAGTGAGCTTGCATCACTGCACATTGCTTGCAAACCATGTCCTTGGTGCCAACACTATGCTGCAGTATTTAAAGGGTTAATGGCATTCAGGCAGCGAGCTCAAAAATATGAACTGTTCTTTTTATGTATGGAAAATAAATGATTCTTCAGTACTCAAAAAGCTGATGGTTTTCAGTCAATAGGCTGAAAAATGCTTACTTTGACAAATTTACTGGGTGCAAAAATGTGCTTGCTGCTTTTGGAAAGATTGCGTGACATTATCTTATTAAATTGAAGAATGTGAACATTGTTTCGGGGGTTGATTCAGAATCACCTAAGCATGCAATATTGTTGGAGGATTTGTAATATGGAAATGTAGAAAAAAAAATATTTGTAAATAATGCTTGAATTGAAATATGCTTAACATCCACTGTGGTACATTAACACCCCAGGCTTAAGGACATGGCAACCAAATAGGAATATTTTCTCAGCATCTGTATTTTTTTTTAAACTTGGAAATGATTGAAAGAAGAAAAATAGCTTAGCTTCTGAAGCTGTCATCAGAAATTTGCACAGGATAGCTAAGTCCCTGGAGCTTAGAACAGTGATCACATGCTGAGTTTTCACATTCTCACCAGTGTATTTTAATGCAGAGAATGGGCTCACTCAGGGACTCACACTGTCATCTCTATTAGGGAAGCAATGATTTAACTAAACCTGCATTAGGCGTCTTTTCCCACAGGCTTTCATCTTTCTGAAAATCAGTATTCTAGTTGCACCAGTGACCTCTTTTTTTAATTAGCACAGCTTTCCCACTCATGACTGGAGGCTGAAAAATACAATGAAGTTTGAAAAAAAAAAATCTGGTTTCATTTAAAGTTACACTGCAGACGACGGAGGAATAAAATTTTCTTTTGTCAGTTTTCTTGGTACATATTAAGTATGCGTTGTGACAAAAATTGAAATATTTATGGGAAAAGTTGCTGTTATGATGAATGGAAATTTATTGTTGACAGTCTTTAGAGGTGAGCTATCCATCTGTGAAAGATTTGCCAATCTTGGAACCCTTCGGAATAACAGAAGCCGAAGCACGTGAAGGTTTTGTTTTGTTTTATGTGTTGCTATGCATTGGATTTCAGTCCAGACACACAGGTCAAACAGTCAGTCCTTCACCATGTTTTTTTGTAAACTTTAATTTTTGAACTACTTTGCAATAGCTACAACCCGTGAGGGGGAAATATAAATAAAGGGAAATACAATTTAAATAAAGGGAGTGTAACCATTTTTATATCCACTGCTTAAGTGCTAAAATACATTTTCCAATGATCTGTTCGCTGTGACACTGTGCTGCGAGTGGTTGTCACTGTATATACTACTACCAATCAGTCACAAAACGTATTGATAACACACACAGACAGCTTGCATAGTGTACATGGAATTATGAGCACTGCTCTCAATATCTGTAGAATCAAGGGTTTTCATTGTGCAAGAAAATCTTGGTAAATATTTTACACCATGGAAAATGCTTGAAATTTTCATGTTTTAGTGGTTCAAATAACATCAGCCTCCTCCCCCCTCCGCCATCAGACTCTAGATAGTTCCAACCAACTGAAAATCCATGTGGGATAAATGGCTCCTAATTTCTCCAGTTGAATCACTTCACTGACCAGTTAGCGCTTCTGTAATTTTTCTTTAATTCCAGAATTTGTAAGATCTTTATTGATGTAACCAAATTAAAATAGTGCCGTGCCATACAACCCACCAAATATATAGGACCCGAATTTGATGAAGGCCCCCGCCCGCCCAAGTGCTGCCCAAAGGACCGCCGATGGCCGCCGAGGTCCCTGACGGTTTTTGGGCGGGGTTTTTAATCACCCAGGTCCCTCGAAGGTTGGCGGACGTCAAATCTGCGACGTGCGCCACCAATCTGGGTGGCAGTCAGCGGGAGCTCTCATTCTCGGCGGCAGAGGCGCTTGCTGCCGAGGATGGAGTCGGGCCCACGGAGGGTCGAAGAACTAAAAATAAAATCATCAGAAAAAAAAATCCATCGGAAGACCTTTTAGGGGACACCACTGAGGTATGTCGCTGTGAAATTTTTTTTTTAAGTTTACTAACCTATTTTTCAGGATCTTCATACCTACCATCGGGGACAGGCCAGCCTCCTCGCAGCGGTCCACCCCCGTTGTGGTGCCAACTCCCACCCGCATGAATACGGCACCTCGGCGGGCGGGAGTCCACTCACACCGCTTGGCCGTCCGCTGACGTCAGCGGGCAGTTCCTGGTGGCTCTCCCCTCCCGCCCGCTCCAGCCCACATCGAAAGTGGCACTGGGTGGAACCCAAAGAGGAATGTCGGCGGCAGTCGGCGGTGAGTCCATTAAATTCGGGCCCATATACTTTGGCATTTATACATTTTTAATAATATTTGAAGAAAATGAAGTGGCCATGATGTAATGTCAAATAACATGAGTGAAAAATGCATGAGTGTGTGATAACTCTTGTCATTGATAAATAAATGTCACCACCTATCATTCAGTGATGCCAAAATAACAATTAAGCAACATCATCAATTATGTTTTTAAGAATATTTAAAATTCTTCCCATTGAATTTAGCATGGGAGTATAGTTGACTTGAAGTTACTTTTAGTTGATTTAGTTTCTCTATCTATTTGGTATGACAGGATTATAGAAACCAATGTCGCGCAAAACCTGCTTAATGTAGAAGTTTTGTTTGTTTTGATTGGTAATCGATTGTCTAAGGCAGGACTCACTTCAGCTTGGTAATTGAACTTGAGGAAGAGTCACAGACCCACCATGCTGTACAAGAGGATGAAGCTTTTCCAGAATGCATATTTCAAGAGGTGCTCACTATAGAGGAAAAGTGAGGCAGTAAAAGGGAAGTGGATGAACATGCTCTGGGCAGGAAGGAGAGCTCGGGTAAAGGCAGTGCAAGAAATGCCTGCAGATTTAATGCAATCTAATTGGTATACAGTGATAGATTTTATGATGTGAACAAAGAGTTTGAAATGCAAGGTAATGATAACACATCAACACATGTGTTCATCACAAACACCATGGCCGTGGTTTTTCTCATCAGGTCAGGAGTGAGGCGGGCGACTTCAAGTGTGCACTGGAACCGCTTTCACGTCTTCATCTGGCTCTGTCCACTTAATTTTACGTTGATGGGGCTCGTTAAGCCCGCTCTACGAGGTTCCCGGACACTTAAAAGCAAGTGAGTTTGATGATGTCATTTGATGACTCATCATCAGCTGGTTTCCTTAATGGGACCATGCGCATATTCATTTTGACAGTTGTGCTGTCAGTGTTCTGCAGAATTGAGGTGCTGCAAACACTGACAAGCACAGCACAAAGGTGCACGGCTGCATCCAGGCTCTCCCATCACTCCCTCCAGATGCTTATGGAGGAGTCACAACATACAGGGAGGTACTCTTCCCTTCCAATGGACGGAAGAGACCTCCCCAGGACACCAATGCAGCCTGGTTGCACATTGTACCGGAGGGCACAAGCAGGGATATCGTCAGGAGGACCAGGCTGCAGTAGCACAAATCTTTCAATGATTTCAGTGGATCACGAAACGTTACTGAAAAGCCATACTCAACCTCATCCTACAATGCCACGAACCACATCCCCATCACTCTGCCTTTCCTACCCTACTCCTGCACATCCTTACTCACACCAAGTTACCTTGCACCTCCATCCATCCTGCTCTCTCTATCTACATTAGCACAGACCCATTTCACTAGCCACCCCTCACATTCACCTTCATCCTTGTCCAATCATACCAACTAACAACACACAAGGGTAGCCATTTGGGTCTTTTAGCCAATGTTCATGTAGCGTTTCTGCAAATGTGTTGTCAAACATTGAAACCCTTACTTTCATCACTTTGCTTTCTTGGACAGATTTATGTGCACTTTTGGAAGTGGCTTCGTGAGTTGCAGACATAACAGTACTCCCCAAAATGGTGATGAGTGTGAAAGGAATGGCTTGGGCATTGCAGGGATTCTTTAAGGTGCTGATGTGGGGTGGTGCCAACCATGTGGCAGCCAGAGTGTACAGTGTCAAGTGAAGCAATTCTGGCCATGGTGAGGCCATCCCTAGTGTCCCGCGCAGCAATGTGGTTGGGTACTGTTGCCTTTTGTCCTGTGCAGCATCAGGTGATTGTGGAGAAGAGTGTTGTTGTTGATGATGCTGGTGTGCCTGGTGATGTTGGTGTTGGACTGACCCTTGTAGGATTCTGAGGACCAAGGTGAGTTTTTTTCTAGGGCACCGATGCTGCTGGAATAGACTGCAGATGAAGTTGAGATGACAGAAGTGATCTGTTAATGGTGAGAGAGGTTGCTCCAAGGAGGTGACACTGGATAGAGAATTCTGCAAACACTTTAAACATCCATAAAACTGAAAAGTGTATTCCAAATCCTGAAGACTCCAGCTTCTAAGATTGAACATTGAACAGTTGTGAAATGTAGCTTTTATATCACTTTTACAGCTGTCAATTATTCACAGCAATGGAGAGTCATTGAGAACCTGACACATTTACCTGACGTGATGCCCGAGCGCCAGGAACCTTGTAAAAAAACTTGGAAAAATCATTAGGACCATGTAAAATGCTGCTTAAATATCTTTAAGCAGCTTCTTAAGTATCTCAGTTGTCTGACCCATCGCTTAAAGTCGGGTCTGCAGACCGCAGGCAGAACCGGCAGATGGGAAATTAACAAGGAGGCGGGTTCAGAGCGGGTTACCACCCCACTGTCAATCATGGCCATTTTGACAACAGACCCGCCTCCAAACCCGCCCTCTGAGTGCCGGCAAGATTCCAGCCCATGGAGCAAATGGTTGCCCATCAGCTAATAACACCAACACTGAAAATAAAGAGAAAGAGGAGACAAAGATAAAGTATTGTGTTAGATTTTGATGGGATGAAAGGGAACCCAGCCCAAGTTAATTGGTGTCAAAACGAACAATATTTAAAAAATTAGGCTGGGACGATACAGGTTATATAGATTCTGCTTTAATGAGTTGTGTCAAGTGTGGGGTTCCAAATGAATAAAGTTTGGAGCAAAACTAAAGTTTTCAAAGGAGGAATGTGATAAATATAGGATGGATGCTGCAAAAGAATACTGAAAAAATTAAAAAGTATAGAAAAGAAGCAAAAATGAGAATAGGAAGGTTCAGAGATGGTGTAAAAGGAATCTGTTGGTCAAAATTAAGGGAAATAGCAAGGACTATCACAAGTATGTAAGAAATAACAGGATAGACAAAGAAGCATTGGTGCCTCTTAGGGAGGAACAGACCGTTTTGTACTTGAGAGTGAGAGAAAGAGAGATATGCTTACTAAGTATTCTGCAGAGAAAGGGTCCTGTGGGACCACAGGAGTGTCTGAGGGGAAATGTGAAAGAACTACAACTGGGGATAAATAATGAACAACAATTTCAATGTATATTACGTTTTAAGAATAGAAAAATATCCCAAAGTGCTTCACAGAGACACGAGGAGAAAACACAGACACCAAACACAGGAGAAAACACAGACACAGACACCAAAACACAGACACCAGACACAGACACTAACAGAGATTAGGAGGGGTGAGGAAAAGCTGAGAGTTCTAGGCGGCCCGTTTTATAAGAAAGATATTGGAGCCACGGAAAGGTCACAGCAAAAGCTCACGAGAATATTACCAGGAAGGAGAGGTCATAGCTCAAAAATGTAGGGCTCTTCTCACCAAAACAGAGAAGGTTATGAAAGGTATAGCAAAGGTAAATAACTGATTTTTCCCATTGGTTAATAATCACGAATACAGACTGATTATCACGAGAAAAATGAAGGGGAAGAATATTTTCACACAAAAAGTTATTAGAACATGGAATGCTCTCCCACAAGTGACTGTTAAGGCAGAGACTGTAGCATCATTTAAAAGGAAAACTGGACAAATACTTAAAAAGGAAGAATGTAAAAAGAAATGGGCGGAGGAATGGAGTTAAAGTATATAGCTCCATTTGAAGAGCTAGTGCCAACATTGATTGTTATGGATATGATAGGCCAAATTTGTTATACCCATATATTAGAGGACAATGAGTGAAGTCAAAGCAAAAATAGTTTCTTGATTCTCTGTGGCACTTGAACAGCATTAATAGTTTATAACACCATCTTAATCCCTAGATATCTACAACTGCCTTGCAGCTCAGTCTCTTGGTGATATAACTGGCTAATTCTACTTGATTATATTCGACCATGGAATTATTCCAGGAAATAATTTTTGTAAATGTTATTGGTCAGGTAATATATTTTGAGAGGACATTTATTTTCCAGAGGGTTAAAGTTCAGTATACCCTATTATTGGAACAAGTTAGAAATAAACAAAATGGTACATAAAAGAATGATGGCCACGTAAAGATCCTTGAGTGGTATGGGCACACAGATTAGTGTGACATGTATTGCTGAGTGCACCGAGCACAGAAGGTCAGTGCATGGCATGCATAGCTCAAAGTGATTGGGTATGTGGGGCAGTTTGTGACAAGTGCAGCTCAATATGATCTGCACAAAGGGTTAGTGCGTGACACGTACAGCTCAATGTGAAGAGATTGTTTCATTTTTTTTTAAGATTACCCATTTTAGGATTCACATTGTGATTGACAGTCTAAGAGCAGAATACTGATCTAATCCAGAATTTAGATGACCATTTGAAAAGTTATATCTGTGGTACTATGTCCTTGGTAGGTGGCTGGTGAGAAAATTGTCTCCACTTTAGAAAGCAACTGCTGGCATTTTTATTGCTCTCATCAGAAGACTGTTTGGTCAGGCATATTACCTTCGTTCTTCAGTAAGTATGAACAAAATGACTACTGCTGCCATTTTACTTTTTGCAGAAAGTTGTTAGAATATTGATTTACCGTCTGAGTGAGGTAATTTCAAAGAGATTTTTCCTTTTTTTTGTCTTTTAAACAGGGCACAAGTTCGCAATCATCCTGCGACACCATGCGATTTTGTTGTCTATCAGTGACCTTGAAGTTAAGTATCTGTTCAATGTATTTCACGATGTTGCAGGAACACGCTCTTAGCTTCAGACTATCCTGTAAACAATAGATTTTAATATAAATTGGACATCGAGATTTGTCCAATGTGACACTTTAGGATTGCCTCTCAAGGTTATTTGTTGTCTATAAATATTCTCTCCCTCCCTCTCTCTCTATCTTTCTCTCTCAATGTTGTGCTCATCAAGCCAAAGTATTACAGTGTTGGAGAAATAGATTTAAAAAAAAACCTTGCACTTAATGACAGTATCAAGTATTTCCCGGGATGATGATCAGAGCTTGGTACAGTGTTGAATTCCTTTTACAGTGCCACAACAACTTCCCTGATATGGCAGGGCACTCTTGGGAAAAGTTAATGGGAAAAGTGGTGTGTAATTATCACTCCTGCTTCCTTTCACCCAGAGCTGCTCTCTAATGTGCCTTAATCACGATTCCAAGAGAGCTTCCCACAACACACCAATGTGGTATTATCATTTTCTATACTTATGGTCTCGCTGAATGAAATTTCCTAGTTAAATCTAATTACTCCTTACAACACGGATGACTCCAGGGAATTCTGTTTCTCCTGGGCCAGTCTTTCATTTCTGACATTTCAACTCGCACTGCGAGGCTCAAGAATCTCCTAAAATTGCAGTAACAATGCTTTTGAAATTATTACAGCAAAATTAATTGAATATACTGTACCCCATAATAAACCCAAATAAAAGTACATTGTTACAAAACTCTTCATAGAGCTTTGCCTGTTTTCTCTTTCTTCATTCACTTTTCCTTCCCTGTTTCCCATTAACTTTTATTTGATATTCTTTATTATAACTTTTTTTTTTATTAACTGTGCAATTTGTTTTCACATTGTCTTCTGGACTTGGCTTCCACATTTCAATTCCTAGTGTACACTTCCAGCTCCCACTTGTACGGCAATAATCACCTTAGACTGCACGGGGGGGTAAATTGCCCTTTGCCCCATATTGGGCGGATAATTTGAATTGTTTGAGGCGGTGTAGGAGCGGGTGTGGCTCGGGAGTTGGGCGGTGTCCATCAGTGCGTCACGCTGACGTGTAGCAATGTCCCTCCCCTTCAGTTAAATGGGAGGGATGCCGTGAGGCCTAGTGAGGCCTTCGTGGCGCCCACTGGGCTACCGGGCATTGGGTTCTGCCAGGCCAAAGGGGGTGCTGGGCTACCCGTTGGCAGCCCAGCCGAACCCACGGCCGGTTATTGTCGGCCGACTGCAGAATTGGCACTGGCAGCTTCCTGCCTCGCAAAGCTGTCAGTTGCACCGACCGGTGGCTGCGCGCTCCCCGCGGGGCGGAAAATGGGTCGTCGCTGGCCGGTAAGGAGTTGCTGGGTCAAGGGTCGGCGCGCCGGGCGCGGCAGAAAGTTTTGGCCTGGGGGAAACAGGTTTCCGCCACCCCCGCCCTGGGGGCAATTGCGGTTGGTGTTGTCCAACTGTCTGCCTGACTTTATGGATTGCCGGAACATTCTCCAACTTAACTTTGGGAAGACAGAAGCAATCCTTTTGTGCCCTCGCGTGAAACTTTGTATCTTAGTCCCTGACTCCACCCCCTTTCCTGGCTTCTTATTCCGGCTGAACGCAATGAGTCTGTGAAACCTTTGTGTCCTGTTTCACCCTTCCAGTCTATTTCAACACTACTTCCTTCACCTCTGAAATATTGACGTCACTTCTGCCTCATCCCACTGCACTGAATTCCTCATCTGTGCCTTAGAGAGTCACCTCCAAACTTAACTTACTACTGAATCAGAAACAACAAAATGCATGGGATTAATAGTAAAGAAGCAATGATTCATCTCTATTAATTTTGTATATGTACGACACTGCATACAGAGTCTATAAACAATGGAAAATGGGCCAATCTCTGCGTTCTTGATGCCAGCGCATGGAACATCATGATGCTTCAGAAGGAGGAGCTCTGTATAACATGTCTGCTCTCCGGCTGGTTCTAGCAGGAGTTCTGACTCAGTGACACTGACACATTGGCGATTTGTTGATTGTGCATTACTGTTTCAATGCTCACCATTCACAAGGATAAAATCGAAAGATAGAGGTAGTCCCTTTTACTATCCCAGTGAAGCATTGCACTGAATTAACATTTGTGAGTGTTGGCATTATAGCTACCTCCCTTTATAACGTTTAGGGTGAGTAGAATGGGCTTTCCCTTTAGATAAATGTGTTCTAATCCTCTTTCCTTCCCCACTGAATATGGGGAATTAGGCAGCACTCCAGTACTTCGAGTAAGCAGCCACAATCATTCTTTTATTCGTTTCCCACCACATCACAACAGTGGCTGCTCTTCAAAAAAATTACTTTGTTGGCTGTGAAGCACTTTGGGATCTCTTGAGGATGTAAAAGGCAACATATGAATGCAAGTTCTTTCTCATCTTAGTTAACTATTTGTAAAGTCCTGTCCCCTCAGTACAGATTCACACGAGGCATATAGTGAAGTCAAGGTCACTCTGGACCTGCACCTTTATTTCACAGCTCTGGAATGCTGCACTTGCCTGAGACCTGTCCTTATATACCTGTCTCTTGCAAGTGCACCACTGGTGGTAAGGTATGCTGGTGGTTACAGGTCATATCTTATTACAGTCATGTATAGCATGTTAGGATACAGTTATATATAATAATGTAAGATACATGACACTATTCGCTGCATAAACTCGTGCTGAGCCATCAGAGGAGCTTGCAAGTAGCTACTGTTCATGTGAGTCTCGACAATCGGTGTTGGCTTCAGTGTCATATCTGATGTCCACATACATGCACATCCCAGCAGGACTATCTCACTCCTCAGGAAGGGAAATGAGATGGTGAACAATGTAGGAATCAAGGTGATTTAAGGATCGATTTAAGGATTTGCCCCAGTGCTTGCCGCTCTGCCCGAGTTGATCTGCTCCTGTCAATGCCCAGAAGCACTGGGATTTACTGCCCTGTGCTATTAATATGTACTGGGGCATCCTGGCACAGGCCTGCCCTCTGACAAAGCCTTGTCCAATAGAAGGAGCGGCAAATGTAAGTGCAGCTGCAGGCCGCTCATAGATCAGGACTTTCTGGCGAGTGATGGGACTATATTTGGACTGAGGAGAAATAGGCAACCTTAAATGAATTCCTGGAATTGTAATCTTATCAGAGTTAAACCTACCCTGGTTCTTATATTGGTGAATATTTGTTTGCCACTGATTGTGGATGACTGTTTTTTGTGCCTCATTACTGCTTCTTGATAGGTACTTTGCATTTCTGCTTACTACTACAGAGGTCGGAAAAGTCTGGAATGGCTGGGAAGCTACCCTTCCCTCTAAAAGGCCAGCGATCATGATTGGGAATATTGGAGAGCCTTGCCGGGATCTGCCATGCATTAGGGTGGGGTTTGGAAGGAGCGGTCCTCATTCGGATGGTCAGGTAAATGCTGAGCTTATGCCTGGCTAAGCCAGATCCAAGTTACATTACATTGTTTGTCAGCAGAGAATAGAACTGAAATAAGATGAAGAAATCCACCTCATACTATGGAGCAACTCCACCCACAGTTGGAGGTAATTTTAAATTAACACGCCCGGCGGCAATCAGATGTGATTGGATCGGCCGCCCATTTTACAATCCGCTTGATTTTACTTTCCTTCCGGGTGGGTTCATTTGAAATAAGCGAGCTGGAGGGATTGACTTGCTGCAGAGCCACCTAGTGGTCAGTGAGCAGGCCTCCTGATCCTTTCTCAGGCTACCTGCAACACAATGGAGGGAGGAGGGGCCTCATAATCCCACCTGGTGCTGATCTTTCATTTAACTCGGGGAGGGGCGGGGGAGACACAGAGAAGGCACTGTGCATTGTTGCGCAATGAATTTGATATCAATGTATGTGGTGCAGGAGAGAATGCCTTTCCATTCTCCAGGCCACAATCCTCCAAGGCCTTGTCTAGCATACCAAACAGGGTGCGAGCTAGGATGCCAAGAAAGCTAAAGAAAGGCAGCCAGCTTAGGAAATCTGTAAACAGGCCAAATACTAAAACGTAGTTTTAAATTTACACGCAAACCTCCTTTACTCACCTGTACTAACATGGCTGATGGAGGCTCAAGAGTCTTGGGCTGCTTCACAGTGGCACTCAATGGCCAGGATCTACTACAACATGCTGTTTCAACCTATTTTTTCTACCTTAAACTTTCAGTACACTATATCTGGTATCTATCGTTAAATGATATTTTGACATTGAAAAACCCGATCACAGTGGCACCTACAGGTGTATTAGGTACTGTCTCAGGCTGAAACAGTCCATTCACAATTTCAATGTCCCTATCGACCCTCAGCTAAGCTTCTAACCCTATGGCCTCTTGATCACAAAGACCACCTGCTGCTATTACCCGTAACATTGCCTACCTCCTTCCCTACCTCTGGCATTTGTGCTGAAACACTCAGGACATTCTGAAAAGGGAGGGTGAACAGTCAGTTGTCGTGGTGCACATAGGTACCAACGATATAGGTAAAAATCGGGATGATGTCCTACGAGACGAATTTAGGGGGCTAGGAGCTAAATTTAAAAAGTAGGACCTCAAAAGTAGTAATCTCAGGATTGCTGCCAGTGCCACGTGCTAGTCAGAGTAGGAATCGCAGGATAGCTCAGATGAACATGTGGCTTGAGGAATGGTGCAGAAGGGAGGGATTCAAATTCCTGGGGCACTGGAACCGATTCTGGGGGAGGTGGGACCAGTGCAAACCGGACGGTCTGCACCTGGGCAGAACCGGAACCAATGTCCTAGGGGGAGAGTTTGCTAGTGCTGTTAGGGAGGAGTTAAACTAATATGGCAGGGGGACAGGAAACTATGCAGGGAGGCAGAGGGAAATAAAAGGGAGACAGAGGCAAAAGCTAGAGAGGAGAATAGTAAAAGTGGAGGGCAGGGAATCCCAAGGCAAAAACATAAAGGGCCACATTACAGCAAAATTCTAAAGGGGCAAGGTATGTTAAAAAGACAAGCCTGAAGGCTCTGTGCCCCAATGCGAGGAGTATTCGGAATAAGTTGGATGAATTAACTGCGCAGATAGCAGTTAATGGATATGATGTAATTGGCATTCACAGAGACATGGCTCCAGGGTGACCAAGGCTGGGAACTCAACATCCAGGGGTATTCAACATTTAGGAAGCATAGACAGAGAGGAAAAGGAGGCAGGGTGGAGTTGCTGGTTAAAGAGGAAATTAATGCAATAGTAAGGAAGGACATTGGCTTGGATGATGTGGAATCGGTATGGGTGGAGCTGTGGAATACCAAAGGGCAGAAAACACTGGTGGGAGTTGTGTACAGGCCACTAAACAGTAGTAGTGAGGTTGGGGACAGCATCAAACAAGAAATAAGGGATGTGTGCAATAAAGGTACAGCAGTTATCATGGGCGACTTTAATTTACATATAGATTGGGCTAACCAAACTGGCAGCAATGCAGTAGAGGAGGATTTCCTGGAGTGTATAAGGGATGATTTTCTTGACCAATATGTCGAGGAACCAACTAGAGAGCTGGCCATCCTAGACTGGGTGATGTGTAATGAGAAGGGACTAATTAGCAATTTTGCTGTGCGAGGCCCCTTGGGGAAGAGTGACCATAACATGGTAGAATTCTTTATTAGGATGGAGAGTGACACAGTTAATACAGAAACTAGGGTCCTAAACTTAAGGAAAGCTAACTTCGATGGCATGAGGCGTGAATTGGCTAGAATAGACTGGCAAATGATACTTAAAGGGTTGATGGTGGAAAGGCAATGGAAAACATTTATAGATCACATGGATGAACTTCAACAGTTGTACATCCCTGTCTGGAGTAAAAATAAAACAGGGAAGTTGGCTCACCCGTGGCTAACAAGGGAAATTAAGGATAGTGTTAGATCCAAGGAAGAGGCATATAAATTGGCCAGAAAAAGTAGCAAACCTGAGGACTGGGAGAAATTTAGAATTCAGCAGAGGAGGACAAAGGGTTTAATTAGGAGGGGGGAAATAGAGTACGAGAGGAAGCTTGCTGGGGACATAAAAACTGACTGCAAAAGCTTCTATAGATATGTGAAGAGAAAAAGATTAGTGAAGACAAACGTAGGTCCCTTGCAGTCGGACTCAGGTGAATTAATAATGGGGAAAAATAAATGGCAGACCAATTGAACAAATACTTTGGTTCTGTCTTCACAAAGGAAGACACAAATGACCTTTCGGAAGTACTAGGGGACCGACGGTCCAGTGAGAAGGAGGAACTGAAGGATATCCTTATTAGATGGGAAACTGTGTTGGGGAAATTGATGGGATTGAAGGCCAACAAATCCCCGGGGCCTGATTGTCTGCATCCCAGAGTACTTAAGGAGGTGGCCCTAGAAATAGTGGATGCATTGGTGATCATTTTCCAACGGTCTATCGACTCTGGATCAGTTCCTATGGACTGGAGGGTAGCTAATGTAACACCACTTTTTAAAAAAGGAGGGAGAGAGAAAATGGGAAATTATAGACTGGTTAGCCTGACATCAGTAGTGGGGAAAATGTTGGAATCAATCATTAAGGATGAAATAGCAGTGTATTTGGAAAGCAGTGACAGGATCGGTCCAAGTCAGCATGGATTTGTGAAAGGGAAATCATGCTTGACAAATCTCCTGGAATTTTTTGAGGATGTAACTAGTAGAGTGGACAAGGGAGAACCAGTGGATGTGGTGTATTTGGACTTTCAAAAGGCCTTTGACAAGGTCCAACATAAGAGATTGGTGTGCAAAATCAAAGCACATGGTATTGGGGTAATGTACAGGCGTGGATAGAGAATTGGTTGGCAGACAGGAAGCAGAGATTCGGGATAAACGGGTCTTTTTCAGAATGGGAGGCAGTGACTAATGGAGTGCCACAGGGCTCAGTGCTGGGACCCCAGCTCTTTACAATATACATCAATGATTTGGATGAAGGAATTGAGTGTAATATCTCCAAGTTTGCAGATGACACTAAACTGGCTAGTGGTGTGAGCTGTGAGAAGGATGCTAAGAGGCTGCAGGATGATTTGGACAGGTTAGGTGAGTGGGTAAATGTATGGCAGATGCAGTATAATGTGGATAAATGTGAGGTTATCCACATTGGTGGCAAAAACACGAAGGCAGAATATTATCTGAATGGCGGCAGATTAGGAAAAGGAGAGGTGCAACGAGACCTGGGTGTCATGGTTCACCAGTCATTGAAAGTTGGCATGCAGGTACAGCAGGCGGTATTGGCCTTCATAGCTAGGGAATTTGAGTATAGGAGCACGGAGGTCTTACTGCAGTTGTACCGGGCCTTGGTGAGGCCTCACCTGGAATATTGTGTTCAGGTTTGGTCTCCTAATCTGAGGAAGGACATTCTTGCTATTGAGGGAGTGCAGCGAAGGTTCAGCAGACTGATTCCAGGGATGACTGAACTGACATATGAGGAGAGATTGGATCAACTGGGCCTTTATACACTGGAGTTTAGAAGGATGAGAGGGGATCTCATAGAAACATATAAGATTCTGACAAGACGGGACAGGTCAGATGCGGGAAGAATGTTCCCGATGTTGAGGAAGTCCAGAACCAGGGGACACAGTCTTAGGATAAGGGATAGGCCATTTAGGACTGAGATGAGGAGAAACTTCTTCACTCAGGGAGTTGTTAACCTGTGGAATTCTATGCCGCAGAGAGTCGTTGATGCCAGTTCATTGGATATATTCAAGAGGGAGTTAGACATGGCCCTTACGGCTAAAGGGATCAAGGGGTATGGAGAGAAAGCGGGAAAGAGGGACTGAGGTGAATGATCAGCCATGATCATATTGAATGATGGTGCAGGCTCAAAGGGCCGAATGGCCTACTTCTGCATCTATTTTCTAAGTTTCTATATTTCTAAACCCTCATCCATGCCATTGTTAGTATTATGTCTGTAATGTACCTATGAATGACTCCACGAGGCAATGTATTGTACTCAAACTGTAGTGCCCTTGGTCCTTTATTCGTAACTCCAGAGTGAGGCACAAGCATGGTGGGCAGCCTTTTATACTGGGCCCTGCACACCTATCCAGGTGTCCCTCAGGTCTCCCACCGCAGCGCCCTCTAGTGGACAGCCTCTGCCACAGGGGCAGGAAATCGCAGTCTCCACCAGTTGTACCCTCTAGTGGTGCCAGCATAATATATACACAGTGTAAACCTTATTGATAGTAAATCAGGTAACAAGTCTCCACCTTGTGCAACTATACAGTGACTACACAGAGAGTATATCTATCGTCTGCATATATAACAATTAGCTTGAGACTCCACTGACTCATATGCTCTCCTGGCCAGCCTGCCGACATCTGTAAACGTCAGCTCATTCAAAACTCTGTTGCCCTTGGCCTATCCAGCACTCAGTCCCACTCACACATCACTCCTGTCCATGCTTATCGACACTGACTTCTGGTTCCCAAACAACTTACATTTAAAACTGCTAACAATGTTTAAATCCCTTCATGGCCTCACCCTCCCTATTTTGTAACCTCCTTCAACCCTTCAATTCCCCCCCCCCCCAACCCACCAACTCTCTGTTCCTCTGACTCTGTCTTATTGTGCATCTCACCTCCCTTCTCCCCATGATTGGCGGCCATGCCTTTAGCCTCCTAGGTCCTTCTCTCTGGAATTCTCTTCCTAAACCCCATCTGTCTTTCCACCTCCCTTCTTTAAGACTCTCCTTGAAACCCACCTCATTGACCAAACCTTTGTTCACGTCTCCTAATATCTCATCCTTTGGCTCTGTATCCATTTTATTGAATATGCTTCTATGAAGCACCTTGGGATGTTTTTCTATGTTAAAGGTGCTATATAAATGCAAGCTGTTCTTGTTGCAGTTAAATGTTGATACTTTTAAAATGGGGTTTCCAATTGACAAAACCTATATAAACATATTTAAATTGCCCTTGGCATTGGCCCTGGTCAGTTGCTAAATATGAAGATTTTTAACATATGAGACTGACTAAGTCAGCCAGCTCAGGAGTTAAACCATGGGGCAGAAATCACGGCCTCCCTAGATCTGTACTGAGTGTCTACGGACCCGGGAAGGCATCGCAAAAGCCGATTTTCAGCGCAGAATGCGCATGCGCTGAGAACCGGCTTTTCCGATCTGTCAAGCTGGAGTTTGACAGATCTCACACATTTCAAGTGCGAGGACATTTGCATGGGCAAGATTGCGGGATTTAGCCATATCTTGCCCAGTAAATGTCCTCAAAATTGTTGTGCCTGATAAAAAGCAGGCATATAGCCTACTTTTACAGGCATAAGAGTTTAAAAACATACAAAAATATAATTAAATTAAATTTAAAAACACATTTTTTAAAACCCTGGCCACTACATTACATTTATTTTTAACCATAATTTAAAAAATATTTTAAAAACTCGGAATTTTATTTTTCTAAGATATTAATTAATTTTAATTTTAATTATGTGAGATCTGTTTTTTATTTTTTATTATGTGTTCAGTGTGTTGTATTTTTTTCTCATTAATAGCAATGAGAACTTGTAGATACGGAGTTCTCATTGCAATTAATGAGAAAGCTATGGAATACTGTACCTGATTGGTTGTGCAGTCACACATGACTGCACCTTCTGCGTCCGAACCTGGAGGACGGGAGCTCGCTTCGCAGCGCGGGAAGAGAAGGCCTCCCCAATGGAATCCTATGCTCCTCCCGGACCACCAGGTGCTTTCGTAGAAATGTTTCAGGTCAGAGGCAATTGCCCTCGGGAAGCCTCCGACCGCAATTTCAGCCCCCATATATTTCCCATTCTGTGGAGCAGTTACCCATTCTTTTATTGTTAAATAAAAGTTTAATAAAAATGTTATGACTTAAAACTTATATTGCCAAGTATTGGTTCGGAATGAACAATACTAAAGAGACATCAACATTGGTTTCTTGCTCCAGTGCATAAGTAAAAATGCTAATAAAAATATTATAACAATGAGCCCATGGTTTAAAATAGGCATGTCTGGTCAATTCAGTCCCAATCTCATCATAGGCAGTCCCTTGGAATCAAGGAAGACTTGCTTCCACTCTTAGCATGACTTCTTAGGTGGCTGTACAGTCCAATACGAGAACCACAGTCTCTGTCACAGGTGGGGCAGATAGTCGTTGAGGGAAGGAATAGGTGGGACTGGTTTGCCGTACGCTCTTTCCGCTGCCTGCGCTTGATTTCTGCATGCTCTTGGCGATGAGACTTGAGTTGCTCAGCGCCCTCCTGGATGCGCTTCCTCCACTTAGGGTGGTCTTTGGCCAGGGTCTCCCAAGTGCCAGTGGGGATGTTGCACTTTATCAGGGAGGCTTTGAGGGCGTCCTTGTAACATTTCCGCTGCCCACCTTTGGCTCTTTTGCCATGAAGGAGTTCTGAGTAGAGCGCTTGCTTTGGCAGTCTCGTGTCTGGCATGCGAACTATGTGGCCTGCCCAGCGGAGCTGATCAAGTGGTCAGTGCTTCGATACTGGGGATGTTGGCCTGGTTGAGGACGCTAATGTTGGTGCGTCTGTCCTCCCAGGGGATTTGTAGGATCTTGCGGAGATATCGTTGGTGGTATTTCTCCAGTGACTTGAGGTGTCTACTGTACATGGTCCATGTTTCTGAGCCATACAGGAGGGCGGAATTACTACAGCCCTGTAGACCATGAGCTTGGTGGCAATTTTGAGGGCATGTCTTCAAACACTTTTTTTCTCAGGCGGCCGAAGGCTGCACTGGCACACTGGAGGCAGTGTTGGATCTCGTCGTCAATGCCTGCTCTTGTTGATAGGTTAACTTTCTGGGCACCTAAGAAAAACCAGCGCACATTAAAAAATTGGTGCACAAAGACGCTATTGTTTTTAGGTGAAGTTTTGGAGGCAGTCAAGAAGACAAAGAATATGCATCATGATGGTTACATTTTCAAACTCAAAATGGAGAAAATGGAAGTCTAATGCAATTCTTTAATTTTGGATTTTTTCAAAGAGCCACACCACCACCGAACATCTCACCTGGCTCGAGTGTCGGAGAGCGACCAGCAGAATCGTTCCCTTGCCCAGACAAGGGGCTCGGGGCTTGGCTTCAAAAGAAGCCCGGTGGGGGGGTGGAAGCCAAACTGAAGGGATGATAAGCCTTACACTATACAGCAGCTTTGAAAGAAGAACGGGGGGTAGCGGAGGGGGATGTTTGCTGAGCCCCTGTGTTCGGGCAAGGGAGCGATTCTGTCAGCCGACCCTCGAGCCTGGTGAGGGACGTTCGGTCGGTGGTGGGGTGTTACTTTAAAAAAAACTAAAATTAAAGAATTGCATTAGACGTCGTTGCCCCAAATGTCCTCATTGAATGCCTAGCTTCCCGTTCTAAGCAAGCCTAATGCGCATGCGCAGACCAGGGTGTGGTCCATACTAGGGCGTCGACCTTGGGGAGAGAGAGAGGAGAGAAGTGTTAACTCCTTGACCTGCTGTTTTGAGCTTCTTGCAAAAGTACAATTTAATTATGGGGGCAATATTGACAATGCCATACCTTGTACAAGCCTTCTGTATGATGGTGGTGTGGAGGAGATGATTGATTCGACGTCATCGCATGAGGAACCTCAGGACATGTAGGATGATAGGCAGGAGGCGTTATCCATGTCGGGTATACCGAGACAGGCATTCATACCTGCACCTGAGTGATGCAGACTGTGTGAGAAGGCTGCGTTTCCGCAAAGAAGTTATAACCGAGATCTGTGAGTTAGTAAAAGCAGACCTGCAACCTAAAAGCATCAGGAGGACTGCTTTGTCAGTTGAAGTGAAGGTGACAGCTGCACTTTCATTCTTTGCATCTGGATCATTCCAGGCCACAACTGGGGAGGTGTGCGCCATTTCTCAACATGCAACACATCTGCATTCAGCAGGTGACTGCTGCACTATATGCCCGGAGGAATGACTACATGAAGTTTCCCATGACCACCCAGACAATGTGTGACAGGGCTGTGGGCTTCTCCAGGATTGCTGGCTTCCCAAAGGTACAGGGCTGCACTGATTGTACACACAGCGCCTTGCGAGCACCTTTGGATGATTCCAAGATATACAGGAAGAGACAGGCTTCCATTCCGTGAATGTGCAGCTCGTGTGATGACGTGCATGGCATCATGTCAGTTGATGCGAGATACCTTGGGAGCACCCATGATGCGTTCATCCTACACAAGAGCGCTATATCTGCCATGTTTCCGCAGCAGCCAGAAGGGCAGAGCTGGCTGCTAGGAGACAAAGGGTATGGCCTCACCAGCTGGCTCATGATGCCCCAATGCGTAACCCGGATGGAAGATGACCAGGAATACAACATGTTGCACATTGCAATGCGCAGCATAATAGAGAGGACCGTTGGCATCTTGAAACAGCGTTTTCGATAACTGGACCATTCTGGAGGCTACTTACAATACTCCCCTGAGATTGTCGGTCAGTTCACTGTTGTGTGCTGCATGCTGCATAACTTAGCCATCATGAGGCAGCAGCAGCTGGTAGTAGAAGACCCACCTGAGGTGATAGTGGCTGATGATGAGGAGGAAAATGCAGATGACGAGGAGGAGGAGGAGGAGGATGAGGAAGCTATGCAACTTCCTGAACCTGGAGCACGACGGCGGAGGAGGGAGGACCGTCGTGCCCCTTTAAAAATTGCTCGAGCCTTGCGCCAGCAGCTCATCCGTGAACGCTTTGATGCCTGAAGGCTCAGCGACAACTATTCTAAATGGACCATGTTTACTGTTTGGACCTGTTCCGTAATGTTATGTTGTGCTAATGGAACAAATAATGGAAATGATTTAAAATGATATAATTTAAAATGTATTTTATTCAAAAGTTTAACAAACATCTGTTTGTACTTAACTTTAATAAAAATATCCTGGTATCAAACTTTAAAGTTTTCAGTTAAGATCACTTACAAACTCTAAGATCACTTAAAAACTTTAAGATCTCTTACAACTTTTAAACTTGTAAATTTACATAACTTGCAAAAAACTTTTAATTTGAGAACAGTTACAACAGTAACAACAATAATACTAACAACAACAACAACAGCAGCAAAGAAAGACTGCACCCATCTCTCTTCCACCTTCTTCTAAGACCATCTGCTGCACTTGGTCTAGGTGACTCCACCCCTGGCCGCAGGCGATGGCGCAGCGATTCTCGGGTTGGTCCCAAGCTTATTCTTTCGAGCATCTTGGGTAATGCGCACTTCTTGTTGGGGTGCGTGGGCAGGCAGTAATGTGCAAGGCCTGGCATGGGCCTCTTCAGAGGCTGGTCTGGAGATTGGAGTGGGAGTGGCAGTTGATTCTGTCAATGGGCGTGGGGTCTGGGTGTGTTCCCTTATTGCAGCAGCTAACTCTAACATTCCCTCCCTCATGTTCACCGACAGTGTATCAGCTGCCTGCGACATTCCCTCCCTCACGTTCCCGGACAGTACTCCCATTTCTCGTGAATGTGTTATTACTTCACCCGACAGTCCCGATACCTCATCACCCACCCCACCGATGGTGTGCAGGAGTGATCGCGTAAGGTCAATGCTCTCTGCACTCATTACCATTATCTGAAGCACATCTGTTAAATCCTGCATCTCAGGAGAATGCTGTCGAGCTCTTCTTCCCCTCCTCACCCAGGGTGTGGCTCGCTGCATCCCACTGGGACCCACAACCTCGGACGGTGCGGCCCTGGATGTGGCTCGCTGCATCCCACTGGGACCCACAACCTCGGATGGTGGGGCCCTGGGTGTGCCTCGCTGCACGCCACTTGAATCCCCAGCCTCGGACTGTGGGAAACCATGGAATGTCCCAACACTCGTACCAATCAGGGAAGGGCCTTTCACCTCAATGGGCGGCACCTGCACCTCCTCCACAGTGAGCACAACAGTGGGGGCTTCATCCATCCACTCCCCCTGCCCCTCCTCCTCCCCGTCCCGCTCAACCCTATGCTCTGGAAGGTGGGATTGGAAGGTCTTCTCCTCTTCAGGCTCATCGATGTCTGAATCTTCTTCTGCATTGGCTTTAGCCTTGTCAGGGTTGGCCTCAAGTTCTGCAAGATATAACAGAACATTAAATAGTTAGCAGCAGAAGAGGGGGCAAGGTGGGTGGCATGAGTAGGCTCACACAGCACAGGCAGTAGGCTCATTTGAAAGACCATGATGAATGATAGCACATTGCATCAACCGAAGCGTAGCTGACGGAGACATCCCATGAACCGAAGCACGGCTAGCCCGCGCAGTACTTAACATTTAGCAAAGCCAGACTGTGGAATTTGCAGGACTTACCCTCTCCCTTGAGTGTGGGCCCAGCTTGTGCAGTGGTGGTTGCTTTTCTCCAGGCAGGACCTATCAAAGCAGCGACCCTGTCTTCCAAGGGTGTCAGTGGGTGCAGATTTGCGGGACCTCCTCTTGTTCGAGTTCTTTCCCTTTTGTTGTGTGCCACCTTCCTCTGCAAAGATGAAAATATAACTTTTTAGAGAGGGTGTCTTTCTGCTGGATGGGACAAATACAGCTGGACACATTTACAATTGCAATTCCATTGAATAAATGAAAATATTACTTACCTAGCTGCCTAGAAGAGTGGTGGATGCAGAAACCCTCACCACTTTTAAGAGATGGTTGGATGGACACTTAAAGTGCCATAACCTGCAGAGTTACGGACCTAGAGCTGGAAATTGGGATTAGACTGGATGACCTTTTGTTGGACGGCGCAGATATAATGATAAGTACTGCAGGAATCGAATACGACCAGGGGAGGGGAGGGCATCATTTTTTTGGCGCAGACATTAGGCTCCACCCCCCAAGGCTAAAGGACAGGCTGCGCAGTGCCAGTTTCAAAAATTAGAATGGGGAAACTTGCTAGTTATTTTTTTAGAGTAGTCGGAGCCAAAAAAACCAGGCGTAACTCTTGCAATACGCCAAAAAACGTCATTGGGGAAAATTGAGCCCGTAGTTTCAAGTCCAAATACCTTATAATGATGTGATGTGTTAATTACTGCCAATCAACGTCTCTGGCACAAAATGTGCGGAGTTTCATTCCTTCAGATTTTAATTGTTGGTGATTTTAAAAATGTGACATTTTAAATGTTACATTTTTTTTATTTTTCATTTCTGTCTCTCTTTTTTCTCTCTCTCTCTTAATCCAATCTTTTTTTCCCTCCTGTATGTCTCTCTCTGTACCTGATTTGGCATTGAGTTCACCCACTCTAATTTACACTTCCTTCTCAGTTCTTGCGCTGTTAATTTCACAATCCTTCAATCTGATTGGTTAAGGAGATACACAGGTGCTTTTCCTGTTCGCTCAGGTGTCAATCGGCCAGTTCCGCTCAATGCGCCATTATCAGCTCGCACTGTCCATGGAGCAGAAATGTTACCTTTACTTGCAAGGGCAAGTTTAACTAAAGGCAGACGCCATTAGATGCCCTGCGACAACCCAAGCATGGGCCATTGTGACTCTCCACTCGGTCTCTTGTTAATGAAGTATATTCTGCTTCCAGAGATTAAGTAAAATTAAACTAAAATTGATGACTTTGCAGGGTTGTGGGGAAAGAGCGGGGAGTGGAGCTAATTTAATTTCTCTTTCAGAGAGCCGGCACAGGCACGATGGGCCAAATGGCCTCCTTCTGTGCTGTATGATTCTACGTAAATATCTTCTATGCAAACTACAGTGTAAATTGAAGCACAAATTGCAGAGTGTTGCTGATGAAGCTCAGACTGAAATATTAAATGTGATTGAAAAGTCTTTGCATGTTGGACAATAATTTTCAGACAATGAACAGAAACAATTGTTCACTGATGTCACAAAGAAGAGGTTCCAATCAGTGCTGCTACTCACTAAAACTAGAAAGAAAAACTCTATTAAGAAATGCTTTCGGAATAATGTTATGATAAAACAAACATAAATTGTAATCTGTGTGCTATAATACTGTTGTTATCTCTGTGTACTCAAGTCTAGAGGTTTACGCCTTTGGCACAATAACACATTCTGTAACCCTAAAGACAGTCAACTGTGTGATAACGTCATTGGCAGGAGATATTTTTCATGGAATTGAGGCTAAAGAGCACAGTGAGGAAAGAGAAAGGTGATGCCTGGAGAACCATTCTGCAACCAGTGTATCATCATTCCTAAATAACCCCCAACTTGTCACCAAGGCTATTTCATTACTCATTCCAGCTCAATTCCCCTTTCCAAAATTTCCCATTGTTTGCTTCCAAAAATCAAGTCCAGAGATGTGTAAACATCACATCTATGATGTCAGCACACCAATCACTAATGCAATGTGTGCACACTCACCAGGCCTGATTTTTGAGAGGAAATGAAACAAAATGTCTGCCATTTGGATTTTTAGGGGGTCCTGGATCACTTTTAGGTTCTGCTGTGAGGAGAATATTATTTATACCACAGCAAAGGTCAGTCTTTCATTGCTGGTTAGGTATGGAGCAAGAACAGCAATGCACTGACAGTTACCACACTGATAGTCCCCTGAAGATTGATGTAATCTATCAAAGGCTGACTCAGGTCACACTTGCATTGTTTACTAAAAGCAAGATCACAACTATCTCCCTGTGCATACTTTCCAACAATACCTTTAATTAACCACCAGCCTCCCCCCCCCCCCCCAACCACCCCGCCTCACTACTCCACCATAGCGGCAGCTAAAGCGGTTGGAGTCTAAAAAATAAATATAGATTTTTCTATTTTACTTTTAATTCAAATATAATCTAGATGTGAAATGAGAGTCAGATAATGAGCCTCATAAAAAGCGTGTCCCTGAACTGGTTAAACAATTGTTCAGCCACACTCAAAGGCTGAACTCCAAGCCATCGCAAACATCTTCACCGAGACGTATGAAAGCATGGGCCTTACACTAAACATCCATAGGACAAAGGTCCTCCACCAGCCTGACCCCACCACACAACACTGCCCCCCGGTCATCAAAATCCATGGCGCGGCCTTGGACAACGTGGACCACCTTCCACACCTCGGGAGCCTACTATCAGCAAGGGCAGACATCGACGACCAGGTCCAACACCGCCTCCAGTGCGCCAGCGCAGCCTTCGGTCACCTAAGGAAGAGAGTGTTCAAAGATAAGGACGTCAAATCTGCCACCAAGCTTATGGTCTACAGGGCTGTAGTGACACCCGCCCTCCTGTATGGCTCAGAGACATGGACCATGTACAGTAGACACCTCAAATCGCTGGAGAAATACCATCAACGATGTCTCCACAGGATCCTGCAAATCCCCTGGGAGGATAAACACACCAACATTAGCGTCCTCGATCAGGCCAACATCCCCAGCATCGAAGCACTGACCACACTCGACCAACTCCGTTGGGTGGGCCACATTGTCCGCATGCCCGACACAAGACTCCCTAAGCAAGCACTCTACTCGGAACTCCTACATGGCAAGCAAGCCCCAGGTGGGCAGAGGAAATGTTTCATGGACACCCTCAAACCCTCCTTGATAAAGTGCAACATCCCCACTGACACCTGGGAATCCCTGGCCAAATACCACCTTAAGTGGAGGAAGAGCACCAGGAGGGCTCTGAGTGCCTCAAGTCTCATCGCCGAGAACAAGCAGAAAACAAACACAGGCAGCAGAAGGAGCGTGCGGCAAACCAGACTCCCCACCCACCTTTTCCTTCAACCACTGTCTGCCCCACCTGTGATAGAGACTATAATTCCTGTATTGGACTGTACGGTCACGTGAGAACTAACTTTTCGAGTGGAAGCAAGTCTTCCTCGATTTCGAGGACTACATATGATGATGATAAACAATTGTACATTGTCATTTAGATTAACTGTATCTCCCCTTCCCCCCAATAACCAACCCCGCCCTCCATACCCCCCGCCACTGCTCCAACTTGCTTGTATTAGTGATTTCAAAATAAAAACAGATTTTTGCTGATTTCTATTAATTTACTTGCGTTTCCTTGTGGTCCAATCTTATTTACCCTTGACTTTTTTCCCTGCTAAAGAAACATGTCTGAAAAACAATCAGGTTTTTAAACTAGCAATAAAAAACAAATTGCCATTTAGGTTTTGGCCTGGAAAAATAAGTGGTCTAAGCTCGACCTGTTGATCGAATAATCCAACAAAGTTAAACTGCAGCGGCGCCTGCCAATTGGCTGGGGAAAGTGTTATATATGTGGACTTGTATTTACTCTGTACAGTCACCAGAGGGCTCATTCCCCGGAGTCCCAAGGGATCCCATAATCCCTTGGGAGCACAGGTATTTAAGAAGGCTTCACAGGTTGGAGAGGCACTCTGGAGAACTGCAATAAAAGACTAAGGTCACACTTTACTTTGAGCTCACAGTGTTCAGACTGACTCTTTCTCCATGCACAACAACTGGTGACGAGATACAGATAGCGAACCCAAAGATGCAGAGAACATTGGGCATCCTGGAGAATTTTTTGGAGGGAGATGATTGGAAAACTTTTATGGAGCGACTTGACCAATACTTCGTGGCCAATGAGCTAGATGGGGAAGAGAGCACTGCCAAACGTAGAGCGATCCTCCTCCCCGTCTATGGGACACCAACGTATGGCCTCATGAAGAATCTGCTCACTCCAGCGAAACCCACGGAGAAATCGTACGACGATTTGTGCACACTGGTCCAAGAGCATTTGAAGCTGAAGGAAAGCATCCTGATGGCGAGGTACCGGTTCTACACCTACAAAAGGTCTGAAGGCCAGGAAGTGGCGAGTTATGTCGCCGAGCTGAGACGCCTTGCAGGACATTGCCAATTTGAAGGACGTTTGGAGCACACGCTCAGAGACTTTTTCGTACTTGACATTGGCCACGAAACCATACTTTGCAAGCTTTTGACTGTAGAGACCCCAACCTTGAGTAAGGCCATAGTGATAGCCCAGGCGTTCATTGCCATCAGTGACAATACTAAGCAAATCTCTCAGCACACAAGTGCTGCTACAAGTACTGTGAACAAAGTGATACTGTTTTCGAATTGTAATGTACAAGGCAGTTCACACATACCTGCAGCTACACGTCCACAGATGTCTCAGAGTCCACCATCAAGGGTGATGAATGCAAAGCCGTTAACACCTTGTTGGTGCTGCAGGCGTGATCATCATTTCCATTCACGCCGATTCAAAGGATACGTTTGCAAGGGCTGTGGAACAATGGGACACCTCCAACGAGTGTGCAGGTGAGCTGTTAATCCTGTTGAACTTGCAAACCACCACGTTGCAGAGGAGGACAGATCCATGGAGGATCACTACGAACCAGAACCTCAGATAGAGGAGGCAGAGGTACATGGGGTGCACACATTCACCACGAATTGTCCCCCGATAATGCTGAATGTTGAACTAAATGGACTCCCGGTGTCAATGGAGCTGGACACGGCGCGAGCCAGTCCATCATAGGCAAAAAGACTTTTGAAAGGTTGTGGTGCAACACGGCCTTAAGGTCAGTCTTAACTCCAGTTCGCACGAGACTAAGAACTTACATGAAAGAACTGATTCCTGTAATCGGCAGTGCTACTGTAAAGGTCTCCTACGATGGAGCAGTGCACAAGCTACCACTCTGGGTGATACCGGGCGATAGTCTCACGCTGCTCGGCAGGAGCTGGTTGGGAAAGATACGCTGGAACTGGGACAACGTCCGAGCGCTATCGCCCGCTGACAACACTTCGTGTGCCCAGGTCTTAAACAAATTTCCTTCGCTGTTCGAACCAGGCATCGGGAAATTCCAAGGAGCAAAAGTGCAAATCCACCTAATTCCGGGGGCACGACCCATCCATCACAAGGCGAGAGCGGTACCGTACATGATGAGAGAAAGGGTAGTAATCAAGCTAGACCGCTGCAAAGAGATGCATCATTTCACCGATCGAGTTCAGCGAGTGGGCCAGTCCTATTGTCCCAGTCCTCAAAGAAGATGGCACCGTCAGAATCTGTGGCGATTACAAAGTAACTATCAATCATTTCTCCCTGCAGGACCAATACCCACTACCAAAAGCCGACGACCTCTTTGCAACGCGCGTGGGAGGAAAGACATTCACGAAGCTGGATCTGACTTCAGCCTACATGATGCAGGAATTGGAGGAATCATCAAAGGCCCTCACCTGCATCAACACGCACAAAGGTCTTTTTGTTTATAACATATGCCCGTTTGGAATCCAATCAGCAGCGGTGATATTCCAGAGAAACATGGAAAGTTTACTGAAGTCGGTCCCGCACACCGTGGTCTCCCAAGACGACATCTTGGTTACAGATCGGTACACAGTCGAGCACCTGCAGAACCCCTGGAGAAGGTTCCTAGTCAACTCAACTGCGTGGGGCTCAGGTTAAAACGCTTGAAGTGCGTTTTCCTGGTGCCTGAAGTTGAGTTCCTGGGAAGGAGGATTGCGGCAGATGGCATCAGGCCCACCAACGTGAAGACGGAGGCAATTGAGAACACACCGTGGCCACAGAACGTGATGGAGCTGCGGTCGTTTCTGGGACTCTTGAACTACTTTGGTAGCTTCTTACCGGGTCTCAGCACCCTGATAGAACCACTGCATGTCTTACTACAAAAAGTGGGTGAATGGGTTTGGGGCAAAAGCCAAGAAAATGCCTTTGTAAAAGCGAGAAAATTGTTATGCTCAAACAAATTGCTTGTGTTGTATGATCCATGTAAGCATTTGGTACGAGCATGTGATGCATCGTCATATGACGTCAGGTGTGTATTGCAACAAGCTAATGATTTCGGGAAACTGCAACCAGTTGCTTATGCATCCAGGAGTTTGTCTAAGGCTGAGAGAGCCTACAGCATGATTGAAAAAGAAGCGTTAGTGTGTGTCTATGGGGTAAAGAAAATGCATCAATACCTGTTTGGGCTAAAATTTGAATTGGAAACTGACCATAAGCCACTTATATCCCTGTTTTCCGAGAGTAAAGGGATAAGTACTAATGCAACGGCCCTCATCCAGAGATGGGCGCTCACATTGTCCGCATACAACTATGCCATCCGCCACTGGCCAGGCACAGAAAACTGCGCCGATGCTCTCAGTAGGCTGCCATTACCCACCTCGCGGGTGGAAATGGCGCAGCCCACAGATCTAGCCATGGTTATGGAAGCATTTTAGAGTAAACAATCACCCGTCACTGCCCGGCAGATCAAAACCTGGACAAGCCAGGACCCCTTATTATCTCTAGTCAAATGCTGTTTGCTTCCAGTGTCCCAGTGGAAATGCAGGAAGAGATAAAGCCGTTCCAGCAGCGCAAAGGTGAAATGTCTATATAGGCAGACTGCCTTCTGTGGGACAATCGAGTAGTGGTCCCCAAGAAGGGCAGAGACACCTTCATCAATGACCGCCACAGTACCCACCCAGGCATCATAATGATGAAAGCGATAACCAGGTCCCACGTGTGGTGGCCCGGTATCGATGTGGACTTAGAGTCCCGCGTTCACAGATGTAATACATGCTCGCAGTTAAGCAATATACCCAAGGAGGCGCCGCTAAGTTTATGGTCTTGGCCCTCCAAACCGTGGTCTAGGGTACACGTCGACTATGCAGGCCCGTTTTTGGGTAAAATGTTCCTTGTGGTTGTAGACGCATAATCCAAGTGGATTAAATGTGAGATAATGTCAGCTAGCACGTCCGCTGCCACCACTGAAAGCCTGCGGGCCATGTTTGCCACACACGGCTTACCTGATGTCCTGGTGAGCGACAACGGGCCATGTTTTACCAGTGCTGAGTTCAAAGAATTCATGACCCGTAATGGGATCAAACATGTCACATCTGCCCCGTTTAAACCAGCGTCCAATGCTCAGGCAGAGAGAGCAGTGCAAACCATCAAGCAAGGCTTGAAGAGGGTAACTGAAGGCTCACTGCAAACTCGCCTATCCCGAGTCCTGCTTAGCTGCCGCACGAGACCACACTCACTCACTGGGATCCCATCTGCTGAACTGCTCATGAAAAGAGCACTTAAGACAAGGCTCTCATTAGTTCACCCTGATCTACATGAACAGGTCGAGAACAGGCGGCTTCAACAAAGTGCATACCATGATAGCGCAAATGTGTCATGCGAGATTAAAGTCAATGATCCTGTATTTGTGTTAAATTATGGACAAGGTTCCAAGTGGCTTCCCAGCACTATCATGGCCAAAGAGGGGAGCAGGGTGTTTCGGGCCAAACTTTCAAATGGACTCATTCACCGGAAACACTTGGACCAAATCAAACTCAGATTCACGGACTATCCACCTTGGATCCTACCTTTTTTGATCCCCCAACACACACACCAGTGGCAACTGACACCACGGTTGACCACGAAGCAGAACCCATCATCCACAGCAGCCCTGCAGGGCCCAACACACCAGGCAGCCCAGCAAGGCCAGATGCACAGCAGCCCAGCGATGGCCCAACAAATGATTCAACAACACCAGCTTTCACACCGAGATGATCAAACAGGGCAAGAAGGGCCCCAGATCGACTCACATTGTAAATCGTTACACTATTGACTTTGGGGGGGGAATGTTGTTATATATGTGTACTTATTTTTACTCTGGACAGCCAGCAGAGGGCTCCCATAATCCCTTGGGAGCACAGGTATTTAAGAAGGCTTCACAGTTTGGAGAGGCACTCTGGAGACCTGCAAAAAAAGACTAAGGTCACTCTTTACTTAGAGCTCACAGTGTTCAGTCTGACTCTTTCTCCATACACAACATAAAGAAAACGCAGTTTTGAACTAAACCAATTTGAAATGTTGTGAGACCCGGCTCCAATAAAGATTGCGGGGAGAGGGAAACGGGTAAGGTACTCAATTTAAAAGAGAAAAATACAAGTAAAATGAAGGGAAAACATAGATATAACTCAAAAAATAGATACTATAGAGGGAAAAGAAAATGGGAAAAAAATTAGATCAGGAGTGCAGAAGTATTTTGAGGGAATATATATGTATATAATATTGGTAATAAAGCTTCTCCTGACATTTCATTAGCATTATTATGTTCCATTAGATGATTCTTCAGCCACGCAGTTTATGAGCCAAGGTCTCTTACAATGAAACTGGACATCCACTGGGAGAGTCCGAGTTAGCAGATATCTCAGCTGTTGGGGACATGATGAGTAAGCCTGATCCTGTCCTTGCCTGATATCCACACACCAGCGCGTTCCAGCAGGGGCCAGTGGGATTAATGGCTGATTTGTTTATCCTCCCTGCCCAAGCTTCGGGGTGCTGAGGCCTATGTCAAGCTCCTATTATCATCACAGCTGACAAACACTAAGATGAAATGTAAGACCCTTCTGGTCAATATGGTTCAGTTCCACACAATTGGCAGTGCATTCCCCAACTCGAGCTGATGGGGGAATCCAGGGTGGTGTCAATACTATCTGTAACGTGATATCAAATCACCCAGTCATGGATTTTCTGAAACAAAACCTTAGGTCTGGTCTGAACACATATCGAAATTGCTCTGTGCATAACTAAAATCCATGTACACATATGTATGGCACTGAAAACTGCTCCCACATAAATGCAAGCATAATTGCACACTAAAACAAACACAGCTTCACACAAACACAAACATAACCTCACACATACACAAACACAACTTCACACAATCACACACTAACACAAGTGTTCACTGATCATTCAACCAACATGTTTCCGAAACATGGTTTGTCAAAAAATGATGGTGCCTAACTACAGATCAGATTCCTATATGTGTTGGACGGGTCTGGAGCATTTTCATCTAGTAATGTTTTAGTCTCACAGCCTTCTAGTCTTGTCTTTTATACAAACACAAGCCCTGTTGAACACATTCCAGTTTTTGAAATAACAGATGCTTCCAATGTTAAACAGGCATCTGGTCGTGCATTCTGCTCGCCCTTGCACTTCTCTGGTTTCCTGTCAATAGAGGCACCTGCCACAGGGAAATATTCTGCAAAGCACCAGGCTACCATACAAATCATCTCTGAATTAAAATCACCAAATTTAAACACCATAGAATTCAACAACAACACAAAGTTAAAGAAAGAATTAATGGAACAACTTAAAAAAAAAATAAACAGGAGTGTAGCACTGCTGAAGGGTGTCAGCGATATTGTTTGTTGGATTGCAAACTGAATGTCTGCGGTGGATTTGATAAGTACCTCTATGGAGATGTTAAACTGAAAACAACTGGCTTTAATGGACAAAGTAAAGCTGCCTTACATTTGGAAATGAATTTTAGATATTGTGCAGTCTGTGTGGTTTTCTCTTGTGCTATAACCGAATTTTGTTTGGTTCATTTTGATGTTGCTGCTGCTGCTGCAAGAAAGGTTGGAATATTGCTTTATATGATGTGCCCCCCACTTGTAACTATTGCTGAAGAGTGGTCTGGATGAGTGGATTTACTGTGATGTCTAGGTGTGTGAGATTCACTCTGGCACATACGGAATGTGGTCTGTGAGTGTAAGCCTGACTCTGACACACACACACACACACACACACACACACACACACGCACACACACAATGAGGTCTGGCTGTGTAAGCCTCACTATGGAACATACTGAATGTGGTCTGTCACCTTCATGTTGCTGACTACATAAGCGTGCCTGTCAGATTCATGCATAATGACTACGTGTGTAGCTCCGTCACCACGGTCAATCATTCTGATTCGAGCCAGCCAGTTTCCTACAGGGACCGAGGGCAAATCAGGGGTGGGGCTGGAAGGGACGGCATCACCCCCGCTGCTCTTTGTGGGTAGATCAAGAGAAGCATTGAACATCCTGGGAGCAGCGTAGCAGTTACCTGGCTGAGTAAGGAAACAGTGCATAGCACAAAAGACCTAACAGAGTGAGGGAAAATGGGCCGTAACAATGAAGAGAGACTGTAAGAAGATGGTTGCGTTATTGGGGCAGCAGTGTTGCCACACAGAGCCCCTCACCTATTGAAAATCTTCTCTCTCTAGATTCATATCTGATCCCAGCACTTTTTGCAGCTCCATAATATGTGTTGTCTCTCCCTCCCTTTCTTTCATTCTCTCACATTTTATCTTTACTCTATCAATTGTTCTTTCTCTCTCCCCTTTTGTTCTGTCTGTCTGTCTATCTATCTATCTATCTATCTATCTATCTATCTATCTATCTATCTATCTATCTATCTATCTATCTATCTATCTATCTATCTATCTATCTATCTATTTATCTATTGTCTTTCCTTTTATAGCATCTTGCATTCTGTAATCCTGGCGTGTATTTCTCTGTTTCTGGCAATTCATTCTGTGTTGCTGGAGACTTTTAATGTGTTTCTGCCACAACCCATTCTCTCGATTCCAATATGTTATATACAGCGTAATATCTTTGCTTACACAAAGCCCTTTGCCATAATGCTAAGTACAGAATCTGAAGTAATGCTAACACGCAAAACCCTAAAGATAACCAGTCCCTGATGGTTTGCTTACATTTCCCAATTAGCAATATCTATGTTTTCCAAAGAAACTGGATGAAAGCCATTGTTGCTTCCACAACGTTGACCTGCCACCTATCTACAGCACCATAGTAATGGTATCAATCAGTGACTTCCTGTTAGAACAGTTTATTTCTGCTGAAGTGCGACATGGGAACTTGATTGCTGTGCTACAAATTTCACATCCTCCCAACCTAAAAGCAGTGATAACACTCAGGATTGGAATTTTATATTTAAAATTGAAATGTTCCGACGAGCAGGATTCTACAGCCAATCCTAAGATGTACCAATGGGAATGCCAGAAAAGCACAGATGCTGTGATTTTAGAATTTGCTGAATCTTGGTATCATGTAACAAACTGTTATAAAATGCATTTAAATACAAAGACTAAGATGAAAAATTACGTGGAAGATTTCCATTGTTATGTTTTATTAGTGAAACTGTAAATATGTGTGGAGGGAGCACACATATAATTTTACTGCAAATAGCATACAGAGTGAAATTTTCACCCAGAGTGTTTAATTGCTCTCAAACTGTTTACTCCTGGGACTGTTTTATTTAGTTGTTATAACACAGACAGTTTGGGAGACAGTTGTGTGCAAATACATTAAATGTTTAGCACATCATTACCGTCCCCACCTCAATCATGATAAAGCAGGAAGGCAAAACTTCATATCAGTTTCCAACATTTATCTACTTTATTACTGCATCTGGGGGTATTATACTGAGCGCCAGAAGGTAGGATAGATTTAGATCCACTCAAAATAAAAAGCTAAAATGTCAACGTTATTGTGATTTCAGTCAAATATTTGTTTACCTGTCAGAAGACCATTAGGCACTGGTGATAGAGAGGATAAAGCATTGATATCAATTTTTATGTTACTCCATATATTCCTATTGTATCTAAGTTTTCTCATATCTTTTGAACTAATAAAGATATGCAGGCGTGTTTATATATAACAGTTTGTTCAGCTGCAACTATTATGTATAATAGAGCTACAGTATAAATCAGTACTTCAACTTAATGGAAAATGTCTATAGAATTCCAAGAAGACACAGTCGAAATATTGTTTATTCTGTTCACTTCATAAATATATATGTGGGACCAAATGTTATGGTAAATATGGTATTTACTCTAACACTGTGATGCACATCAGGAAACCATTAGGCACTGGTGATAGAGATAATATCAATGGACTGATCAGTTGGGCAGAAAAGAGGCAAATGGAATTAAATCTGGAGAAGCGTGAGGTAATGTATTTGGGGAAGGCTAACACGGCAAGGGAACATACAATAACTGGTAGGATACTGAGAAGTGTAGAAGGGCAGAGGGACCTTGGAGTGCATGTCCACCGATCCCTGAAGGTAGCAGGATATGTAGATAAGGTGGTTAAGAAGGCATATGGGATACTTTCCTTTATTAGCTGAAGCATAGAATGTAAAAGCAGGGAGGTTATGCTTGAACTGTATAAAACAATAGTTAGGCCACAGCTAGAGTACTGTGTACAGTCCTGGTCACCACATTGCAGGATTGCACTAGAGAGGGTACAGAGGAGATTTAGGAGAATTTTGCCAGGACTGGAGAATGTTAGCTATGAAGAAAGATTGGATAGGCTGGGGTTGTTTTCTTTGAAACAGAGGAGGCTTGATTGAGATGTATAAAATTATGAGGGGCTTAAATAGAGTGGATAGGAAGGCCCTATTTTCCTTAGCCTAACCAGGGACATAGATTTAAAGTAATTAATAGAAGGGTTAGCAGGGAGTTGAGGAAAACTTTTTTCACCCAGAGGGTGGTGGGGATTTGGAACTCACTGTCTGAAATGGTGATAGAGGCAGAAACCCTCACCGCATTTAAAATTACTTGGATATACACTTGAACTACTGTAATATACAAGGCTGTAACATACACGGTCCAAGAGCTGGAAAGTGGGATTAAGCTGGATAGCACTTTTTTGGCCAGCACAGGCATGATGGATAACCCTTCTGTGATGTAAATTTCTATGATTTTATGATCAGCATCTCAATCCGTATAAACGTTGCCTTTGTGATGCAAAATTCCCTCCAACTGCCATCCCTTTATTTTCTGGGATATATCGTGACCTCTGATATAACAACTGCACATGTTCTTTCTTTCACACTATAATCACTGCTCCTCTGAATGCTCATTTTTTGTACTTTCCAAGTCCAAATATACCATTCTACAGGCTGCTGATCTTCACTGTTGAAATCAAGACTCAGCACACAGTCTTCTACTTAAGCTCATTCTTTCCCAAGAGCTCAAACTGTGCAAATCCATAACTCCCTTTAGTTTTACATTCCTTACAAAGTACAGGCTTTCAAACCCCAAGCTTGGCATCACCTAATCACTACTTCCTAATTTACCACATCTCTTTTTCTTTCCCATCTTGCTGATATCTTGCACGATAAGCCTTGTCCATTCACTTTGATTTCTCCATACAGAACGCAGCAAAAGCACATGACATATTCTCTGCGTAACATACTTCCCATCTTAGAATACATTTTTATGGCTTCTGAAGATAGTGTAGAATTTACCAATATCTCGCAAAGATTCCAGGTACCTTTCCCCTACAGAGGAGAAAAATCCCTTTCTGGGCTTTTAAAATGAGTTTAAAGGGGCAGACGAAGCCTGCGGGGGATAAAAGGGGATGCATTCATGGAGACCCCCCCCCCCCCCCAGTGTTTGGATTCATAAGAAAGGGAATTCAAAATGGACCTAAATTACAGAAGCTTGAGATCCCCTAAACATCTATGGGAAGGAGCATATCAATTTTAAGATTCTACAACATTTTGGCTGCGAAAAAGAGTTACCAAATACAGGAGGTGGAGCCAACGTCTGAAGCAAATTCGTGTATTAAAGACCCCAGACTGTCTGGGGGAACTATTCACCCTCTAAGAGATAATCGAATTACCCAATCAAGCACAATGGAAATCATGGTCAAGAAACTGGACAATCCTAAAACAATGCAAAACCAGTGATAGCACATTCTCACACCCTAATCGAGTTACTGCTGACAAAGGAGACATTTAAAAATCAATGGACAGTACAGTTTAAACAGAGCCCAAGAGATTTGATGGGAGATAACGGAGCCTTTTTTAGGGATATATCTATCCCCCAGTTTTTACAAGGCAAGGAGCAGCACGCAGACTAGCAGAACACAGGAAAACTAGCAGAACTCAAAGCTAGCAGAACACAGACTGTAACTCGCACAGACTTGAACACAGACAGAAACAAGCAGCTGGAGCTGGGGAGTGAAGAAATGGAGCAGTGAAGGAAACTACTAGAACTCATCAAGAACTGACTGAGCACGAGGCCCACAAAATGGAAGGTTGTCAGCAACCAAATTGACAAACCCGGGCTACTACAACCAGCGAAACGACCAACCGAAACCAAATCAGCAAAAACTGAAGAATCGACCTTTATTTCCACTCTACAATCTACTTCTGAACGACCCAACAGGGGAGAAATTACCAAAAAGGACTAACTAAAACTATTCCTAACCAAAGAAAGTGGGTATTTACCCCATACATCCAAAACGCAACTTACCGCATCAACGGACGCACCCCAACCGAAGACTACGCAGTCCGAAGTCCTCTCCTCCGTCCGGGGTACGGCTCACCTAGAAGGCCAAGTGCAGCGAACCCCGAAACCGTGATTTACCGGCAACTGTCGAAAGGGATTGGTGAGCATAGCCCCTGAACCCTGAGAGCTATAACTTAGTTAGTTAGGGGAATTGGGAGGCGGGGAGGCTGGGATAACTTGTGTAAATGTATCTGCATTCGCCTCTTTACCCCATTTAGAGTTTAAGATGTATTATTTTCCCCACAGACTGTAATTGGACAATTTATTCAATGTGTTGTACCCTTCAGTGTGTATTGGTCTGTGTGTGTTATTAAAGGTGTGCCTTTTTACTTCTTTTTAAACACAATAAAGCCATACCTGCTTCCTATCTTGAAACCGATTGTCTGTCCAAGTCTGTCACAGTCCCTTCATAATTCCAGTGTCTAGAACCAAGGGTGTGGGAGCGATTCGGAACCACTCATATAAGGTCAGAAGGGACCCCCTGCAAACCACCCCTTACAATAGTGTTGTACAGATGGTCCAATGCAATGAACAGATTCCGTTAAATCATTTTAATTTAAGAAAATGAACAAGAATACGCAATGACGTTAATTGAACATACATATAGTGCAATTGCTTTTAATGGTATCAAATGGTTTTATGGATCAGTCTTACTTTCTGAAATCTTTTCCCATTGATACCGATCTGATCAAATGGGATTCCAGTGGTAAGGATCAATTCGTGAAAGTAGGAAGAAATTTCACAGCTCATGAAAATTCCCATTAAAGGTGCACCCTTATGCTGGACACAGCATGCCCTGTCACGTAGTGTGGAGTTGAGTGACCCGCTACTTATACTGAAAGCAATAGGAAAGCTCGATTTCTCATTAACAGAAACGTGGTTGAGTTACTGGAATGCACAAAACAGCACTGTGTTCAGGATGATTCAAGATGAAGGCTGATGTCAATTGTAGAAGTTTTTGATCTTTGTATAAGGGAAGGAGGGTTGTCAGCCCTCTATGAATTTGATGAATAGAATATTACAATTACAATGAAACTAGGCTCTTTTGGAGACCTATTAAAAGTGAGGAACTAACGTTCAAAGACATTCATGTCACAAGAGGAAAAATAATAAGCAGCAAAGTTACAGACTTTTCCGTACTTTTGACACATTTTATTATTTTTGCTGCTTTAGTATTGTGCTATTGTTTTTCTGTGAATAAAATCAGTCTGTTTGACTGTATCATTAATGGGGCACATAGAAAGCCAGGGATTTGCATGCAATGATGAATCAGATGGAAGGCTGCCCAAATCAGTCGTGATAACCACATTCTATTGTTATCATCATCATAGGCAGTCCCTCAAAATCGAGGAAGACTTGCTTCCATTCCAAAAGTGAGTTCTCGGGTTCTATTGTATCATGGCATGGGAATGAACAACAAATGGTTTGATTTCACGTTGTATTAATTAAACTAGGTTATAAACTTAACAGATTATAAATTTGAGTGACGTTTACGGCACACGCATGGTTGCTAAGTCCCCCACAGAGTTGTGATTTTTTTTTTCTTCAACAGCTCTCTGAGACTTTAATTGTCTGGTTTTAAATAA